>NC_035440.2:19751842-20069980 GCF_002127325.2 Helianthus annuus | reverse complement strand
TCTTGCGACCGGCCCAACCAATGAAGTCCAAGAAAAATCAGGACCTCACACTCTACTGTGAGTACCACAAGGACTCGGGCCACACCACCAACAGCTGCATCAGTCTCCGACTGGAGATTGAGCGCGCCTTGAAGGAGGGGAAACTGCAACATCTTTTGCCAGGTGGGCAAAAACCCACCAAGCGCATTACCCCTCACGGCGAAGGTACCTCCTCCGGGAAGCGAACCATGCATGTGGCTTCCACCCACATGATCCACGGAGGCAAGGGCAGGCCGCGAAAAGCGGCAAGAAGGCCGGAATGTGACTGGAAGGACGAGCAAGTCGTCTTTCCAAAAGTCCGAGGCGGACCGCGCGATAGGCGCGCCGTCGTCATTTCAGGCCAACTGGCGCACTACTGCACCGAGCGTCTATTCATCGACCCGGGCAGTACATCTGATATAATCTACGAACAATGCTTCAACCAGTTCGACCAGGAGGACAAAGATCGGTTGCAAGCAGTAGATTACCCGTTAACCGGGTTCGCAGGGGAAACTGTCTTTCCCCTAGGCCAGATTACTTTTCCTGTGCGTCTTTCCAGCGGAAACCGCACAAGGACAGAAGAGGTAAACTTCATGGTTTTACCTCACACCTCCAAATATGACGTACTCCTCGGGAGAGAATCCCAAGGAGATTTCAATATGATTACGTCGGTCCCCCACTCTGCGGTTGGTTTCCCAACCGAATCAGGGGTCGCGATAATCTATGCCCGCAGGGACGTCATGACGTCGGACGAAGTACGTCCGACCAAGGTCGCAAGGCCCACCCCCAATGACCAGCCAGAAAAATGGGTTCTCAACGCGAGATACCCAGAACAAAAGGTCACATTGGGTCACGCCTTGTCCCCGACCACCAGAGCGCAATTGAAGCAGCTCCTCTTCAGGAACCAAGACATCTTCGCGTGGACACCCGCAGACATGACCGGGGTCCCACGTGATATTGCGCAACATCACTTGAATACCATGCCAGGTATCAAGCCAGTGATCCAAGGCCAACGCCACCTTGGGTCAGCTAAAAACAGGCGATGCAAGAGCAGATCGAAGAACTGCTCTCCGCAGGCATCCTGCGGGAAGTCAAATACCAGACTTGGTTGTCCAACCCAGTCATGGTAGAAAAACCGTCCGGAGGCTGGCGCATGTGCGTCGATTACAAAGACCTTAACAAAGCCTGCCCCAAGGATTGTTACGCGCTTCCAGAAATCGACGAAAAGGTCGATAATCTCGCACCATTCAGTGGAAGTGTTTCCCTCGATTGCTACAAAGGATACCATCAAGTGCAAATGGCAATCGAGGATGAAGACAAAACGGCATTCCGGACTCCCACCGGAAATTAACTGCTATACAAAAATGCCGTTTGGGTTGCGCAACGCAGGCTCAACCTACCAAAAGTTGATGAACGACACTTTTCGCGGCCAAATAAGCAAAAGTGTCGAAATCTACATGGACGACCTGGTCGTCATGAGCATGGAGAAGATACATGCTCACAGATATCGAAAAGAACATTCCAAACCCTGCGAAGCGTTAACATAAAGCTCAATCCAGGGAAATGCTCGTTTGGAATGGAAGAAGGCAAGTTCCTTGGGTTCATCGTGACCAAAGATGGATTCAAGGTAAAACCCGGAGAAGGTCCAGGCGATCGAGCGCATGCCATCGCCCTTCATCGATGAAGGGATATGCAACGGCTAGCCGGCAGGCTAGCGGCACTCAACAGATTCTTAGCCAACCACGCGGCTAAGTCTTATCCGTTCATCAAGACACTGCGGAGCTGTTCAAAGAAAGAACAATTCCAGTGGACCGCAGAGGCTGAACAAGCCTTCCGGGAAATGAAGGAGTGTTTTGATACAACTCCCAACTTTAACCGCACCACGCAAAGATGAGCCACTCATACTATACCTATCCGCCGCGGACAACGCGGTGGGTGCGGGTACTGATTGTGGAGCGGAAGGGGGTTCAAACACCCATCTATTACATCAACAAGATGCTTAACGACCCAGAGACAAGGTACTCAATAATGGAGAAATTGGTGCTAGCACTAGTGCACGCTTCAAGACGGTTGCGACGCTACTTCGTAAACCACGTCATCACAGTGCTAACCAATTACAGGATCGGCCCGATCCTCTCCAACCCGACATCTCTGGGCGATTAGCGAAATGGGCCATCGAGCTGGGCGCGCACACGATATATTATAAACCGCGCCCCGCGATTAAAGGCCAGATCTTAGCTGATTTCGCCGCCGAAGTACCGGTGAATCGCATCCAAGAATGCGAAGAAGCACAAACTCCTGCACCAACGCCACCCTCCTCAGAGACATGGGCACTCTTCACAGATGGTGCCTCCAACGATGAAGGAGCGGGTGCAGGTCTGCGACTCGTCAGCCCCGACGGCCAAGAACTCACATATGCAATCCGCCTCGAATTCAAAAGCACAAACAACGAGGCAGAATATGAGGCTCTGTTAGCAGGGCTACGTTTAGCAGTCAAAATCGGCGTGCAACATCTGGAAGCCCACGTCGACTCTTTGTTAGTTGCAAGCCAAGTACGCGGCGATTATGCCGCAAAGGGGGATATCATGATCCTCTACCTCGAGCAAGTCCTGCAACTAAAATCCAAATTCGCTTCATTCAATATTCGCCATATTAATCGAAGCGAGAACAAGTCCGCAGATGCACTATCAAAACTTGCATCTACCAGCTTCCAACACTTGGCAAAGGAGATACGCATCGAAATCCTGCAAAATCCTTCGGTACCCCTGCGCCAAGTCAACGTCATTCAATACGGTTCAACATCATGGATGACACCTATTATCGCATATCTACAATCCGGTGTGACCCCCGAAAGCAAATCAGAAGCACGCAAACTACAATACAAAGCGTGCCACTATCAGATGGGAGACGGTATCTTATACCGCAAGTCATACCTCGGGCCACTACTACGATGCGTCAACCCCCAGGATGCCACATACCTCATTCGAGAGATACACGAGGGCATATGTGGCATACACGCTGGACCACGCATGGTAGTGGCCAAAATCATGAATGCCGGGTATTACTGGCCCGGCATGCACCTGGACGCCGTCAAAGAGTTGCGCAAGTGCATCGACTGTCAACGTCATGCTCCAAAAACCTTGCGGCCAAAAAACAACTTAGTCCCCGTCACAACCGCATGGCCCTTTCAGAAATGGGCAATTGACGTTGTGGGACCTTTCCCTGACGCTCCAGGTGCGGTCAAATTTATCATAGTGGCGGTTGATTACTTCACCAAATGGGTAGAAGCAAAACCACTCGCCTCAACCACTGCTATGATAACAAGAAAGTTCATTTGGGAACACATCATCTGCCGTTTCGGATTACCAATGTGCATTGTCACCGATAACGGCACCAATTTCGCTGCCGACGAATTTCAAAAATGGCTAGAGGAACTACACATTGAGCACATATTCTCCTCGGTCGCACACCCGCAAGGGAACGGCCAAGTCGAGAGTATCAATAAAAGCCTAGTCGAAGGGATCAAGGCACGGTTGGGAACGGCCAGGCGTGGCTGGGTCGATGAACTCCCAAATATCTTATGGGCTCACCGCACAAGCCCAAAAACAAGCAATGGGGAAACACCCTTCAGCCTAGTCTACGGTTCAGAAGCGGTGATCCCCGCAGAAGTAGGTCTCCCCTCTCCTAGAATGTTGGCTATTGAAAAACTAGACAACAACATGGAACGCAGGATCGATTTGGACCTCTTGGAAGAAAGGCGCGAAAACGCTGCCATCAACGAGGCCAAATATAAATCCAAACTTGAAAAATACTACAACGCGCGCGTCCGCGTTTGTACTTTCAACCCGGGAGACTACGTCCTACGCGACAATGAGGCATCTAATGCCGAGCGCCCAGGCAAACTCGCCCCCAAGTGGGAAGGACCCTACCTCATCAAAGAGGTCTTAGGGAAAGGCGCGTACAGATTGCAAACACTAGAAGGCGAACCTATCGCACGCACATGGAATGCACAACAGCTTCGACGCTGTTATATGTAAGCCATGTTCTTACATTTCTCTATGTAACCTATTGGGCCGTAGGCCATTTGCAAATAAATAAATAAGCAATTTTCTACATTATTGTTTGTTATTACTATTACAAATGCGTGTTCCACTTTGCGGTATCCCAAAAACAGATTGGCAAAATCTTCATTCGTGATACCCATACAAAGTGGTAACCACACACAAATATTGTAATAGGCCAGCAAAAGGCAAACAGACTTGCATGTTTTATCCGGCCGGATACACAAGTTTTTGTTAAACACTTAACACAATTCCTGAGCCCAAAAAGGCAAACAATGGAATTGACGCGGACTCATACGACAAAGGTATGGAGTACACTCGACCCCATTCACAAATGGGTAGAGTTCCGGTAATATAAGCTTTTACAAAGTTTAAGCAATTCTAAAAACCCTCACACGGTAAATAACAGAATTGATGCATACCCATACAACAAAAGTATGGAGTATACTTGACCCCGTTCATAAATGGGTAAAGATTACGCATACACACGTTCAGACATGCAAGAATTAAAAACACTTGTACAAACTGAACAAAGAAACTTTATATTCAAAAAATTCAAGTATCCACATGATGCTTACGGAATTTACATAAAGTTCCTATTCTATACAAGAGGAATACAAAAAAGGAGGCACACTAGCCAACCTAAACCCTATTTTGTACCGCTGGTCCCCGCGTCTCCTCCGGCACCACCAGCGGGTTCTTCCTCTTCCACATCCGGATAAAGCATCCGCAAGCGGTCGACATAGTCCGCAACCTCCAAACACTCGTCCAGCTCCCCTACACAGGCAAGGGGCGTATCATAAAAGGAGGCTACGGCCGCTTTCAGACGACCCTCGGTATCCACATCACGGAACCCGGATGCCTGATCGGTATAACCGCCTGCGGATAATACATTGATGTGCCCAATGCAGCGGTTAAAACCAGCCTTGAAGCCAGCCTCGCGCGCACGTTCCTTGACCAGGTCCAATCCAGATGAGGTCTCAGGGGCATTCATTATAGCCTCGACAATCTGCAGTAAAAAGATCATAAGTCTTGAGTGCTGATCCAAGCAAATGTAAAGGCAAAGGATACTTACACGCGCGATGCCGTGAGTCCGCAACCACTCACGGTCAGCTTCCAGTTGGTTAAAAGAGGACACCAAGGCATCCTTGGCCTCAGCAGCAGCGTCAGCCCGCTTCTCCACAGCGGACACGCGGGTAGTAAGGTCCGTAACTGCGACCTCCCGCGCCTGCACCTCAGCCTGTTACAAGAACAGCAAACAGTTTACTCGGTAAATATTTTCAAAACAATAAAGGAAATATACAACAGAGGTAAAGAAACGTACTTGCAGGCTTTCAACAACTTTGCCTAAACGAATGCGCTCCACATTCGCCTCTTCAAGAGCTTTAGAAGCACGGCTCTCCTTCTCCGCGGCCTCTTCAAGGGCCTTTGAGGCACGAGCCCCGGCTTCTTTGGCCTCTGCAAGCGCCTTCAGGGCGTCGGCCTTCGCCTGCAGCGCTTTCACAGAAACGGCCTCAGCCGCAGCCTTCTCCTGGCTCAAGGTAGCATTCGCTGCCTTAGCATTGGTCAGCTCCTGCCGAGCATGAAACAGAATGTCATTCTGCTTAGCCCACGATGCATTCCACTTCTTGCGCTCATTGGACATTTTTTCATTCCAACTTTTGCGCTCATCAGCAAGAAGTTTAGCAAGGGTACGCACCTGTTTTAGCTGGGCAGCGGCAGCCCATTCCGAAGTCTGCTTCTGCTTCTCAAAAGCAGCTTTATCCTTCTCGAGCTGCTCCGCACCCGCACGAGCAGCCTCGACCAACTTCTCGGCTTCCGCCCGCATACGAGCAGCCTCCTCCTCGCGGCGACCCAGCACCTTATAATCTTCCAAAATGGCATTAGCCACGATGGAAGTACCTACCAGCATTGACGAGAGCTGGTTTACACGCAGCTCTCGGGGTGCGGCACGGGCACGCTCAACTTCAAAAGGGGTGCCCAGACCACCCAGAATCTCCTTGCAGGCCGCAGGGTCATTTGAGATATCATCCCCCTGCATAACAGTCCAGGGAGGTCGGTGATACACCATACTGCGACCCAGGGAGTATGTGCGGTAGTAATACTCCAATTCAGACTCCCCAGGCTGAATTGGAGGCCCGTCGTGACCCGCATCACCAGCAGACGAGCCGCTACCTTTCTCCCCAGCAGGAGACTTCTGCGGCTCAGCATCCTGCTGCCGCACCTCAGCATCAGACTTCTGCTTACCGGCATCTGAAAACCTCAAGTTCAATCCATCACCCTCATCAGGAGAGATTAGATTGTCAGAGGAGTCCACAGTATCAAAAATCCGGTCAACAGTCGTCTCCACCGTCTTCTCCAAAGGGGGATCACGAACTGGCCCAACAAAAGGGGCCACAGGCTCCTTGGGCGCGACCGTCTCTTTCGTTACACCCGCACCCGCGGCAGCGGTGTGCAGAGGAGACGCAGGAATGTCGAAAAAAGAATACCCCGCATCTCGGGATTCTGCAATACAAAGAGTATTCAATGAGTATTTCCCACCCATGGTACATACAAAACAAAGAAAGGGATATACTTACCAGCAGCAACTGCAGGTTTCTTCTGCACCGGAGCAACTCTCCTGGTCTGCAGTCTCCGCCTCTTCGGTTCACCACCACCAGCAGCTTTCTGCTCTGGCCCCCTTTTCTCTCCAACAACGGGGGGAACCACAGCAGTTCCACCCGCGGCCGCACCACTACCTACAACACCCAAACCCTCAAGGGTGTCAGATACTACGACGTAATCGGTATATCCCCGAGAACAAGATTGATAGGTACCTGCGGCTTCGAAAACGGAAGCAGGGGCAGCTGAGCCTTCAACACTCCCCTTGCCACGACCCCGCACGGTCTTTTTTACCGTTTTCTTCTCCACAGTCTTTTTGGGGACGCGTTTCTCAAACTTCCCCAAATCCGCAAGGACACCTGGATTCACACAATCAACAGAACCAGTCAAAAAGATGAACTGAAAAAACTAATGCCACGTAAGACGTACCTCTTGCGTCTCCCGGAACCGGGGCTTCCAGCACCGCTTTTGATGGTACGCGGAAGTTCTTCAGAATTTCAAGGTTGAAACCTTTCTTCAGCTCAACCGCGATCAGTTCAACCTGGCCCTTGAAATCAGGCTCAAACATCCTCCACAAGCCAACCGCATCCGCTGATACATGCATGCAGGTTATTACAAAGGCTTAGGAAATAAGGAAAATAACAAAGGGTAACGAGCTTACCACCACCCTGTTCCCGCAACACGGGCCTTTCCTTCCTATCCGGTCTAGAGAGCATCATCCGCAATATCCACAGTTGGTCATTATCCAACTTCTTGAGTTCAATAGGCCGCAGCCTAGAGAACCAGTCCGCGGTCTTCGCGGAAGCAACAGGAATATCTTCATCGGAAACTCCAACATCGACATTCCTGAAAGACATGTTAGCATAGACCGCACAGGCTTTCACGTAGAAGAACCTCTTCTTCCAGCCTGTCACACCCTTAGGGGGTGTCATCAACTTCAGACTCCCATGCCTTTGAGTGAACGAGAAAAAACTGGTGTTCACCGTCAACTGGTAGAAACGCCGGAAATTCTCCACTGAAATGGGCAGGCCATGGGCACGGAATGTGTACTCAAAATTCCGAATTCGGAACATTCCGAAAGGACTAAGCTGGGAGATATGGAGGTGATAATATTCCAATACCTCCGCCACAAACACCGTCACCGGCAACCTAAGGTTGCCGTGGGTGAAAAAATCCGCCCACAAGGTTATATAACCGGCCGGAGCATCGGCACCGGTGTCCCCCACTTGTGGGTAAGTAGCATTCCAGTCTTTGGCCATCTGAACAGTGGCCATCAGAGTTTTAAAACTACCTTTTGTCCACTTCAACACCGGTAACCCACCACCGGGAACATCAACATCATCATCCTCGTCTTCTTCCTCAGCCACTATCGGCTGTTCAGGGTTTTCACCCTCCACATTGTGTGGATTCGATGGTTCAGCCATCAAAAATATTCAAGAAACGAAAGATGGTAAACGGAAAAACCAGCAACCTCACCGGAATTTCAGAAAAAATAGTCGGAGAAGACAGATAGCAGTTTCTCTCTCAAACGGCAAATTTTTTGAAATTTTCGAACAAGTGAGGGGAAACCACGAACGGTTTCCCCTTATATACCCATCGCAATTAATGCGGAGGGAGAAAACAAATGATCACGTTCAAAAAGAGCGAATTATAGGACACCACGTGTCGAGCGCCGTTTCCGCTGACGGTTATCACGCGCGCGTGGCCGCCCACGCGCCTGACACAAGAGACGTTTACACTCTTCGCTACAGTGCATTTAATGCCTCGGGCAGTGCAAACGTCCTTTCATTTCAGCACATGCCAGGAAGATCTCACCAACTTCCACCAACTCACACGTGCGTCCAGCCACGTATGCAACAAAAAGCGACTACATTATCCAATTATAAGCGGCATGCGGTTTCTCTGGTATACCGCACCATAACCCATACCGCATGTCGTTTTTTAACATACCCCTAAAAATAGGTAAAAACATATATCTCTACACTATAAGGGGGTATAATACCTATCCGCACGACCCACGAGCACACGTGGAATATGCGGACATGACACACACGAGCCCGTGCAGGTGTGTCAGATGCTCAGAACCAGCGTTGGCCGTTGGACTGCACCGCATCTCAGACACAGGGGAACTGCATTGCCTTCATTCTCTTCAAGCTTCAAATCACTCCTGCCCGGTTCACAACCGCAGAGGGTATATGAACACCTTCTTTAACAAAAGGAAGGAAGGGTATGCACGCGAACGCACATCAGCAACCCTGTCTCCTGAACCTTCAAGAGCTACATCCGACCCACACCCACTTCGAGCAAATATGGTAGTACAAAACCGCAGACACTCACGAGGAGCTACAGACATAACCATAGCTTCCGCAGAGTGGTTGCTACGGAAGAGCCAAGCTCACTCCACATCACCGAACAAATGCTACTGCATGGCAAACTCGGTATTGGAGCGGGAAGGTAAGTGGCTCCAAAACGAACGCAGAACAGCGCTCTAAATAAACTCTCGTCGAACAACAAGCGTCCGAACAGCGGTAACAAGTCTGCTTATGACTTTGTTAACCCGATTATGGGCCGCATAGAATAAACAATGGTGGGCATATCCTTGCCTATGACCATGTTTATTTACCCATAGTATGAATATACATTGTTCGACCAAACATGGCCAACAATGACGCAACGAGGTAACCGCAAAGAACATGCGGTTACTAGAGAGCTATGACGATAAACACGAAAACCCCACAAAAAAAGGGATTGTCGTCTCATAACTCGATGCTGAACATAGAGCTCGAGCAAAGCACTTGCAAGCATCAACAACTTTTGATCCCAGTCTCAAAGATTGGTCCAAAAGTTTCTTTTCTTCTTCATGCACCAATTCAACAATTGGTATGAAGACAAGCCCACCTTTAAAGGATGGGAAACCTCCACATACCTTCGAACCACCACCTCAGAGGTTGGTTCGAAGTTTGTGCAGCATTACTAACAAGGTCTCTAAGAGACCTTCGGCACAACAACAGGTGGCAGACTACCTGGTGACATAAATCGGCGGAGAATCTCGCATCCGACGAGATTCCTTCACCGATACGGAAGAGGCGTCAGATGACCCTTCCGGACCTCCAGCTTCACTTACATACCGAAAAGACCACACATGGTCTAGGATCTTCTCCAGACTCCAAACTACCTTCCAAACACCATAGTCCAGTACTCCTCCCACATACACCTTGTATGTGGCAGCAACACTAGACTGGGGGGACTTGAAGGGGTATGGTCCCAGATCTCGCGTCAGCATCGACCGCGAGTGACCATTACCCTTATCAAAACCCCCACTAGCTAACAACCCACTTGTGCCCATGCGGGAACGCATCGACACAAGGGTTGAATCCAATCTATCTAGTAACAAAGGAAGACTTACATGGAACAGGAGAACGGTAGAGTGATGCGATATAGCATCACATCTGGTGTACGAAAACGGAAGTATTCACAGCGACGCGGCATCGCACCGCGTCCAGTGAACACTTCTATCAATACAGGAAAGCCTTACCTTAGGCATAGAAGGAGATGAACGTAGTGGTACGGCTGACACCGCACCATACGGACATTTTCGTCACAACAAGGGATGCAGGCAAGACGACGATGCGGCTAGCACCGCATCTCGCGTATTCCTTGATCACAAGTAGGAGACGCGGTAACTTCAGATGTTACCGCACGTAGCGATGCGGCTTGCACCGCATCCTATGTACTCAAGCAAGTGGTACTGACACCACAGTGCAAGTGGCACCAATGACAGTTACCTGTCAGAGCTACGTAAGCAATGGACTGACGTGGCGTAACCTCCATAACCGACGAGCCTGACACACCTGAAAAGGGGCAGCACGTCGTCAGTCCATCCATCATCATCCTCCTCCACTCCTCGGCTATAAATACCAACCCCAAACCAGGTTTGAGGTATCTTCTCACAACTCTCTCACTACTACTACTATCTTACTTTGCTTCCCAAGCAAACTACTGATTCTCACGCCGGAGAGTGGTAACAAGGAGCACCCCCCACCCCATCCTCCTTGTTACGAGTCACGGCTTGTTTCCTTGTGCAGGAGATCAACCACCGGTGATCCAGCCAGCGATCCTCGAGAGGAAGGGATTAACCCTTCTTGACGAGACCAGTGAGTTAACCCTGCCAGGTTAACCATTGTTTCATCAGGTATGGTCCCAGATCTCGCGTCAGCATCGACCGCGAGTGACCATTACCCTTATCAAAACCCCCACTAGCGAACAACCTACTTATGTCCGTGCGGAAACGCATCGACACAGTGGTTGAATCCAATCTGTCCAGTAATGGAGGAGGACTTACCTGGAATATGAGAACGGTATAGCGATGCGGCTGGCACCGCATCTGGTGTATGAAAACGGAAGTATTCACAGCGATGCGGCCTGACACCACATCCAGTGAATACTTCTATCAATACAGAGAAGTTGGATAACAACAACAGTCACCACAGCCGACGATGCGGCCTGGCACCGCATCTCGCGTATTTCTTGATCAGAAGAGTAGGACGCGGGAACATCTACAGTTACTGCAGACAGCGATGCGGCTTGCACCACACCCTGTCTACTCATCAAGTGGGACTGACACCACAGAGCAAGTAGCACCAATGGCAGCCGCCTGTCAGGACTACGTAAGCAGCAGACTGACGTGGCGTCGCCTCCCCGACCGACATGTCTGACACACCTGCAAAGGTGCAGCATGCCGTCAGTCTATCCATCTACCTCCTCCTTCACTCCTCGGCTATAAATACCAACCCCAAACCAGGTTTGAGGTATCTCTTCACAACTCTCTCACTACTACTACTATCATACTTTGCTTCCCAAGCAGATTACTGATTCTCACGCTGGAGAGTGGTAACAAGGAGCACCCCCTCCCCATCTTCCTTGTTACGAGTCACGGTTTGCTTTCCTTGTGCAGGAGATCGACCCACCAGTGATCCAGCCAGCGATCCTCGAGAGGAAGGGATTAACCCTTCTTGACGAGACCAGTGAGTTAACGCTGCCCGGTTAACCATTGTTTCATCAGAACCGATTTTTAAAAAAACTTATTTGTACATCTCTAGGTCCTAGGATGGCAAAAAAACCTAAATCCAATGGGTATACTCTAAACTTAATAGCATTCGAGATGGGTATATTTGATACTCGACATGTATGGGATTGGCCATGAGATTGGAAAAAAAAAAATATTTCGCAGGTATATGATTAGGTGATACCCAATCTGATTACTCGAAATTGTATGTACGTTTACCCGAACCATATACCTAAAACATATACCTGAAACTTTTAACTTTTATATTTATTTTCTCAGCTTGACTATTGTTTAGTAACGTTTCATTCTAGTATACTCATTACTTGAAAAATAAACTTTTCTTATGGAATATATATTTTGATGACATTATTTACATTTATATGCTACGGAATACAAATTTTCTTTTTTGAGATTAATATTAAGATATTTACATGATAATGATATGTATATTATTTATCATAATTAATATATTGTATATGAAAGTAAAATTGTATATACCTGACGAACATTTTTTAAAACATTATATACCCGATACCCGTAAATATGTCTGATGTCTGACATGTAAATATCCGACAAATACCAAACACGTAAAGGGTTAACTATGGGATACGATTTTACAATTCAGTAAGGGACTGGGATTAATAATACCCAAGTACTGCTATCCCTACTAAACTCAAGAATTAAAAGAAATTATATTCTTTTGTTCTAGATGTCTCATATTCTTTTTTCAAAATCATGTTATCAAAACTCTAGTAATAATGTATACTTTAGGGTCATAAAATACATATATTGACAACCTTATAAACACTGACCCCATTCAACTCATTATAGAGTTCTATGAATCCTGTTAGTTTTTAAAATAAGTTTGTTTTAGCAGTTTTTGAACATCTAGTGGTGTATATTTTGGAACCGATACGGTACTCGCATTGTTATTGTTGTTGCAAGGGTTGGGTTTGGTACCAAGCGTGTGGTGAACGTTGCTTGGTTGGGGCCTAGGGAAGGAAATTGAAAAACAACCACCAATGGAGTAGTTGTTGTATGCTGTGCGACTGTTGTGGGCGAAAGGAGGCTAGGAGCGGCAGCTAAAACGACTTGGTGGGGTGCTGGTTTGGCGGAAGTTGGTGATTGTTCGTTGTCTGGTCGGTGTGGTGCATAAATTTCGTCTTCAAAATGGTAATACCGACCTTCGCGGGTACTATAAAACCAACCGGCCACGGGGTCGTGATAAGACCCACTGCTAGCATGGTAATATAATCGTGACTGGAAATCCCACTGGTAGGATTCTTCGGGCATGACAGAAGAATAAGGTCGAGAATGAATGCATCACTGTTATAAGCCGATTTGAGATGACTATTCGCCCAATAGATAGACCGTAGAGTAAGTTAGACTCCAAGAAACAAAGACGAAGAACAAGACTAATTTTGTATCAATTTTCTCCAAAATAAGAATGACACTGTTAGAGCACCAAATGATAGAGCCGGATCAAGATTGATGAATCTCCAAAATAAACAAAACAAATAAAAATTGAAAGTAACGAATGTAAAACAATTTGGTCTTCAATTTTATTCTTCTCTTAGTATTGAAACATTACTGCCTTTGTATAGGCTACAAACGAAATGATAATAGCTTCAGGAAAACTAACAAGAAAATTAACATGAAATAAGCACTACCCAGTTACTCTAGACACTACCTTCTATTCTAATAAAGATGTAAATAAACAATAGAAACGCAAGAAACTCAATAACCCACGTATCGTGATATGTGTGCATAGAGAAGTGGACGTGGTGGGTAGGAACCAAGAATGTGGTACGTATCAGCGAATAATGTAGAATTATTGGTGTAATAGAGTACGAGTAAGCGTTGACATTCAACAATGTATATAATATTTATATAAATTTTAGGAATATTTGATTATAATAATCCCAAGTATTCACCATTGGTCATCAACAGTCACAACTTTAAAAATAACAACTGGCAGTCCCAACTATTAACATATTGGCCTCCAATGAACCCTGACTAACAAAACCCTAACGTCGTTAGTCTTCTGAAAACTCATTTTTGGCAAGAAAACTCAACAACCTCTTTGTAACCTTATTACGGACATTTAAGAACCTTTTTCCAATAAAAGCTTCAATTATTAAAGTCGTCGAAAAATTCCTTTTCGCCGGAAAATTTTTTTTGGCCCGAAAACTCAACATTTTTGTCCCGAACCTCTTTATAACCTTAGATCGGACCTTAGAAACCTTTTTCTGGACAAAAACAGATTTTCGACGACCGGAAACTAACAACATTAGGGTTCTGTTAGTCAAGGTCCATCGGTGGCCAATATGCCAATAGTACTTGGGACTGCCAGTGGTTATTTTTTAAGTTGGAATTGTTGGTGGACAATGATCAGTAGTTAAGATTACTAAAATTCAATATTTCTAAAATTTATTAATTAAAAGTATATCGATAATAGATATACATACGGATATAGATTTACCAATGGTTTATCAAAGTTAAGTCGAATGAGTTAATGATTGTATAGGCTTGTTGAGGTTGAGGTTCGTCGTTGCTGTGTAGAGAGATCAAATCGAATCCAATAAATATCTAAAGATATGAAATACAAGTTAAGTCATTAATGGGTAATCTCTAGACCAGAGGTAGAGGTAGTTGATTGTTTCTAAATTGTGATAAACAAGTTTTGTATAGTCGTTATTATCGGAATATATACGCTATCACTAGACTTCACATATAATAATAACAAATAATTTTTTTTTATCGATGTCACATAACTCCTCTACCAAGCACCTAGGCCCTCCCTTCAAGACCCATGTGGGAAACTAAGAGCAATGGGTGTGGTCTCGGGGAGGACCTCGGGTTGCTTTGGTGGAAGGCTTCACCGATGGGGAACGCCGCTCCCACCGTTCCAATTTCGATGCCCAGGGGATCTCCTCCCCGTCTGCCCCGATCAACCTTTCTCTCCATCTCTCTCTTGATTCTCTCCCTCTCTCTTAATATTAAAGGAAGGGGATGGATGAACAGACCATCCCCTTGATGGAGGAAGAGAAAGATGAAGAAGAATGTAGTAAGATGAAGGTGATGTAAAGATGGAGAAATAAGAACCACACCCTCAGTCTAAAAGATAAATAAAATAAAACTTATGAAAATATAGTAAGTAGACTTAAAAATCAACCTAAAAGTAGACATGAAAATATAGTAAATAGACTTAAAAATCAACCTAAAAGTAGACTTTTTTTTATGGGTTGTATAATCAACCTAAAAATAGACACTATATTAAATGTTAATATATTTGTCACATGTCACAATCTTCTAAGGCCGGAGGGTATGGAGGGCGCTACCGTGCCACCTCACCTCCGATAACCCCCCTCCCCCACGCCACCACCCACACCCTGTGACTTAAACTGGGGCGCCATGATGGTAACGAGGAAGAAGCTACCTTCAGGTGGGGCCCACATGCATTTCATCCAATAAAATATTTTTTTATTTTGTTTATAGAGGGGTTATTCAACACCCTTTAAGTTAAGGAGAGGCGTGATAAAGCCCCCTGACTAACGTGGATTCGACGTGACACTGATGTGTCCTGATAAAGCCCGTAGGAACTTTATCCCACACCCCCTATCCTAAGGTTATTTCTGGATTGATGTTTTAGAACTGTGTATTATTATTTGGTCTAAATGGTTTAGAAATCATTTAAAATATAATATAATAATAAGCTTTCAACATACTAAGGGATTAATGGACTATATAAAATAAAATAACTACTACTATAATACATTTTGAAATTATATTACCTTAATACCATATATTGCTCATCATATGTCACACCCCGAATTTCCACGTGTCACCGGTGGGCCCGGTGGGAAGTATCGTGACGTAGTTGATAACATCATAGTCAAACAACACAATATATAAATGCACAGCGGAAGGAAAAGATAAATATATTACAATCCGAATATAAAGTAATATCAAGTATTACAACGGAAAGTAGAGGATCCACAGGCGGATCTTAAAACTTAAATGTTGTTCAACAGACTTTAGGCGCCTAGAACTTGCAAGATTCCTTATTAACGCCCTGAGCAGCTTCCAGCCTATTACGTACTTGTACCTGTCACTTAGACTTTGGAAAATACGTCAGTTTTCACTGGTAAATACACTCAACTGACTCATTTGAAAAGAGTTTATGAAAATTGGTTTAGGCGCACAAGGCACAAAACTATTTTGACACTTGATTAAGATGCACAAGGCAAGATTAATCTTTTATACTTGGGACAAACTATATCTCATGTTATCAGTTTTACATAACTTGCTCTACATACGGGGCCCGGTTCTATGTCGGTTCAAGAATTAACCGACACACCACTATTCCCTTATTGGGAATCCCTTATTGGGTATAATCAATTTATAAGCATAACGCATCTGTCAGGTGTATGCCTACACCCCGTGCTTAGGTCGTGGCCATTGCATTTAATGAGTCAAGGATATCCAGGACACGGTCGCATTAACCCCCAATGTTTCAGTCAAGCAATACGAATTAAAAACAGGTTATTTGGATTTCCCGACTCATTGGTCTTCGAATCCCATACCTGACCATGCGGTATTTATATTACCGTATCCCAAGCTCGTAATAGGGAAAATAAGTTAAGAGTATTTACCTGAGCTAGCTCCTGTCTTAAATAGCAAGAATTATAATAACTCAGCCGTATTCACTTAAGTAAGCGTAGGTACAATTTACCGGAAGGCTCTAGTCTGGAACGATGGTATAAATAACCAATTAGAATACTAACGGGTCTTTAATTAAGCCTAAACTTAGACCGGTTAGTTTTAAGGAAATATACGGTTCAAGCGCACGATTAAGCGAAGACCGGGTAGAACGTGATTTAGACCCGACAAGTTTGAATACTTGTATAATATGGGTATACTAAATACATTCTGGATTTTGAGACAAAAATGATAACGTTTGACCCGTTTCGGTCAATTTATGCAAACTAGCTACATAAACCGAACCGAACGCTAAAAGAGCGTTACGGATAACCAAAAGAGTCATATGCAAGTTCCCTGAGATAATATGCTTTAAATGTGTTATAATATCAGCAAGTTATGTTTTATTATGCCCCGAATAAATTTAAACTCAATTTATGCCTTATAAGGGCATTTTGGTCATTTAAAAGATTAAAAAGAGTTAAATTGGAAATCTGAGTTACAGGTCTGATTTATACAGTAGATATACTTAATTTGGCATATTATAACAGTAGGGTATGACCCATATACAAAACTTATCATTTAAAATCAAACTATGCACCGTAGGGGTATTTTAGTAATTTCACAAGGGCTAAAATGTCAAAACTGGAAACCTGGGTTCAAAAACTTATACTTACTGTTATTATATGAAAATATGCTAAATACATCAGTAGGTATAATCCTTATATGTTTAATATGGGTATAACGCATACTATGCGTTAGAAACGCTTAGAAAGACGATTTAGAGCCGTTTCCGGGTTTTCAAAAGAAAGCTGAGATTTTTATAGTTCCAGAATGCTCAAAATAATTTATTTAGCAAATAAAATCAATAGGAAAAGGTTTGGGGTCAAAAGGATGCATAAAACTCATATTATGGCTTAAAAGGTCGAAATCGGTATTAACCGAATCAAACTTAGAGACCTATGATACGATCAGCCAAAAATTAAATAAAAATCTTCAAAAATCCCAAAATATTATATAACATCAGTGGGTAAAAAGTTTTATATCAAAAAGTGGCCTTAAATAGGTTATACGCTAAATGCGTCGTTTATTTAACATAAAGCTATAGTTTTACGATATCGGCCATAACTCAAAATCCGGACCTCCAACTGATATCAAATTTTCGGTGCAAGTCCATAAATCAGAAATAAATATTTCTACTCTTTCACTTTTCCAAAAATCACGTTTTATATCAAAAAGGGCAAAATAGTCAACTTTAAGCATAAATCGGAAACATGCATATGAATCGGTTAAGCATAGACTCAAGATGTAAAATTCCAGAGAGTTAAACATAAATATAAATGGTTCAAAATAAGCTCTAATGCAGATCTCAAACATGCATGCCCGGATCCGAATCGATAGTCAAAGAAAAAGTCGTTTTATAAGACTTTCGGTTCCGATCCGAGTTTATACTAAAGATTGTCAAGTTGATCATGATAAAACATATTCTTACATTTATTATAAAGTTATTTTTGATGATCAAACTGATTGCATGTCATCTACATTACCATTTATACTATAATTTGCAAAAACACTTCCTGTTGACTTTTTAAGAACAACTTTGACTCGACAAATAGCATGCTTAGAGTGGGAATCAGAGAATACCCTTTTGAGGGTTTGTTTCCCACATAAATACCAACTTATAGGTACTTTCAATTTGAGAAATGGCTGAGCCATAATCGTTTAATCGAAAAGTCAAACTATAACTATTACGGATTGACTTTTGGCTAATGATCAAAGCTAGAACGAATTAGAGAAGGTTATGGATGCTTACAAGAGTCCTAATGAAGCTTAGGAATCACTATGAGGTTGCCTTGTCGATCAGGAAGCTCCAGAAGTTGCCTTGTAAATTTTTGAAGTTTCAAGTGTTCTTGTTTTCTAACTCAAGAACTCAATTGTGGTGATTTTGATCAGATTTAAGGGTGTTTCTGATGTTGTGAGATGTTCACAAGTGTCCTTACATGCATGAGAGTTGATTGGAGGGTTTGGGAGGTGAAAATAGCTGTCATCAACTCATAAAACTGACCCAAAATCTGATATTTGCGAATTTCTGATGCTGGCAGGGTCACACGGCCCGCTTAAGGCAGCCCAGGCGGGCCGCCTGGGGTCTGCAGTCCCAAACTTTGCTCAAATGTTGCAGTTTTGGTCCCTGTTCTTCGCAATCGAGGTTTTGGTTATTTATTTTGACCCTTAGACCTTCAAATCTGATTTTTAAGAACCTTGGGACATTTACCAACATGGTAATGTCCTCGGTTAACTTTGCGCTCACCCGAAAAGTCATGAAATTCGACGTTGACGCTTTTAACCCCTCAAGTACGGTTTTGGCCATAACTTTCTCATACGATAACGAAACTTCATGAAATTTTTACCACATATTCTAGTGAGTATATTCTAGCATTACAAAGCTTCGGGGCTGCTAAAAGATCACTCAGAGGTATAAATTCAACATGTTGACACTTTTAGTCCCTGTAGTTTGAAATTCCTTACTTTCGTGCATTTTCCGCTTCGTATGATCCATGATCTATCCGTTTAGGGTTATAAACACCATGTAGGGTTATTATAGAGTCTATTTATCCATTGTTGACACTTTGGACCCTTACGTTCCATAGTTTTCACTGTTTGTCAACTTTAGTCCCTCTAAAGTATGTTTTCGCATATGCAAAGTCTATGACACGTGTCATTACATTAATGGACGTAAATTTTCGAGGTGTTACATCCTCACCCCCTTAAAAGAAATCTCGACCTCGAGATTTACTGAAATAAATGAGGATATTTTTTTTTCATCGTGGATTCCACTTCCCACGTATATTCGGGACCTCTACGGGCATCCCATTTGACCTTAACTATAGGCACATGCTTCCTTCGAAGCTTCTTCACCTGTCGATCCTCAATCGACAATGGTTTTTCCACGGACTTCAAACTTTCATCTATGTGTATATCTGTATGCGGTATAACCAGTGATTCGTCAGCGAAACACTTCTTCAGATTACAGATGCGGAACACATTATGTATAGCGCTAAGTTCTTCAGGCAAGTTTAACTTATAAGCAACTGACCCGATACGCTCAACAGTCTCGAAGGGTCCTATGTACCTCGGGCTTAGCTTGCCTTTCTTACCAAATCGCATCACCCCCTCCCAGGGCGATACCTTAAGTAACACTTTATCACCTACATCGAAGTGAAAATCTTTGCGCTTTGGATCCGCATAACTTTTCTGCCTATCCCTGGCAGCTTTCAAATGATCGCGAATCTGAACGATCTTGTCCGTCGTCTCGAGAACGATCTCTGGTCCTGATAGTTGGACATCTCCAACTTCTGCCCAACATATAGGCGATCTACACTTTCTACCGTATAAGGCCTCAAAAGGCGCAGCCCTAATACTAGTATGGTAGCTATTTTTATAGGAGAACTCTATCAAGGGTAGGTGGTTATCCCAACTGCCACCTAAATCAATCACACATGCTCGAAGCATGTCTTCCAATGTGTGGATGGTACGCTCACTCTGTTCGTCTATCTGCCAACCGTTATGTGATAGTGCTTCTTGACTTGTTGGCGAAACATATCCTTTAATCCTTAGGGTGTAATACATTGCGAGCTCCACCAAGCTCCTTAAATAGGTTTTAGCTCATAAGTTATTTGATCTTGATATATTCGATTACTTCGAATGATTTCATATATTCAGAGCTTACTAGCCTGACAATTAACAGATTGGCACACCTTTCTAGGGTGATATCTTTTGTTGAACCTTATTTCTTAACAAGAACTTAGGAGGTTTGCTATTTCCATGAATCCTTGATTCTCTGCCGAATACTGGCAACTTATAGATGGTTATGGATTTGCTCGATCTTATTCGTTGTTTCCAAGGCAACTTTTAGATCCTGATAATTGGACTTACCAATTCTCGGCCTAGCAATAGATGTTTAACATCTTATCTATACAAGGTCTCCCAAAGGAGCAGCATTGATACTTATATAACAACTATTATCGAAAAGCTTATCTTAAGGCGTGATGGTTATTCCAATCACTGCTTAGAACTAATCTTAAGGGATAGCTAATCCCTTCAGACAGTCGAATAAATCGACGATCCTGGGCGGCTGATGGAAATTCTTACTTGTTGCCTAATTAGGGTTGCGATAATCAATGCATAAGCAAAATGAACCGTCTTTCTTATTTACTAAAAATCGGAGTTCTTAGAACTTTGAATTTTGGCTTTACGAAACCTTATCTAAAACTTATTGGTTTGGCTCTTAGTTTTTCCTATTTCGCTGGTAATAACAGATATAAGATTCTTACAATATCTGCAGCCCTAAGCGGGATGTTTGTCCTAACATCCTCTTGCCTCTCAGAAGGTAAACATGGTAATTCTTATAAAGAAGCTAATTATGACACATAGAGATGTCAGAGATTTCCGCATTCTCAGGCTTTGGCTCATCCATCGCTGTCGGTGTCAGATAAATGACACATTCCCTTTACCATTGCAAAGATGCCCTAAGTAGAGATACTTATAAGGACATTTTTATATTGGATATCTTCTTTGAATACTACTAGTCGACTTTAGTACAATATGACCATTGGGATATCTTCGGGGATCCCATGCATTAAACCTCCATACTGATCAGGCATGGAAGCAATCTATGGGACACACTAGGATACGCAAATCCTCATATGGTACTCTTATCAAACATAGTTTGGCATTCGCAGACGATAGAAAGCAATGAGAAAAATAATAAAATAAAATAAATAATATATATTGTCGTACTCTTTCTGGGGAAGTGTACTCCAGATTCTTATGAAAGGATTATCTCCGAGGATGGGAGAGAGGTCATTAAAGATTCCATTGGTAAATTATGCCTCATATTTAATATATGGAGTCCTTATGAATGTAATCCAGAGTTTGCTAAGCTTATGGTTTGCTAAAGGTTTATTATCCCTTGCATCAATGTAAAAATACTTGGCAGTCACTATCAATGCTAAATGGTAAAGGACGTACCTAATGCTATTATCGATGTGCACTGTCTCAGGTATTCAACCGGTAGTCCAGGCGGTTCCTTTCTTATCCTTTCCAGACCTAGCTGCTCCTTTCTTGGCAGCCTTAGGGCAATTAGTACTGATGTGCCCCTTTTCACCACAGCTGAAACAGTTTGCATCCTTCATGTCCCTACATTCGTGGGACTGGTGGCCAGCTCTTTTACAGATGCCACATTGCTTTATCTTTTGGTTTAATCGACACTGCCCCCAATGTCTTCTTTTGCAGGTTTTGCATGTAGGCTTTTTGTTGGAATCCTTTTGGTTATTATTGAGCTTGGATTTGCTCTTCTTAGGATTCTGAGAGTTATCCTCCTCCCTTTGTCATTTGTCATTAGTTTCATTCATGAACGACTTTTGTCTCACTATATCTAGAGTGAGAGACAAGGATAGATCTACAGCTGATCTGTAGTTGATTGGCCTTGAAGCCTTAACATTCCCTTTTATTTCTGGTGCCAAACCACCGATGAAACGCGCAATGCGTTTTGGTTCCGGGGTAATTAAGTAGGGTACCAGTCTAGATAGGGAGTTGAAGTCGGTAACATATTGCTGACAATTTAGGTTTTTCATTGTCAGAGTCAGAAAATCTGTCTCCACCTTTTCCACTTCGTGTTGTGGACAGTAGTTCACTTTGATAAGGTCCACAAACTTGGACCATCCCATAAGGTATAGGGGAATTTTCCCCGTGGACAGCATCATGGCCCTCCACCATACAAGAGCCTCTCCCTTAAAAGATTGTGAAACAAATTTTACTACGTCCTTATCAGCACAATCGCTAATGTCCACAACCGTTTCCATTTCCTCAAGCCATTCCATAGCATCAATTGCTCCTTTTTCGCCGTTGAAATCTCTGGGTTTGCATGAGACGAAATATTTGTAGGTGCACCCGCCCTCAGTTGAACGGGGCTTATCATAGAGTACTAACTCCTGAGGTTCGCTCTTTTCATCTGAAGAGTGAACGGAGCTCTCCTTACGAGCTGATGTATGCGTTTCCATGTGGATTCTTGAGTGAGTGACACTCGGTTCCTTTTTGTCTTCAAGGACCTTATCCACAACTTCACTAATTGCTGCGCTAATCAAGGCCTGAAGAGTAGTGCCATTAACATTTATATTTATATTTGCATCCTTGTTTTTAGCCGCCGTATTGCTGTGTGCTTCGTCGGAAACCTCCATTCTGGAGCTTTGGTACTAACACCAAAAATAACATATGCTTAGATGCAAGTTATTATGGAATCATCGTAATGGATGATTTATAAAGTCATGGTATTACTAAACCATAATGGCTGTTAGGTTTATAACTTCCTTATAGTATACTACTAGAAAGTATGTCAATTATATTTAGCCTAGGTCAAAAAGGACCATCAATTGTGTTTATGGTTTGGACCGAGTCCATTACCTTTTGACTGGGGATCACAATGTCACAACTGTCCTTGTCATAACGACAATCTTTAGATAGTTGGAAGGCTTGTCACGAAGGACATTAATAATCATAGGCCCGAAGGCCTTGTCACAAAGGACATACAAAATATGGCACTTAAGGCATTAATATATAAGCTGCAATCTTATTGGATCAGAGATCTTAAGGTTCGAACATAGTTCTTCACCTTTGGACAGAGAGTCAAAGACTACAACCGTCATCTTTTGGAAGATAATTTGTTTTGCCACAAAGGCTAGTCAATGTACATCATTCTGACTAACTAGATGATTGTGAGCCCCAGAGGAGTCAGCCGTGAAGAAGCTTTGAAGGCTAACTAACCATGTAATAATAATTGTTTAATTATACAGCGAATTGTCGAACGTGGCGATTAAATAGTCATGGTGTAACTCAACCATATGGACCAATAGATAGTATTAAATTTATTTGATTATGCTTGGCCTAGGTTTTCAGATAAACCATCTTTGGAGTTTGAACGGAATATAATCCTTCATATTTATTAGACAGGGGACATACGTCACGACTGTCAATGTCATACCGACACTTTATATAGCATAAAGGCTTGTTCCAAAGGACTTCTTGATGGCACAGACGCCTCGTCACTAGGGAAGTTTTAAAACATAATCAATGATTCCTTTGGATTGGAAAATTTCATAATCATTGTTTTGACAAGAAGTTATGAAATAAAACTATCTTTTTCATGTATGCGTCTTCGCCCGTAGGTATACATCCCAGGTGGATGTTTAGATGTGCACATCATGTTCGACGTTTATTAGCCATGATTCCTATCGATTATATAGGCTAATTAAGGGGTTTGGAAGTTCCTAATAGAGATGACAAGCGTGATTTTATCGCATCACTATTGTCGGGAGTGTTAACACGTTTTCAAGTGTTAATCAGGATCTGAATCTCTTCTAAACAGGTTTTACCATCTTAGCAAGGTCTTCAATGACATTCAAGCTAGGTCAAACCTTTTAAGATTCTCTTTTAATACATACACTTAACAGAAAAGGAATAATATTTATTTTATTCAGGATTTTTATCACGAATCCTAATTTATAAGTTAGTATTAGCACAAATGGCCTAGTCGAGAAGACAAGTTTAATTTTTAAGTCATGATTTCTGAGAATCGAGGCACTACAATTTATCCTAGTCATAAAACATTACGGATATTAAGGTGGCACAAAGACCTAGTCACAAGGACATTTATAAATTATAAGCTAGGATTTCAGAGAATCAAAGCCTTGAGGTTTGAACCTAGTTCATTACCTTTTTCTGACAGGGAGTCATAGGTTACGACTGTCTTTATTAAAATTTCTGGCCCGTGGGCCTATCAATTAACATCTCGTAAGATGTTAAGTCATATAGTCATTGTACTGACGATACGTTCAGCGGTCACAGTAATGACATGACGCCACGATCAGTGCCATTAATTTATTCAACTGTCGTTCAGTGGTCATAATAATGACATGACGGCAGGATTAGCACTTAATTTGAATCAACTGTCATTCCGCGGTCATAATAATGACATAACGACATGATTAGTACTTTAATTTGGAATCAATTGTTGTTCAGCGGTCATAATAATGACATGACGACCAGATTATCGTCTAGAGGGTTTTGAGCATAGCTCACCCCCTTAGGACAGGGAATCTCAAAAGATCACAACTGTCGATGTCGCAATCGGACAGTGTATTATAGCCCGTGGCACTTCGTCCTTAAGGGATGATTATTTTAATAAGGAAGGTTTGGAATAATCCATTCTAGGGATGATTTATGTGATTTTATCGAACCACGTTTGCCAGGAGTGTTAACATGTTTTCAGATGTTAACAGGGATACGAATCTTTTAAACAGGTCTTACCATCTTGGCCCGGTCTTATAATTGACCCGAATGCTAGGTTTCACTCTTAAGATTCTGGGTTTATAATTAACGCAGAACAAATTTTAAATTGAAATGCTAATAAGGATCTGAATCTAAATTGAGGAACTGCCATCTTGGCCGGGTCTTTATATGACACGAGGCTAGGTCTTGTCCTTTTAGATTTTGCCATTTTATAATAATGGTAGATCTTGCAAAAGGAATGTTACTTTAATTTATTTCATATATTATATTCTTATATATTGAATAAATGAAATTTTGATAAAGCATTCCAATGATTATAAAAATACCGAATTGTCCTAAAAGGAACTTAAAAGAAATGATGTTGTCCTCAAAGGGACCAAAAGATAAATATCGTTATAAAGACTTTTAAGGAAACGATCTTCAGTAAAAGGAGTCTCTTCTTCATTTTTGTTCTGAATGTCCTCTCCTTGGTCGTACGTTAATCCGGGTCGCGGTACGAAGCCCAGCATTTCAAGGCTCCAGACGTGGAGAATTTCTATTACGGCTTCTTTGCTTGGCGACATATCCAGCAAAAATTTGGAAGCAAAAATTCTAGATTAGGATTGAGAATATTCCTAAGTTAAGTCTAGACTCAGAAGGTCAAGGAATGTGCTACTGTGTCATTGAGATTAAACACTAAGGGCTAGTGTTTAATTCACTCAATGTTGGCTCTGATACCAACCTGTCACACCCCGAATTTCCACGTGTCACCGGTGGGCCCGGTGGGGAGTATCGTGACGTAGTTGATAACATCATAGTCAAACAACACAATATATAAATGCACAGCGGAAGGAAAAGATAAATATATTACAATCCGAATATAAAGTAATATCAAGTATTACAACGGAAAGTAGAGGATCCACAGGCGGATCTTAAAACTTAAATGTTGTTCAACAGACTTTAGGCGCCTAGAACTTGCAAGATTCCTTATTAACGCCCTGAGCAGCTTCCAGCCTATTACGTACTTGTACCTGTCACTTAGACTTTAGAAAATACGTCAGTTTTCACTGGTAAATACACTCAACTGACTCATTTGAAAAGAGTTTATGAAAATTGGTTTAGGCGCACAAGGCACAAAACTATTTTGACACTTGATTAAGATGCACAAGGCAAGATTAATCTTTTATACTTGGGACAAACTATATCTCATGTTATCAGTTTTACATAACTTGCTCTACATACGGGGCCCGGTTCTATGCCGGTTCAAGAATTAACCGACAATCCACTATTCCCTTATTGGGAATCCCTTATTGGGTATAATCAATTTATAAGCATAAAGCATCTGTCAGGTGTATGCCTACACCCCGTGCTTAGGTCGTGGCCATTGCATTTAATGAGTCAAGGATATCCAGGACACGGTCGCATTAACCCCCAATGTTTCAGTCAAGCAATACGAATTAAAAACAGGTTATTTGGATTTCCCGACTCATTGGTCTTCGAATCCCATACCTGACCATGCGGTATTTATATTACCGTATCCCAAGCTCGTAATAGGGAAAATAAGTTAAGAGTATTTACCTGAGCTAGCTCCTGTCTTAAATAGCAAGAATTATAATAACTCAGCCGTATTCACTTAAGTAAGCGTAGGTACAATTTACCGGAAGGCTCTAGTCTGGAACGATGGTATAAATAACCAATTAGAATACTAACGGGTCTTTAATTAAGCCTAAACTTAGACCGGTTAGTTTTAAGGAAATATACGGTTCAAGCGCACGATTAAGCGAAGACCGGGTAGAACGTGATTTAGACCCGACAAGTTTGAATACTTGTATAATATGGGTATACTAAATACATTCTGGATTTTGAGACAAAAATGATAACGTTTGACCCGTTTTGGTCAATTTATGCAAACTAGCTACATAAACCGAACCGAACGCTAAAAGAGCGTTACGGATAACCAAAAGAGTCATATGCAAGTTCCCTGAGATAATATGCTTTAAATGTGTTATAATATCAGCAAGTTATGTTTTATTATGCCCCGAATAAATTTAAACTCAATTTATGCCTTATAAGGGCATTTTGGTCATTTAAAAGATTAAAAAGAGTTAAATTGGAAATCTGAGTTACAGGTCTGATTTATACAGTAGATATACTTAATTTGGCATATTATAACAGTAGGGTATGACCCATATACAAAACTTATCATTTAAAATCAAACTATGCACCGTAGGGGTATTTTAGT
This sequence comes from Helianthus annuus, assembly GCF_002127325.2. Classification (NCBI taxonomy): domain Eukaryota; kingdom Viridiplantae; phylum Streptophyta; class Magnoliopsida; order Asterales; family Asteraceae; genus Helianthus; species Helianthus annuus. The sequence goes on along the minus strand of NC_035440.2, from coordinate 20,042,970 downwards.
AATTTCACAAGGGCTAAAATGTCAAAACTGGAAACCTGGGTTCAAAAACTTATACTTACTGTTATTATATGAAAATATGCTAAATACATCAGTAGGTATAATCCTTATATGTTTAATATGGGTATAACGCATACTATGCGTTAGAAACGCTTAGAAAGACGATTTAGAGCCGTTTCCGAGTTTTCAAAAGAAAGCTGAGATTTTTATAGTTCCAGAATGCTCAACATAATTTATTTAGCAAATAAAATCAGTAGGAAAAGGTTTGGGGTCAAAAGGATGCATAAAACTCATTTTATGGCTTAAAAGGTCGAAACCAGTATTAACCGAATCAAACTTAGAGACCTATGATACGATCAGCCAAAAATTAAATAAAAATCTTCAAAAATCCCAAAATATTATATAACATCAGTGGGCAAAAAGTTTTATATCAAAAAGTGGCCTTAAATAGGTTATACGCTAAATGCGTCGTTTATTTAACATAAAGCTATAGTTTTACGATATCGGCCATAACTCAAAATCCGGACCTCCAACTGATATCAAATTTTCGGTGCAAGTCCATAAATCAGAAATAAATATTTCTACTCTTTCACTTTTCCAAAAATCACGTTTTATATCAAAAAGGGCAAAATAGTCAGCTTTAAGCATAAATCGGAAACATGCATATGAATCGGTTAAGCATAGACTCAAGATGTAAAATTCCAGAGAGTTAAACATAAATATAAATGGTTCAAAATAAGCTCTAATGCAGATCTCAAACATGCATGCCCGGATCCGAATCGATAGTCAAAGAAAAAGTCGTTTTATAAGACTTTCGGTTCCGATCCGAGTTTATACTAAAGATTGTCAAGTTGATCATGATAAAACATATTCTTACATTTATTATAAAGTTATTTTTGATGATCAAACTGATGGCATGTCATCTACATTACCATTTATACTATAATTTGCAAAAACACTTCCTGTTGACTTTTTAAGAACAACTTTGACTCGACAAATAGCATGCTTAGAGTGGGAATCAGAGAATACCCTTTTGAGGGTTTGTTTCCCACATAAATACCAACTTATAGGTACTTTCAATTTGAGAAATGGCTGAGCCATAATCGTTTAATCGAAAAGTCAAACTATAACTATGACGGATTGACTTTTGGCTAATGATCAAAGCTAGAACGAATTAGAGAAGGTTATGGATGCTTACAAGAGTCCTCATGAAGCTTAGGAATCACTATGAGGTTGCCTTGTCGATCAGGAAGCTCCAGAAGTTGCCTTGTAAATTTTTGAAGTTTCAAGTGTTCTTGTTTTCTAACTCAAGAACTCAATTGTGGTGATTTTGATCAGATTTAAGGGTGTTTCTGATGTTGTGAGATGTTCACAAGTCTCCTTACATGCATGAGAGTTGATTGGAGGGTTTGGGAGGTGAAAATAGCTGTCATCAACTCATAAAACTGACCCAAAATCTGATATTTGCGAATTTCTGATGCTGGCAGGGTCACGCGGCCCGCTTAAGGCAGCCCAGGCGGGCCGCCTGGGGTCTGCAGTCCCAAACTTTGCTCAAATGTTGCAGTTTTGGTCCCTGTTCTTCGCAATCGAGGTTTTGGTTATTTATTTTGACCCTTAGACCTTCAAATCTGATTTTTAAGAACCTTGGGACATTTACCAACATGGTAATGTCCTCGGTTAACTTTGCGCTCACCCGAAAAGTCATGAAATTCGACGTTGACGCTTTTAACCCCTCAAGTACGGTTTTGGCCATAACTTTCTCATACGATAACGAAACTTCATGAAATTTTTACCACATATTCTAGTGAGTATATTCTAGCATTACAAAGCTTCGGGGCTGCTAAAAGATCACTCAGAGGTATAAATTCAACATGTTGACACTTTTAGTCCCTGTAGTTTGAAATTCCTTACTTTCGTGCATTTTCCGCTTCGTATGATCCATGATCTATCCGTTTAGGGTTATAAACACCATGTAGGGTTATTATAGAGTCTATTTATCCATTGTTGACACTTTGGACCCTTACGTTCCATAGTTTTCACTGTTTGTCAACTTTAGTCCCTCTAAAGTATGTTTTCGCATATGCAAAGTCTATGACACGTGTCATTACATTAATGGACGTAAATTTTCGAGGTGTTACATCATAATTATGAGGAGTCTTGTTAATAGCATAAGTGCATAATTAAATGGTTTAGAAATTATTTAAAATGTAATAATAAGCTTTCAACATACCTAGGAACTATATAAAATAAAATAACTACTATAATACATTTCAAAATTATGCGACAAAGTTTTGCTGACAAAGAGATGTAACAAAGTTTTGATGACATGGATTGTTTGTGTGACGGCTCACGTCAACAAAAACTAACTTGGTTAACTTTTAGTTAATGTAAAATCGCTGAGAAATAACATGTTAAAAGGTAGGACTGTTATAAAACATTTCCTTCGTCAAAGTTATTGTCGGCTAATATGTCAAAATTTGGTTATTAAAATCCAATTTTCCTATTATTAATTTAGCTAAATATATTTAGCTTAAAATTTTATTTATTTTTTGAAACCTTTTGTGTCTCTCATCTCCATCCATTGGCGCGGCTTTTATAGGCGGGAGGGGGCGGCCGACCCCTCGAACTTTTCGCTCAGTAGTGGAGAGTATGTAGTTTTCGTATAGAAAATTTTGCGTATATACGTTTTCGACCCTGCAGTCTTATAGAAATTTTTGGGTATATAAGTTTTCGACCCCACGGTCGAAAATCTCAAGCTTCACCACCGTCTCCATCTACGTAAGGGATTAGAAATGAGAATGAATAGTGAAGACTCAGAAACCAGTTGGTACGACCTGGTTGGAGTAGAGCTTCAGACGATCAAGCAATAAACCTGCAAGACTTCAGAGAAACAACACACCGTTAGCCTCGTCACAGGGAGGGGGGCCTCTCTGTGACCAAGCTCGGGCGTGAGAATAAGTATTTGCGAGGAGAAAGTAGGTCAGGGAGAGAGAGAGGGGAGTTAAGAGTGAGAGAGAGGCAGTTACCCGTTTTGGAGGTCTAAGTATGGTATTTATAGCTTTTGGGTGTGCTGATGTGGCAAGTTAGTTAGAGTCGGACCAGTCGTTATCATAGCGGTTATGGAGGTGGGACCCAGTTAGTTATGTCGCACCATCGTATCTGTCCGACCCGTCTTATGGTGCAAGGTCCGGTCCGACCTTAGTGCGTCATGCTCGGTTCTAATTATGGCGATGGTTCGGTCCGGTCAGGGACGTATCCTCATCAAGTCCCCCTAGTTCGTAGTGTTTCTTAGATAACAGCTTCGAACTATGACGGTGCGATTTTGGCGGTCTAGATGTTTTTTAAATTTTGAATTTCTAAACGGTGACCTTAGCTGGGTGACCGTCAGTCACTTTATGTTTCCCGCCTGATGTGACGATTGGTGTACATCAGCTGTCATGACGTGTCATCGTCTGATTGGCGGTCTTTAAGTCGGTTCCCACATCCCTATATAAAAAGGGGGATAAACTACCTTTCGATTTTACCTTTTCACTTTCCACTTTTCACTCTTCATCTTCTTCATTCCTTCTTCTCTGAGAACAGGCGATCTGCAAAAAACAGGTTAGTTTCTTCTCTACATGGCGACGAAAAACAATCTGTCCAGTTGCTTTAACACTTTGAATAGAAACGGTTTAGCTTGGTACGTTGAAAAGTATGCAATCCCTGCATCTCTGCACCCCGTTCTTCCCAAAAAGGACACGCCTATTTATCCGTTTCCTTCGGGAAAAATAGGGGTTTACACTCGTTTGTTCGATTATTGTAACTATCGTCTCCCTCTGACGAGGTTCTTGATCGGAGTTCTTACGTTCCACGAGGTTCACATTTCTCATATGAACCCCTTCGGCCTTGCCAAGGTGTGTCATTTTGAGCTGGCTTGTCGTGGTTTGGGATCCCACCCGGATTTGGATGTGTTCTGGGCTTTTTACAAATTGAATTGGTCCGGCAACTGGTACACCTTTGAGGTCAGGGATAAGAATTCCTGCTGCTACACATGGATTACTACCAGTATAAAAGACTGGAAGGAACGATTTTTCTATATTGATGACCGGTGCGTTCCGGAGTTTATGGCATGGAGGACCAAGAAGATGAAACTCCCGTCTTCTCTTCCTGAGGATTTTGAATTTAACAAGGACTTATATGCAAACTTGATTAAGGAAGCAGGCCGCATACAAAGTTATCCAGAACACATTATTGTTATGGGACGGATCAGCACGATTTGGGCCGAACCGGAGTGGTATCCTACCCTTAAGTGGAACGGAGAGGGTTAGTCCTGCCTTTTACTTTTGATATTATGCTCGTTGTGTCACTCGCATAATTAATTTTTTTTTATCTTTTTCTTTCATTATACCGGACTCCGGATACTACTTGTTTACTTTTTTGCAGTTATGGGTTTGCGAGAAGCTTTAAGGTTGAAGTCCTTCGACTCCAAGGAGCTTCAGATTCGAGCCACGAGGACACCGAAAGGTGACCCTCCGTATTTAAATGTGGTGCAGGAAAATCTTTATCAGATCCGAGAACCGGAAGCTCTGAATGATCAAGGCGGTTTAGCCGGTCAAGGGGGTTCGGGCTCAAATCCTTCGGTACAAATAGCAAACATCGCTCTGGCTCAGCTCGTGACGGCGACCAGCAGTGGTAAGGGTAAGGGCAAGGAAACTGGTTCAATCGGGTCGAAAGGATCCGGTTCCAGGTTTGTGATCGAAGATGAAGGTATCCATCTATCTGTGGGGGATGAAGAAGAGCGTGCTGGAGATTTAAAAAACGGTGATGAAGATGATGGTGAGCAGCCTCCGATTAGTTTGAAGAGGAAAAGGGCTCCGCCTAAGTCCGGTCCGAAACCCATACAGAAGAAGATGAAGATGGATCTTAAGACTGTTACTCTGGATGATGATGACCAAGTTACTGAGTTTTCGACTGCCGGAGGCGTATTGGAGAATTTGGATGCTCATCTCCATGGGGGCCGCACCCCTAGGGATCATTCGTTAGAGATTCCCTTAAGTCCTTTATCTTTCGGCAGAGTTGGTGTTAAGGTCGTTACCGATGTCCGCACGTCTGATCCCAAAAAATCCGAACCTTCTCCTTCGGGTAAGTTCACTACAGGGGTTGCTTCTAATGTATCTAGGCCGAGCCCTTTGCCTATTGATGGTGGGGACAGCGCCTCTTCCTCTCCTTTATGGTATGATACTGAAGCTGTATTCTTTTCCCGGGAGTTAGGTTCGGGTGGCATTGGAGAGATGGATTCTGCCCATGCATTGGAGAAGTACGTACCGGAATGGTCGTTGGCAAACAAAGACAGGATTATGGATGCCCTTACAGCCAAGATGTCTCTATTTCACTTGGGAACTCCTGCTGAACATTCCTATTATCGAAAGATGAGTGGGCCGGAGCTTGGGAATGCCTTGATGCTGAACCAAGCCCAATCAAACTCTTTAGTGGTAGAGACGTATAAGCGTTGGGTCGAATCGGAGTCATCATGCCATAAGCTTAAACGCGAAATCGCTAACTTGAAGAACGAGGGTGATGTCCGATCGAAAACGAAACAAGAGCTGGTATCCCTGCGGTCCCAGGTTGATCGGTTGAAGGGACAAGTGTCGGAAGCCAAGGAGGTCACCAAGTCTTCTCAAGCTTCGGCTGCAGCGGCCCACGAAGCTCGAGACAGGGCTCTCCAGGACTTGGAGGTTTTTAAAGAAAAGTTTGCTGTCCTGGAGAAAAAACAAGTTAACTTGGAGGAAAGGCACGCGGCGGAATTGAAGGAAATGCAGAAGTCGTACGACCAACTCTTGGCCGATTATCACCGTATGATAACTGGTACGTCTTTTTTTATTGTTCTTTGTGTGTATATTTTTCTTTACCTTACTGACTTTTACTTTTCTTCAGCAAAAGGTGAACTCGAGAGATCTCGTGATAGGGTTGTCGAGTCTCATAACGCTTTGATTGACGAAGCAAAGGGCATGTTATCCCGCTACGACACTGAGATGGTTGAGCTTTACGCCCAGACGTCGGAGCTGATGCTTATGAAACAATGGTTTTTGACGGAGGGGGTTGCTTGGGTCGTCAAGCTAGTTCAGCAAAGCCCCGAGCTGGAGAAGGTTGTTGCTGATTTGGTCAATAGCGTTAATGCGGTAGGAGCGAATGAAGGAATAAAACAAGGTTTCAAGGCCGCACATGACTCGATTCGCTCTGCTGAAGAGGTTCCGGGCTATGACGCGGGAGCTCAAGATGCATTGGATGTTGCGGTGAAGGCTTTTGATGAACTCCAAATCTCCGTGCTTGATAAGGTGGCAGATTTAATAGATAAGCCGTTATCGGTTATTCAGCAAAGGAGCAAACTTCCTATTGTTGGAGAGGATGATGATATGGTTTAGATTTGACGTTTGTCTTTGTAATCGTACAAACTTCCTTTTATGCTTGTTTGAAACATTTCGGTGACACATAATGCATGATTTTGTGATTTTTTTGTTAAATCAGTCTTTTGACCTTAGCTACTTAGTACTTAGTTTGAGTCCAAACTTTTTACTGTTTGCTTCGGGATTTGTTTCTCAATTTAGCGATCGCACCGGAAAGGGGTGCTTCGCCTGCTTAATAGATTTTTATGTTTTTGGAACTATTTAAGCCTTTTCGATCGGCGCGAGGCATGGGTCGAGGCCCGTTTGTGCACGTTTTAGGGAATTTGTTCGAACTTATACATATGTTATTTTTATACTTGTAAAAGTACAGATCGCTTTATTTATTGCTTCGCTAATTATCAGTCCGGGGAAAAAACATCCCGGTTACAAATGAAGTAGAAAATTATCGGGGCATTACCCTCCCGAATTACATATGGAAACTGGAAATAACAAACATAAAATAGCGATCTTCTTTAGCCGTATCAGGCTGTTCACATAAAGCATTTCTTTAAATGCACCCCGTTCCAAGTCCGGGGTATGGGAGTCCCATCGATCTTTTCCAACATGTACGAGCCCTTGTCGCTAGCCTCTTTGACTCGGTACGGTCCCTCCCACTTGGGGGTTAACTTGCCCGGGGCCTCGACGCGGCTCGCATCATTGTTCCGGAATACATAGTCTCCGACTTTAAACTTGTAGAGTTTTGCCCGAGCATTATAGTACTTCTCAATCTTCTTTTTGTATCGGGCTTCTTTGATGGCCGCGATGTTCCGGCGCTCTTCCAACAAGTCGAGGTTGGATCGGAGTTCATGTTCATTTTCCTTCCAGTCTTTGCACCTCTGGTTTGGGAGTCCGATCTCAGCGGGAATTACTGCTTCGGTGCCGTAGGTAAGACTGAACGGCGTTTCTCCGTTGCTTGTTTTGTGCAATGTCCGGTGTGCCCATAAGACGTTCGGCAACTCGTCCGCCCAGCCTTTTCCCTCGTAACCGAGTCTCCTCTTTATCCCGTCGACAATTCGCCGATTGATTTGTTCGACCTGCCCATTGCCCTGAGGGTGGGCTACCGAGGAAAAAACTTGGTTTATTTTCAGATTTTCGCACCAGCGCTTAAATGGGTTTTCTGCAAACTGCTTCGCGTTGTCGCTTACGATGTAGAGCGGAAGACCGAATCGGCATACAATTTGTTCCCAGAAGAAACGTGTCACGTTGTAGCCGGAGATGACTGTAAATGGTCGGGCTTCCACCCATTTGGTGAAATAATCTACCGCGACTAGCAGATATTGAGCGCTTCCGCTCGATCTTGGAAAAGGTCCGACGATATCGACGCCCCACTTTTGGAAGGGCCATGCTGCGGTTACGGGTATCATTTCGTTCTTGGCTCGGAAGCTGACTGGCGCGTGCCTTTGGCATTCTTCACACTGTTGGAGCTCTTTTACGGTGCTTTCATGCATCCCCGGCCAGTAGTATCCTGCGTTCTTGACTTTCGTAACAATCATTTTAGGCCCAACATGAATACCACAGATGCCGTAGTGTACTTCCCTGATGATATAACTGGCTTGCTCCGGGTCCAAGCACTTTAGCAGAGGTCCGAGAAAAGTCTTTCGGTATAAGCCTCCTTCCTGCATCTGATACTGGAGAGAATTGAGCTGTATTTTCCTTGTTTCGGCCTTATCGACTGGCAAAACATCGTGTACCAAGTAGTTAATTATTGGCGTCATCCATGTTTGCGATGGTGCTTCGACCTGCATTACTTGCGGAGCTGCGATTGAAGGCGTAGTTAGAACTTCCACTCTCACTTCCTTTGCCAGGCGACTGAACGACACCGATGCCAACTTGCTTAAAGCATCAGCCTTCTTGTTCTTGCTACGGGGAATATGTTCGACCTTACATGCTTCAAATAATGCCATTGCTTGCTTTACCTGTTCGAGATATTCGACCATGTTTGCTTCCCTCGCCTCATATTCTCCATTTACCTGATTTGCTACAAGTAACGAATCTACATGGGCTATGACATTTTTTGCTCCAACTCTCAGCGCTAGACGTAGGCCAGCTAAGAGGGCCTCGTACTCAGCTTCGTTATTCGAACTCTTGAACTCTAGCCGGAGTGCATACGTCATATCCGTTCCGTCTGGATCGGTGAGGATTAGGCCCGCCCCTGCTCCTTCGGTACTAGAAGCTCCGTCGGTATACAAGGACCACGGCTTTTCTGGAGCTTTTTCAACGTCTTCCGTTCCTTTCTCTTCCGGTATTTCGACTAAGAAATCCGCTATTACCTGCCCTTTCAACGGACCTTTAGTTCGGAAGGTAATGTTGAACGCGCCCAATTCAATCGCCCATTTTGCCATTCGACCCGAAACCTCAGGTCGTCGGAGAACGTGTTGGATTCTTTGGTCTGTTCGTACCTCAATTGGATGGGCCTGAAAGTATCGGCGAAGTCTTCTTGAAGCATGGACTAGAGCCAGGGCTAATTTTTCCAAGTTTGAATATCTTGTTTCGTAATCTTTTAACGTTCAGCTTACGTAATAAATGGGAATTTGCTTCCCAGTACGGTGTGCAACTAACACTGCACTGATAGCTCCGAATGATGCGGCTAAGTATACCGTTAATACCTCATCTTCTTCTGGTACGGTGAGGGTTGGCAAGGTGCCCAAACAAGTTTTAAGCTCTTCGAAAGCTCGCGCAGCCTCTTCTGTCCATTTGAACTCCGATCTAAAGCTTTTTTTGAGAACATCCATGAATGGGAGCGACCGGTCTGCTGCTTTTGACAAGAACCGATGGAGAGCAGCCAATCGTCCGTTTAAGGACTGAATTTCTTTGACCGACGTCGGAGGCTTCATTGTAAGAACACCATCAATCTTATCGGGGTTGGCTCGTAAGCCTTTTGACCCGACCATGACTCCGAGAAACTTACCTTCTCTACTCCGAATGTACATTTTTTCGGATTTAGCTTCATGTTGATGCTTCTGAGTCGGGTAAACGTTTCGAGTATGTCTTTTAGCATGGCGACCTCGTCGTGACTTTTGATCACGATGTCATCAAGGTATACCTCCACATTTCCTTCGATCTGATCCTTAAAAGCTTTGTTCATCAGACGCTGGTACGTAGCACCGGCGTTTTTCAAACCGAACGGCGTCTTAGTAAAGCAATACACTCCTTCATTGGTGACAAAGGCCGTCTTATCCTCATCTTCGACCGCCATTTGTATTTGATGATATCCTTTGTAAGCATCCAAAAAACACTTTAACCTGAACGTGGCGACGGAGTCAATCTTCTCATCAATCTCCGATAGAGGAAAACAGTCTTTCGGGCACGCATTGTTTAAGTCGGTGAAATCGATGCACATTCTCCATGAATTATCTTTCTTCCGTACCATAACGGGGTTTGATACCCATGTTTGATACCGCACCTCTCGAATGATTCCTGCGTCTAGGAGACTTTTAACATCTTTTGCAATGGCTTTTGCCCGATCCGGCGCCATATGCCTTTTCCTTTGTGCTATCGGTTTGATTGATTCTTTTACGTTCAGGTGATGTTGTGCCATGGATCTGGGGGCTCCCTGCATATCAGAGTGCTTTCACGCGAAGACATCTATCGAGTTGCTTAACAATTCCCATAAAAGCTTCTTCGCTCGTTTTGGGAGCTGAGCACCAATAGCTACTTGTTGCTCGGGAAAATCCGGGTTGATTGCCCAAAGTTCCGTGGGTACTTCGGACTTTTGGGAGCTCGTTTCTGCCGCATGTCTTACTTCGGCGACAAACGAATTCGACTCTGAACAGATAGTGGCAACACCGGCTTCGGTAGGGAATTTAATAGCTCCGTGTATTGTCGAACTGATTGCTCCAAGAGCTCGTAATCCGGGTCGCCCGAGTATTATGTTGTGCGAAGAATGAGTTCGAACAACCAGGAAAGTTAGTGGTACTGTTCTGCTCTTGTTACCGTCTTTGAATGTGGTCGGGAGAGTAATATGTCCTATCGGTCGGACTACCTCTCCTGAGAAGCTTATCAAAGGGGTAGATACCTCGATCAACTTCCTTTTTGTTTGGGGATTCAGCTGTTGGAAACACTGGATATACATGACCTCAAAGGCGCTTCCTCCATCCACGTAAATGCGTCGGACCAGGTGTCCGGCGACAACAGCTGAAATTGTAATTGGTCCGTCCCGAGCATCTTCGGGATCGACCGGAGGGAAATACGTTGGTTGGTGCATCCATGCTGCCATATGCTGGTTCGACCGCTTTACCCCTCTTGGTTCGGCTGACCGGATCATATTGATTCCGGGCTCGGTGTTCGGATTATCGACTGCTGTTGCTGGCTTCTTTCCATCTTTTACTTCTTTTACAAGGTGTGAGAGTTTACCGGATCGAACGGCCTTTTCGATTTCTTGCTTTAGGGCCCAACATTCATCAGTTGTATGGCCCTTGTCTCGGTGATATTCACAATATTTTTTAGAGTGCTTATCCGAGGTGGGTCGTTGCTTCGACGGCGTAGGGAAACGAGTAGTCTCCGTGCTGAGGATTTCGCTTGGCGACTTTGTTAACTCGGAGAAACTGTTGAATCGCACATTTCCTGTCCGAAAACTGCTTCGGTCGGACTTTTGATACGGGCCACGGCTTCTGTTCCAGTTATTGTTCCTATCTTTTGGTGGTGATGCGTTCCGTCTCCACGATGTGGTTCGTGCTTTGGAATTCCTGGCAGTTGTTTCACTTGGCTGGCCGCAAGCACTCTTCCCTCGAACAAAAGCTCGAGCTCTTTCCATGAGTACCTCCATGGTTTTTGGGAGATCTTCATGAAGTTTTTCCACCAACTGATTGTTCCGCACCCCGTGGCAAAATCCCGAGACTCGGAGCTGATCAACTGCTCCGCTTATCTGCATGCTTTCTCGGTTGAAACGGTCTATAAAATCTTCTACGGATTCCCCATCGCGGCGCTTTATGTGATGGACTTCAGCAATGTCTTTTTTGCGACGACGCTGCTGACAAAAGTTTTGCAAGAATATACGTCGGAAATCTTCAAAGTGGTCGATCGACCCTTCTGGCAACCCATCAAACCACACTCTAGCCGATCCGGTGAGAGTTTGGGCGAACATAAGACACCAAGCCGGCATAGGCCACTGCTCGACCTTAGCCGCTCCGGCAAACGCGAACATGTGGTCGTCCGGATCGGACGTACCATCGTAAAATTTCAACGTGGGAGGCATCTTCAGCTTAGCTGGGAGTGGGGCATTGACGATCCGCAACGTAAACTTTGATTGTGAAGTCATAGACGTGGGGTGGTATGGCATGAGCAGCTCTTGGTCTTGAGGATTTAAACCCAAAGATCCTTAGAGAAACAGGCCGTTTAGACCGTTATTCATCGGAGCACTTGCTACCGAGGAAAACTGTGTAACGTGTGGCATAGGAGTAGAGATCATAGAACTTACCAGAGATCCGGAAACGAAAGGGCCGACGGAGACAGGGTTTCCTCCTGAGTAGGCATTGGTAAACAAGTTTGTTCGGAGACTTTGCAGCATCTCATCTCGCTGTTGCTGCTGCTGTAACTGTCGCAACAGATCGGCGTTCCTCAAAAGAAAAGCGTTGTCAAAACTAGGTAACGGCGTGACAACTGGGACAGTAACAGACAACGTGGTGACATAACTTCCTCCTACAGGATTTGCAGCTGGAGGAACCGACGCAGAGCCTATCGAGGCTGCTGAGGCGACAACTGCTGCTGGAGCAATTGTGGAGTTAGCGTTTCCTTCCCATATATCATTGTAAGATGGGAAAGTACTGGTGGAGACTGCTGTCGGTAATTCTGCCATGACTTCGAAAAAACGAGAACAAGGAAACGAATGATGTGAATTCGAGGGGATGGCGCCACTGAAGACTCAGAAACCAGTTGGCACGACCTGGTTGGAGTAGAGCTTCAGACGATCAAGCAATAAACCTGCAAGACTTCAGAGAAACAACACACCGTTAGCCTCGTCACAGGGAGGGGGGCCTCTCTGTGACCAAGCTCGGGCGTGAGAATAAGTATTTGCGAGGAGAAAATAGGTCAGGGAGAGAGAGAGGAGAGTTAAGAGTGAGAGAGTGGCAGTTACCCGTTTTGGAGGTCTAAGTATGGTATTTATAGCTTTTGGGTGTGCTGATGTGGCAAGTTAGTTAGAGTCGGACCAGTCGTTATCATAGCGGTTATAGAGGTGGGACCTAGTTAGTTATGTCGCACCATCGTATCTGTCCGACCCGTCTTATGGTGCAAGGTCCGGTCCGACCTTAGTGCGTCATGCTCGGTTCTAATTATGGCGATGGTTCGGTCCGGTCAGGGACGTATCCTCATCAAATAGCGAGTCCAAAATTGATGGCATGATAAATTAGTCCTTAAATTCATCTCATTTTTTTAAGAATGGGATGGGAGTATCATATTAGATAGAAATCGAAAAATTTTCTTCAAATAATACGAATTAGATCGAGATGAGAATATCGTTGGGGCCGATGGCGTCTGCCTAGGAGCAATATTGTTGACTACCCTTGTGAGCATTGCAACTTGCCTCCTTCAAGTCCACTTTGTTTCCGAGAGCATAACGCATTATTCATTAACTCTGCTAAAGCCTATATTGCCCCCTAATAACTAACCCATACTAAAACTTGACTCGAACACAATAAAAAACCAAAATCAAAATCAAAACCGAATCAATAAATAAGCGATTGGTTTTGGCTTCTAAATCCAGAACCAAAATTTGTTGATTGGGTTTTGGTTTATGCTATACTCATATCTAAAATATAGCTATGTTAAAAGTATAAATTTAAACTTTTAAAATTAAAAATAGAGTTAATTGCCCGGATGGTTCCTGTGGTTTCACGTTTTTTTCACGTTTAGTTCCCACATTTTGAAAATAACAGGTATGCTCCCTATGGTTTGCTATTTTGTTACTCGAATAATCCTCTGAGTAGATTCAGTTAGTTTGGAAATAGCAGGTATGCTCCATATGGTTTGACATTTTGTTACTCAGATAGTCCTCTGAATAAATGTCAGGGGACTATCCGAGTAACAAAATGACAAACCATAGGTAGCATACCTGCTATTTCAAAAGGTGAGGACTAAACGTGAAAAAACGTGAAACTACAGGGACCATCCAGGCAATTAACTCTTAAAAATATATTATATCTTATTAAAATTAAAATATATATTATATCTTAAGAAGAGTGGACCTCCGCCACTCACGGTGGTCCATTTCAATGTTGCATGCTCCTTCTCACAACCGCTTGTTCGCATGATTAAACGTCAAACTTTTTACTTTTCTTGTTTTTTTTTTTTGGTCGCATTATATAATTCGATAATGAGACAAAAACAATTAAATAATATACGGGTTCTAGATATGTTTTGATATATCATTGTTGGTCCAACTTGATTCGGGAACAAAATCAATGAAGTTTCTTTTCTTTTCTTTCTAGAACCTTTTAGTTTTCAGATAATAAATAATATTATTTCATTCATATTTTTGAAACCCTTAAGTTTGTATTTACGCTTTTAGCATCATGTTTAGGATCGAAATACTTGATAAGGCTTTCAAGGAATGCTCGATATCAAATATTATCAAGGTGTTTTATAGCATTGCTCCTGAATGGAAGGATAACCCGTAGTATAAACGTGTTGTGGGTGGGGAGAACCTAGTGATTGTGACCTTTTGAAAAGCCTCCACACGAGCACCAAAATTCGGATTTCGTAAGCTCTCAATGGGTGAACATATAATATCATATTGGTATTATGGGTCGGATGTTACAAATGGTATCATAAAAACTGTTGTGTGTTTGGGATCGTGGGACAAGCCTGATCAAGGACAATGAGTCACTGAGAGTGTTTGGAACGACTTAGGCGAATCACATATCTTATTCAGGATATGGGGCAAACAAAGAACGATGAGTCCATAAATGGGGTTGTCTGTGTAACACTTTTTGACAAATTTCCACATATCCACATTTAAACGTACTTAAGTGGTGATGTTAAATAATGGATGATCTCTTAAGAAGTCTCCACACAAGTACCAAAATACAAACTTATGAGCTTATAATGGACAAAGCAAACAATATTAGTTTATATTAGGAACTAATTCTTACATTTACTGTATTATTGTTATATAACATAGAATTTGCAAAGTAGGTGGGATTAGACATTGCAAAATATTTTTGTTTTAATTTTTCAAGTGTATCATTTATTTTTATGATTTAATTTGATTTTCTTCTAATTATTTGAAACATGTTTCCTCTGCCCCAAAAAAAAAAAATTATTTTATATCAGGTTGCAGTGTTAAAGAAAGATATAATGAAGAAACGAAAAATTTCATGAGTTCTTGGGCTTGGTCGAGGAAGCCGAGCGATACCGCTGAATTAGCCGAGTGGAATATTCTCATCGACAGGCTGGATTTAATTCAGTTATCTGATAATAAGGATAAATGGTCTTGGCTGGGAGGAGATTGCTCGGAATTTTCGGTGAAGACTGTAAAAGAATTCCTTAATAGTGGTAAAGATTTCAGTGAAAAGTATGTTTTTAGTTGGTCAAAATGGGTTCCAAAGAAGATTAACATCTTCATATGGAGAGCCATTTTGGATCGTTTGCCTACGCTAACATCCCTTAAAGCTCGGAACTGCTATTCTGGTGATTTGAGCTGTTGTATGTGTGAAGATGGTGAGGAATCAGTTACTCATTTGCTGTGTTCCTGCAGTATAGCGAGTCGTGTGTGGCAACATATAGAGATATGGTGTAAGGTGAATCGATTTTTTGCTTTTTCGGTTAAGGATCTCATCGAATTCCCGAACTTTTGTGGTCTCAGATCTAAAGTGAAGGAGGCCCTCAAAGGTATTATAATGATCTCTTGTTGGTGTATATGGTTAGCTAGGAATCAAAAAAGGTTTTCGAACATTGATGTAAAACCCGACGAGATTATGTCTAACATTAAATCTCTCGGGTTCTTGTGGTATAGATACCGGTCAAAAGATAGGTCGATTAGATGGGAAGACTGGTGTCGTTTTAATATAATGTAAATGGTTTGGTGTGCCGCCTCGGTTTGAGGTTTTGGCGTTGTGAATAACAGTTACCTTTCAAAAAAAAATATCAGGTTAATTATGTTAAATTATAAGAAAAATGATGAGTATCTAGTCCTCTTAAAATGATTAAAATACTCTCATCTTTTTCTTCGGAATTTTTATTGCCTTTATGAACTATAACTTCAAAAGATTTTAAGAGCTTTTGAGAACATGATTGAAATGAGTAATGACAACAAATGATTTATAAACTATAAGTCTAAATAAATTTAAGAGATTTCGAGAACACGACTGAAATGAGCAATTACAACAAATGATTTGTAATTCAACCTTGTATTTAGAACACGCAAACCACACACGTTGATTGTTTGAGTAACACGCAATTTGACTTTCTATATTTTAGATTCCGCTTCTATTTTTTTATAATAAATTAAAAAAAATACTTTTATATGTGTAGAAAATTGCGTGTTGGTCATTGGTAAGGACAGGGGCGTAGCTACATAGTAGGGTATGGGTTCGGCTGAACTCGTACCAAAATTTTTTTAGTGTTATAGGTGTATTTTGACATCGCACATGTAGAAATTTTGTCATCGAACCCGTAGAATCCTTTAAATCAAGACTTGAAAAATTTTTGAACCCGTAGGAAAATTTTCTAGCTACGCCCCTGAGTAAGGATATTCTAACTTTGTTGCTTTTGGTAATATCACATGAACCGAAAGTCCGTGTTAGATATGCGAATTTACACACAACACGAATAATCGCAGGTTCACACAGACGTAACTCGTCTAACGCAACTTTTCGTTCTTTGTAAATCAGTTCTCTGAAAATCACAAACTTACAATAAAAAGATGTCAATTTCTCTTTTACTATTTAAATATCGACACTAGATTTTAAGTAATACATTATAAAAAAAATAGACAGATTAAACAAATTGTGATATTGACGGTGGACCCTTATTGTGAGAACCTTGAAAACCAATGTGAACACAATCTAAAATAGCTAAAAAACCTAAAAAAAACCTAACCCCCACCCCCCACCCAAAAAAAAAAAACCTAACCCCCCCCCTCCCCCACCCCCCAAAAACCTAAACCTCCCTCCCTCCTCCAAGCTAAAATTCTAAAAACTAAACCCCCAAAAAATCTAAAAAAAATCTAATTTTTTTTTTAATATTTTTTATGCTCAAATCGCTACTTTTAGTGACAAAAAAAATTATATAAAAAAAATTTTTGGCTTTGAAAAGTAGCGATTTTTATATAAAAAATATTTAAAAAAAAAAATTTTTGTGTAATTTTTAGCTATTTTTAGGCATTTTTGGTGTGTTCACATTGGTTTTCTCGCGGTTTTCACAATAAGAGGTGGTTCTCGCATGATCTTCTCCCTATATATATATATGTGTGTGTGTGTGTGTGTGTAGGCGCTCGGGAGGGGGGAAGTGAAAGTGCACTAATTTTAACGTTATTTTACTAATTTTGTGAAAATAACGTTAAAAGAGGGGGATGATTAATCATGCACCATGTAGTGGCGTTGATAGCCGAAAGACAAGTGAGTACATGCATTAATTGGCCTTTGTCTTAATGGTTGAGTGTTATGTGTCTTACGTCCAAGGCTTAATGCAAAACTACTATCAAGTCGGGAGTTTCACTGGAAGCAGTCTCTCTATTCCTAACGGGTAGAGGTAAGATTGTCTACATCTTACCCTTCTCAGACCCTACCCTAACTTTGCTATTGGTGGGATTTGCTGAGTATGATGATGATAGCCAAAATGGCTTGGAACCAAAGATGGTGGTGGTAGGAGAGGTGCACTATAAAACCCGGTATAGACCCGTACCCTTCCATCAAACCCGAAAAAGGGTATTTAAATACTCGGTTATGAACGTAACACTACCCGTAGGGTATATAAATAGGGTGCATAGTTTTAGTGTAGTACATGTACGCGAACCCAGTATCTCAACACCGGAACTCGGTTCTTAGTGTTAGTTGAACCTGAGTTTTCCCAATACTCGGTTACTGCTATAATGGTTCTAGCCAATTTTAACAACTATAATGCTCAAACTAGCCGTTTTTTTAATATCTCAACCATC
Organism: Helianthus annuus; assembly: GCF_002127325.2. Lineage (NCBI taxonomy): Eukaryota > Viridiplantae > Streptophyta > Magnoliopsida > Asterales > Asteraceae > Helianthus > Helianthus annuus. The sequence goes on along the minus strand of NC_035440.2, from coordinate 20,025,459 downwards.
TTTTGTTAGTATAAATAGGTAATGATTGTTTTGGTTCAATCACCACACTCAAAACGCTCTCTAATTTCAAAACCGCACAAAAAAACTATCTCAAAAAATGCTCTGAAAACTAAATTTATGTTGTAATTTATTTTAGTTAATTTTTCAAAATACGATTTATTTTGTGTAAAGTACTTTTCGTAAATAGGGTATTAAATTATTAATATCGGTTCCACACCCTAGCATACTTGCGTACATAGGGTTGGGCTTTTTCCTCAATTCCTGTACTTGATTCGGTTTCTTCCAATACCAGATATATTTTCGTACCGATTGCATTCCCGAAATCGGGTACAAGAAAACCCGATTTGTGCACATTTATGCATGGTATACCAACTAAAAGCTTTTACGTAACTGAAAATGTAAAACTAGAGTTTAAAAGAGTTTAAGATCAAATATTGAAAGGGTATGGTCCCAAAAAGCTACGTTGATCAATTAGGTCGTGCGTAAAACCATACTCCTATTACATCAATCTGACAAATTACTAGACCCCGCGTCAACTAAATAGGTAAAAGCTAGGTCACGCGCGAGGCCCAAGCAAAGTTATAGCTCATGTTCTACACTTAGCAGCCTGGATGAAAACCCCCACTCACTAGACCTTGCGCCGGATATATGGGTTTGACCCAGATGCCGCGTGAGGACAGAAGCGCGGGTCCATCCTGGACAACACAAAAGGTACGAGTGGCAAAGACATGGGCCAATCAGCGTCCAATAGGCTGTATCCTATCGTGCTTAACGATTTGCAATCGTGTAGGAGAAAAGAAGGTACACAAGGACGCCGACGTGGCACCAATCACCATGCGGCGACATCTGCCCCATGATCTCCACTCACCTGCTGATGTCAGGGAGACAACAAGGACGACAACCAGCACACGTGGCTACACTCAGGGTGCGCCAGCTCCATTTCCTTCTAGAAACGCTAACGGCCATGACAAAAGGGACAAGAAGAATATTCCTTGTTGTCGAGTCCAGGCCCAAGGCCCATCAGCTCATCTCCTTCTACACTACTCCGGCTATAAATAGGGACCTTTATGTACAGGTTAATTCTATTCTGTTCTCGGCTCTCTTACTATATATCACACACTTATTTCCTCAAAACGCATACTTATTCTCACGTTGGAGAGTGGTTAAGAGGAGAACCCCCTATTCCCCTTCTCTTAACGAGCTTAACGAAGTGTTTAATGTTTTGCAGGAAGATCAAAACGTCTGCTCAAGAAGGATTAAAAAGATTAACCTTTTTAGTTGAAAGATAAACCTAACTAATCATTAAATTAGTTCCGTGTTTCTTCAAATATTTAAATAGGTTTTTTCATCTTAGGGGCTGTTTGGTAAGTGCTGAACCAGTAAGTGCTGAACCAGTAAGAGGTCTGAATGGGTAAGAGGCTCTGAACCAGTAAGTGCTGAACCATTAAGAGCTGTTTGGTTGTATCTCTGAATGACTGTGTAGAATGACTATTTTACCCCTCTGAACTATTATGTGCTGAATGAAATGTATCTGTTTGGCAAGAGCTATGAATAGTGTACTGATTGATGTAAATTTTGTTAAAGAAAAATACAAAACGCCATAAAAAATCCAAATTACACATCAATCCTTTAAATCCAAATACAAAACAACACAACATACGAAATCCAAATACAAATAACACAACTCTACATACAATTTTAATTTGATTCATTTGAAAGCAACTGATTAGCAATCTGGTTACGTAAAGAAGTCATGTAGTCAATACCTTGTGAACCCCACTCTATGTCTTGAACTAGCAGGCCATCATTTTCCCCACTTTGCATTTCATGAAACATCGTGTTCTCATCATAGTCCATAAATAACTGATCATAAATATTGCATTTCCTTATAAAATTATGGACGGCGAAACAAGCAATCGCAATGTCTCTTTGTATTAGAAAAGAAAAGGGAGCCATTTGCTTTAGGATTGGGAATCTCGCCTTTAGAACACCATATGCACGGTTTTGTTTTTAAGCTTTAACCAAGCTGCAAATTTTCCTTTTAGAAAATCATAGTGATTCTTCATTTGACGTTGTTCCACTATGAAATTATGTTGTGTTTTCAAATTTTCAGCTACAGTTTTCCATGACGCTTGTTTAAGACTGCTTCCTTCACGTCCATTAACGGTTATTTCATGAACACATGCTTCAAGAAAGGTTTTTTCAACACCTTCTTGCTTCCAATTAATCCTAATCCTTTTTGCCATTTCTTTGGTTCTTGGATCCTAAAGATTAGGGATTTAAACCACCTCAATCATACCAATTATCCAATATTTCTAATATAACAACTATCTGAAAGTGTTCACTAGAATATCTAGAAAGAAAACGTGGGTACACACACATAAAACACAAGGGCCTAGTTCGATATTGGGGCAAATCCATAAACATATCATCAAGAATTGAACAACAATCATATGATTCCAAAAACCTGTTGGCACAGTTCGATATTGAGGCAAATACACTGTTGGCACCTATTAACTTCCTCATATAGATTATATGTATCCCTTCAAGCAATTATATGATTCCAAAAATCATATGATTCACCATATGATATTGGGGCAAATACACTGTTGGCACAGTAGGTTATTTATTTATTAACCTACTAAATAAATAATTCACCAACAATCATATGATTCCAAAAACCTAAAATCTAGTAAATAAATAAATCATATCTAAACAAGAATCTAAACACAATGAACTGTTAACCAAATCATACGGTTTAATACAAAAAAAAAAAAAATTAAACACATCTAATATGAATGAAAATCAGTTTAATAATCATAATAATTCATCATAATACACATCTGAAAGTGTTCATCATAATACAAACCAAATCATAATAATCAGAAAAATAAACACATCTAATATAAATGAAAATCAGTTTAATACAAAAAAAAAAAACAAGGGAAAACGAACCTGGGTGGAGATGGAGACTGAGGGCAGCGGTCGGAGGAGGAGAGGAGGCTGAGGGCGGCGTCGGCAGGAGAGGAGGCTGAGGGCGGCGGTCGGTCGGAGGAGGAGAGGAGGCTGAGGGCTGAGGTCGGAGGAAGAGAGGAGGCTGAGGGCTGAGGTCGGAGGCTGAGGGCTGAGGTCGGAGGCTGAGGGCTGAGGCCGGCGGTCGGAGACGCGGAGAGGAGGAGGAGACGAGGTGGGGGCGGAGGTTTTGAGAGCTCTAGGGTTTCATATGCATCAGAGGTGAAAGGGGGGCATTAGAGGTCTTTTTTTTTATTCAGCATCTTAATAGATCTGAATGATTCAGCACTGAATCATTAAGAGGTTTCCCATTAAGAGGCATAACCAAACAGCCCCACCTCTGTCCGAATAAGAGGTCCACCTCTTAATGATTCATTAAGAGGGTTACCAAACAGCCCCTTACTTTTATAACACTCTTTCTTTAACTATAAAATAATAGAAACATTAAAATAAATATAAAAAACAAAGTGGGAGTGACACAATGGGCCAACATGCCCTAATGAACATATGACCTTTTTATAAATTATCCGTTTTGATGTGAATCTATTTTTTAAAACCTTATTCAACCCTACCAACCCACTCATTTTAGTTGTAATGAGTGAAATATTTAGTTGTAATGAGTGAAATATCCCCACTTGTTATATTGAAATAAGAAATGTTATTAGCAATTCGGTTAAGACCAACCGAAAAAGTTATTATTGAACAAATCAAGTATTTAAAGAGATCGCATCTACTTAAGTTGTGTTTATCTACATTGGTTTGTATACACCTAAGTGTGTACTTTTCTGGTCACAATCATGATGGAGAAAGAATACGCACCTTTTCACGTAAATCACTGGCGAGTTTAATATGATTATAAATATTAAGAGAAAGTGTATTGTACAATTGGGCTTAATGTACATTACGTACGCGAGTATAAATCGCACGTTATAAAAAAACGCGTTCATGAGTCTGGGAAATCGCATGGGGGATGAAATCGCATGTTGTGTTTTATGGGGTGAATCGTATGGGGGGATGAAATCGCATGGGGGATGAAGATCTGACGGTTGGAGTTATCGCATACGCAATGTATGATAAGTCATTTTATACGTTAACTGACCCTTAAATATTAATAGGGTTTTATATGTTTTACTTATAAAATTTATACAGCGATTCATTATATGTACTGTTTACCATGTATAAACTAGGTTACTAAATAGAAAGGAACTAGCAATAACACCCGCGCGCATTGCGGCGCGGATGCATCGTAAACATCGAATGAATTAGTCCAAACGTTATGTGATGCATTAACCATATGAAAACACACGTTTCGAGGTATCTGATTGAACTCAGTGTAACCTATATAAGCATTGCGATTGGATTGGATCAAAACATAAAGTAAATCAAATTTATACCGTACGATCATAACATATTATATGTGACCCGAGTCATACATAGAAAACGTAACGGGTATAACGGAAAAGCTGACACGTATAATCAAAAGAGATTAATTAGAGCTTTTAAAAAAAGGGGAAAAAGAAACTGCAATTTGACTCCACTTAGATCGAAACAAAATTTACAAAACATGCATAAAATAATCAGGAAAACATATTATATTTGATTTGACTCGTTTCCCAAAAAAGCTTACATCGAAACATACAACTTGAATTTATATGAAACGTACATAAAAATATTCCTATGAAAATGTTTTTTAAAGAAAACATATTATATCCAACCTGACTCGTTTATAGGAAATTTTTACGTCGCAATGTAGAACAAATCAAATTTATACAGACACGTACATAAAAATATGCACATAAAAAAATTAGTTTTGCTTAAGTAAAGGAGATATAACGGTAAACTTGAAACAAATTATTAATAAAAAATCTAACAGGCTAAATACGTTCGTAAAATTGTACCAAGTAGCATTAATGCCACACCACTGCCAGCGACCACCAACATCGGAAGAGCTCGTACAAATAAAATAAATAAAAAAGTAGAAATAAAGCCGAATGAAAAATAGACGTAAAATCGTTGAATGACTCACGCCCGTTGCGTGTTAATACGAAGAAATTAGACATAAGCGTAAAACGTAGAAAAAATAACTAAGTCGATTTAGAACCCGTGCATTGCGACGAATTTGTCAAACGGAGACAAATAGACGCCTTGCGACTGGCCTGTTAAACGGGAGAAAACAAACGAAAAAACATTGAACCTCACATGCACGTTGCGGCTTGTTGACTCACAAAATTTAAAACGAAACCTAAAACGAAAAACTTACGAAAGATGAAAAGTATGGGGGTACAAAGATGGAAATAAAAAAGTGTTGGGGTTAAATTGTAAAAGATGAAAGACTTTAGGTTGAAAGTAAAAAAGTCAAGGGGTAAAAATACAAAAGAAATAAATCTTTAAGTTAAAAATGCAAAATGTATTTTTTTTAAAAACCCCCAATACACATATTACAACAACATGAAGCCATAACATGATGCTAATTTATCGGTTGGAAATATTTTAGCCTCGGTCTATTCCCACACCCTTTAAGGCTATTTTCACACTCTATGCGCTGCTTTTTGGCCTAAGAGTAGCGTATAGGTCCCAGGTCAACGACCAACGACATACACCCGTCAGTTTTTGTCTGTCGGCGGGACCTATATGCTGCTCTTAGGCCAAAGAGCAACGCATAGTCATGTAGTATTTTGTTTGGGTTGTTTTGGGGTGTATTTTGACACTTAATTATATACAACTAAAACTTATTTACCCAAACAATGGTAACAAATTTTTGTGAAACTAAATTAATACTATCAGTTTGTTTTAATGATATATTATAACTTTAAAGAAAATGCATAGACATTGGGGAACAAACCAAAAAAGGAAAACACTCTTGCATCGAATAAAAGTTACCATTAAAAGATAGAAAAAAAACCCAATAACTCACGAGACCCACAAATACCATGCTAACCAACCAATATGATTAGCTAACCTAGCACATAAATGGATGATTACGAGTTTAAGACTTAATATTATGTGTTTTTTGTTCATGAATATCTTCTTTGATCATCTCATTATGTTAAAGGCTAATCTTGTTATATCATGCAATATGTTTTATCATTAAAACTTGGGTGTATTTTATTGTGTTTTTTTAAGTTGTAGATTTTAGTTTTTTTTTAATATAAATTCAAAAAGTTGTACATTTTTTTTTGAAAAGTTATAGATTTGACTTATTATGTTATTGTTTTATAAATGTTTTATTGTTACATTGGTTCTATATTATTTATTGTTTTAACGATTTATAAAACTTCATTTTTTAAGAAATTACACAAACATGTTTAATTAAAACATCGTACAATATGTAGCGAAAGAAACATTCGAAAAGATTACAAACATTCCAAACAAATATCATATAAATAAAAGTTCAACTACATAGATATATAATCAGTTTGTACATATAAAATAAAAGTACAACTGGATGTCTAACTGTCACACCCCGATATTTCCACGTATTACCGGTAGGCCCGGTGGGGAGTATCGTGACGTAGTTGATATCATCAAAGTCAAACATACACAGAATAGCACAGCGGAAGTCTTGGAATATAAAATATTATTCAAACCCACATGTCTGAAAATATCAAAGTATTTATTGTAGACGAGCGTGTAATATCAAATCCACAGGTGGATCATTACAGAATGCATAAAATGAAGTTTAGCAGACTTTATGGCATCTGTAAGGATTTGCAAGATCCTCTTTTTCGACACCGAGCAACTCCCAGCCTATTACGAGTAGTACCTGCCACTTAGTCTTTTGAAATACGTCAGTTTTCACTGGTAAATACAATTAATTGACTCTTTTGAAAAGAGTTTATGAAAATTGATTTAAGCACACAAGGCACACACCTTTTATAATTTGGGACAATTATTTAAGATAATCTTGTATACAGATTTACATGTTTATCATACATATGGGGCCGGTTTGGAAGCCGGTCATGATTAACCGGCTCACCACTTATAGAACCCACAAAGGAGTTATCCCCAACATGTGGGATATATTAGCATTTGCATCTATCAGGTGTATGCCTACACCCCATGCATAGGTCGTGGCCATTTTCAAATGAAATGAGCCGAGGATATCCAGGACACGGTCGTATTAACCCCCAATGCTTATGTTATCAAACAAGACAGATTAAAACGGGTTATGTAATTTATTAATCACAATCCGATTAAATGATTTCGTACCCGACCAAGTGGTATTATTATAATACCATATCCCAAACCCGTATAAGGGAAAATAAGTTAAAAGTATTTACCTGAGCTAATACTTGATTCATAGCAAAATGACTCAGTCGTATCCAATCTATCTAAATGCAGGTAGCTTTTACCGGGTGGCTCTAGTCTGGAGTGATGGTAATGTATAACCAATTCAGAATGCTAACAGTCTTATTTAAGTCATAGACTTAGACCGGCTAGCTTAAAGTATCTAAAGCGGTACGATACACTAGATTAAGCGATTACCGGAAAAGAATGTAATTTAGACCCGACAAGTTTGGATACTTGTATAATATGGGTAAACTTAAACACATTCTGGATTTTGAGATAAAAACGATAAGGTTAAACCCGTTTCGGCAAACTTCGTAAACTAGTTACGTAAACCAATCCGAACGCGTAAATGCATAACGGGTAACCAAATGAATCATATACAAGTCCCATATGTTATTATGCTTAAAATGTGTTAATACATCAGTAGGATTGTTGGTGCATATGTCTATTGACTTCGTCTTGTATCGAGTCTTGTAATAGAATTGATAGATTAAGTCACGTAGTTCGAGAAAAACGGAAATCAGTCATGAATCAGCCAGTCCACACGAAGTGGATAGTCCAGTTCGTGCGAACTGGCATGCATGGTTCATGCGAACTGGCTTCTACAATATATAGTGACTTGGGTCTTTCATTTGTAACGATTCTGATTCCGGAGCAGAGGTGCTGCCGAAGTGTCGAGTAAACTGTAATAGTTTTCAAATCAATACTAACGACAATTAAAGTGATTCCTAGTGTTAAACAAGCTGCAATGAAGATCCAATCATTGAATTCCGCCTTTGGTTTGATCTAGAGCTCTTCTAATCGTCTCATTAGATCGATTCAACGATCCTACAAGTGGTATCAGAGCTCAGGAGGAAGAGTTCTTACCATTTCAGCTTGTTTTCATTGTTAAAATCTGATTTCTTCTTACTTCTACTCATTCTTCTACACGTTTTCATCAAATCAGAAAGATTTCACGGTTAAAATGACTTGATTTTCACATATAACACGTAAAACATAGTTTTAAACAATCCTTGAAGAAATCAGAACTTAATTCTACCTAAAATTGGATAAAATCATGAATTTTTTGTGAAAAACTCCCAGATCGTGTGAAGTTTGGTTCCAAGCCGTACGAATTAATCCAAGTCATGTGAAAGTGTGTCAGGTCGCATGAAATCAGTCAGTTCGTTTGAAATAGAGTTCCAGTTCGCACGAACTGAATTCAAATCGTTTGAAAAGTGGTCCAGTTCGCACGAAGTGTTTCTAGGTCGTACGGATTGATCAAGTTTTAACCAGTTCGCACGGAGGTCAGTTCGCATCAAGATCAGTTCGCACCAAGGTCAGTTCGCACCAAGTTCTGATAACACGAAGTTGACCAAGTCGTTTGAACTAGTACCCAGTTCGCACGAATTGAAGTTCAGATTGTACGAAGGTTCATCAGTTTGCAAGAATTGATTCATTCAGTTCGCACGAGGTCGTTTAGGTTTGAACCAGGTCACTCGGGTTGAACTCCAAGTCATTCAGTTCGCACGAGATCGTTTAGGTTTAAACCAGGTCACTCGGGTTGAACTCCAAGTCATTCAGTTCGCACGAAGTGAAACACAGTTTGTTTGAATCTGATCCAGATTGTTTGAAAGTATATCAGGTTGTTTGAAATTATGATCCAGGTCGTGTGGGGTGAACTATAAGTTACCAGGTCGTTTGAAACTTTGACCAGTTCGTTTGAAATGAGTGATTTTGTGAAACTTTTTACTCAAACATGGAAAACGAGTTTTACAACGCCTTTGCTACTACTCCAGCTGCTCCAATTAAAGTTGCCGAAACTGTTGGAATTGAAAATGAAACGGGAACTTTCCAAAAACCTCCAAAGCTTATGTACATTGAGGACTTTAAAGGATGGCAAGATCGTTTTGAAAACTGGGTACAAGCTAATAAGTTTGATGCATGGGTTGCATTAGAGAAAGATTACACTAGACCGAAAGATGATCTTGAAAATGAAAAACCATTAAGTGAATTTGCACCGAATGAAAAATTAAGATACACCAGTGAAAAGATGATGATTAGCCTTCTCCAACAAGCAGCAAAAGAAGAAATTTTCGTTTTGCTTCAACATGAGGGAACTGCTAGATCAATTTGGTTAGCGTTGATTAAAAAGTTTAAGGGAAGTGCTGATATGATAAAAAATAAACGTGCATTATTAAAGAAAAACGTATGATATGTTTACAACTTTTGAAGGAGAAACAACAAGAACGATTATTGAGAGATATTGTCATCTTGTCTAGGAAATGAAAAGATTGGACATCAAGAAAGAAGATGAAGAATGGGTTGATAAGCTAGCTGATGCATTACCACAGAATCAATGGGGAACATATCTGTTGATTTTAAAGCATAACCGACAACATGAAGATATGAATTTATGTAAGTTCATTCAGAAGCTTGAAGAACATGAATTGGATGTTAAAAAACTGCTATCATGAAGAATTCGGGTGCTCAACAAGATGTTAGTCTATACTATAGAGGAAGCAAAGTTGAGACTACTCTGAGTCCAAAGATTCAGACTGCTTTCAGTGCTGATGGTACTTCCGGAACAAATGTTAGCACTACAACTCAGAGTGGTTGATATTCTTCGTCTTATACAAGTTTTAACCCAAATTTCTCAACACCAAGTTCTCAAAAACAAAGTTCAACAAATTTGCAATGCAATGTGACATTAAATATTCAAAATGGTCAAAATTTATCTCCAGATATTGCAAAACAACACATGGCATCTCTTGTTACTGTGTTAGAATCATATGAAAGCTTAGTTGCTAGACGGATCGACAATCCGATGCTCATTAAGGAGGATTATGACCAGATTGATTCTGAGGAACTTGAGTTGATGGACATCAAGTGGTGTTTAGCTAGTGTTTTGAGAAGAGCAGAAAAATTCAAACAAATCACCGATATAGATGATCTTCGTGATGCTGCTACATCTCAGCTAGGTTTTGACAAATCAAAGGTTACTTGTTTTCGTTGCAGAGAAAAAAATGCATTTTAAACGAGAATGTACAAATAGAGAAGCAACCGGAAGACAAGATCCATTCGGAAACAACGATTATCATCAAAAAGCAATTTATCATCAGGTCGCTCAACAACCATATCAACAACAATTGTCACAAACTGCACATGCTAGGAAGGATCTGATCGAAGAACCATCAAAGAGAGCTTGTTATGGTTGGATAGACCAAGATGATGAGAGAATTCCAGAAGGCTTTAATTGGGATGATTATGATCCTTCTAGACCTTCAAATCGAATAACAGTTCCTAAAGCATTTGTTGCTCGAATCCTTGAAGACTCAACCTCGGAAGAAGAATCAGTCAAATCTAAGAATCGTCCTAGAAGACAACCGATTTTAAGTCATTAGGAAGTGATGCAGACACTGATGATGAGGAAGAATATATTAATAAAGCTAGAAGACAATTAGATTCTTATAGTTTTAATTTGTTTTTTGCAGATAAAAGCGAGATGTTGAAAGAGAAAATGGCCGCTAGACTGAAGAGAGAATTGGAAGCAAGAAGGGTTGTTGAAGAAGAAATTGAAGCAAGAAGGGTTGTTGAAGAAGAAATTGAAGCAAGAAGGGTAGCTGAAGAACAGAATAAAATTCAGATGGAAGCTGATAAGGCAAAAGTTGAAGAAAAATCGACACAGAAGGTCGAGGTTGAAGAAAATGAAGTGAAGATGGAAGTTGATAAAGAATCGATTGTGATTGAAAAGATGGTGGAAAAAATTGTTGAAGTTGAAAAAATTGTTGAAATGGAGAAAATAGTTGAAAAAATTTTCGAAGTTGAAAAAATAGTTGAAGTTGAAAACATTGTAGAGGTTGTAAAACCTTTTGCAAAGTGTTTAGTATCTTGCAAAGATTGTGCTGAGAAAGATTAAAAGTTGGCTGAATTAGAAAAGCTCAAAGAGAACTTGCTGCACAATGTGAGAAGCATAAAGGAGTCATATGATCTCCTAAGCAGTAAAGTGAACTTGTACAAAGGAGCTTGTGATGAAGATATTTAGATGAAAGATCTTCTAAAAGCAACAGTTCTTCAAAAACAAAGAGCAATCAACGGATGTATTGAGATGAATGCTGAGCTGAAACAAGAATTGGCAGCAATGAAGATTGAAACTGAAAGTGTGAACAATTTACTCCGAAGTTATCAAAGTTCATATTACGTTATTGATCGCATCTATCCTACAGTGGCTACTCATAAGTTTGCAGATGATGAAGAAAATTCTGGTAAGAAAACTGGTTTGAAGTATAACAGGGTACCAAATCCAATGTGGGATGGCTATACCCCCCGAGAATTTGAAAAGGTGGCCGAGGCACTCAATCCGAATCTGAAATCCGAGTCTATCGACGGATTGCCAGATGATATTGATGTCACCTTCACAGCGTTTGACACTGATCATGAGTCCGAGTCAGTTAAGAAAGTGGTCGACCAGGTGTTGGATAAAGATGAAGAGTCAAAGTCAGAGTCTAAATCTGAAACTTCGAGTTCATCAGACAAAAGCTCGAATTCATCGGTCAAAAGGGTTTAGAATATAGATTTTATAGTGTCAAAAAATAATTTGAATGACGAAGCATTCAAAGTATTGAATGATTCTGACAAATTATATTCTGATGAAGAATTTCCAATAAGAAGTGTCAAAACTGAAATGATCAACAAGGTTTTCAAATTAACAGAAATTAATATTTCTGAAATAAAAGATGTAAATCTTACTGAAAAACCTAAAAAATACACTTCAAGAGTTCAACAAAGATTGAACAAGAAAAAGGGTTACAGTTCTGGTTCGGGTTATCGAAAGAAACCAAACCATAACAGTAATTTCAAAAAGAATGGATTAAGTTTTATTCCACCAGAAAATCATAAAAATGAGAAAATTTATAAACCAAAAACAAAATTTGTTTCAGGAGGAAGTTCGGAAGAAGAGAATGAGAAGCCGTTTTGGAGACAATCAAACAAAGAGTTTCTTTCTGAGAAGAAAAAGAATATGATGAAAGAATCTGAACAGAGAGTTGAAAGACGAACCTGTTTCAAATGTCAAGTAGTTGGACATATCGCTTGGAATTGCCCAAAGCTAACCAACACAAAACAGGGAGTTTCTTCCAACTTGAAATTGAAAGAAAAATGTGTTGATCAAAAGGAAGAACCAACAGAGAAATTTAAAGAGTTAAAAAATTCGACTTTCGAAGTTGGTGAAAGTTCGAAATATTTTTACAAAAGAAGAGCAAATTTGAAAAACCAAAAATGGATTGTTAAAAATTCAGACGTTAGTTCCGGCGATGAATCTGACTCGTCAAAGTCAGAGGAGCCACATGTTGTGGTAAGTGATGAAAATTCCGTTCCAAGAATGGATGATGAAAACTTTCCACCATTGTGAAACGGAAATTTGAAGTCAAAAGTTGGTAAGAGTGAAATTTCAGATCAATTATTCGCTAATGAAAAAGAATTTGATGCTGAAAAGGCTTTTAACGGGAAAGTGTTACATATTTTTTGGAATATGGCTGATGGAAAGGTAAAAGGTGTAAAAGAATTTTATGAATAAAAATTGTTAAACCAAATGAGGATGGTTCACCCATGATCCCTCAGGCATGGGTGAGATTTTTTAAAAAATAAAAATCCGGACTTGCCGGAGCTCCCAAGTTGGTAATCGTGGAGCATGAATCGGCATCTTTCTTTAAAAATGTTTTTGTGAAAAACCTATAAATGTTAAATTTTTACAAGTGGTTGGAAAAGAAAGAACAAAGTGATGAATGAAACCCCATGTTTGTGAAATGACAAACAAAATTAATTTTTCGGAAAAACCATTTTTATTAAAACAAATTTAAGTGTTTTGAAATCATAATGGGAAAATAATTTGTTGTCAGGGGGAGTTCTGATTGTTTATGCCTAGTGAATGGCGAATTGACGCAATTCATATCAGTTTGTCATTTTACTTTGTACAGGTTATTGCATTTATTTTCAAATTTTCCCGGAAAATCAAAAATTGAAACATATTTTTTATTTTAGGGGGAGTAGAAAATTTTAGAAATTTTGAAAATTTGAAAAATTCAAAAAACATGATAAAATCTAAAAAGCCAAAAACATCGAAAAATTAAAAAACGAGTTTTGTTGCGAAAAAGAGGAAATGATAGTACATCAGTGGATTATCACAACACGCTAAAGAAATAGAAAGTCAAAAGTGATAAACGGTCTCACTGATGATATGTCAGTAGCTTTTTACTCATTCAGTAGATTATTTTCGATATATAAATCTAAATATAAATACTTTCTTATCTCGTGGGGAACATCTCTCGGATATATGGGTAACCCCTGAAATCTTGTTTGAAAGATTACCTATTTCTGACATACTAGGTCTTTGTGCATGATGATATCTGGGGTATTATACCAGGACTTCTGATTTTGCGGAAGCAATAGCCTAGTCCTCGTATAATACTTTGCACTGTTTAATCATTAAGCTCACCCTCAGCATAAAAAATGATGAAACATTGAAAAATGCTAATCATGTGTCGTTGAAGAAAAGATCCCAAAACGGGACACACCTAAAGTCGAGCCATCATCTCTTTGTCTGAACGGAAGTTCTAACCTGAGCTCTCATGGTCCCGCATTTACCCGTTTACAGATATCATTAGTGTACATTCACCTGTAAGACTGAATATAGGAATCTTGATACGGGAGTATATTCTGAGGTGGGACACGCGAATAAGTTAAGTGCTTAAAACACTAAATTCGTATCTCGAAACATTTGAACTTTGTGTGAAATTTAAGTGGATTAATATACTGACAATCTACGTGAATCGTTTTGAACTTAAAGTCTAAAAAGGTCAATGGTGTTAGTGATTTGTCTCAAAAACTGATATGATCCTCTTACAACAAACTCACAAAAATATGTCTGTAAATATTTCTTTAATGAAAAGCAGTAAAGGAAAAATCCAAAATGTTTTCATTAGTGTGTTTTAACATAAATTTTGAAAATATAAAAAGATTTTATTTCATCTTATTTTCGACAACTGATGTTGAAGAGTTGATTTTAAAAATTCCGAGTGATAAACATGATGAACAACAGTGGGTTGGGAAGTGTGTTTGAAATGAAAAGTGAAATTAAAGTTTGAAGTTAATGATTACTGTTAGTTAATCAAGGTCATTAATTTGAACTTGATATAACTATTGTTGATAATTGAATAACATCTACAAGTGGATTCTAAATTTGTTAAATCTTAACTATTGTGAAACTTATGTTTTGGGTAGAGATTTGTGCAGATCCCCGTGTCTAAGCCTGAGCAGAGTTTGAGCCAGGACACGATCTTAGAATAAGTGCTATGTCAGATTGCGATCCCGGAACAACTTAAGGAGGAGTCTGTCAGCAAAGGGGAGTCTGAAGAGAAGATAGAGATTGAAGGATGCTTACAGTGTAAGATACTTTGGAAAGAGCGTGAAGACTGATCAAGACTGAAGACTTGACATACTGAAGACTCTTACTGAAGACTAGTGCATATGTCTGTTGACTTCGTCTTGTATCGATTCTTGTAATAGAATTGATAGATTAAGTCACGTAGTTCGAGAAAAATGGAAATCAGTCACGAATCAGCCAGTCCACACGAAGTGGATAGTACAGTTCGTGCGAACTGGCAGTTCGTGTGAACTGGCAGTTCGTGTGAACTGGCAGTTCGTGCGAACTGGCATGCATGGTTCATGCGAACTGGCTTCTACTATATATAGTGTAACACCTCGAAAATTTGCGTCCTATAAAGTAATGACACGTGTCATAAGTTTGCACGTGGTAATAAATACTACAGAGGGACTAAAGTTGACAAACATGGAAAGTATGTGAATCCAAGGGTTCAAATGTCAACAAGGGATAAATATACTTTACAGTAACCCTACATGACGCTCATACCTTCAAACGAATGAGTCATGGATCATACGGAATGAAATGTGGAAGAAAGTGAGAGATTACAAGCTACAGGGGTTAAATGTGTCAACATGTTTAAGTTATACCTCTGAGTGACCCTTTAACAAACCCGAGGCTTCGTAACGGTAAAATATGCTCACTAGAATGCACGATATAAATTTCATCAAGTTTCGTTATCAAATGGGAAAGTTATGATTAAATTCGTTTAAGAGGGGTTAAAAGCGTCAACATTGAAAGTTATGACCTTTCGAGTAGTAACAGAGTAACCGAGGACTTATCAAGATGGGTAAAAGTCTCGAGGCCCTTATACGTAAATAATAAGGGTTCATAATGCAAAGTTACCCCTCCGTAAAACCAAGAGCCAACTGCAATAATGTAAAAGATTTGAAAAATCTTACAGCAGGTCTCAGGCGGGCCGCGTAAATGTTGTCAAGAGCTTTATGCGGGCCGCGTGGACAGTAGAAAGATATGGGTTCTGTCAGAAAGATTCAGACGGGCCGCGTAAAGGTTAAAAGAACCTTACGCGGGCCGCGTCAGCGGCCCAGATACAGAAAAGTTGCACAGCAGCACTGTTTGGTGTTTTAACCGACTCTCAGCCATTATTAACAGCATGGGCGCCCCCTAAACGACCCCTAGGACTCAGGGACACTTGTTGGTGATCTGGAATCCATTGTAGACTTAGTTGTCAAGGATCTAAGGTGTTTGGATTACTATATGAAGGCCTTGTATGCACACATTGTAACCACACCTTCATTCTGCATTCTTGATCATTTCTGGAGCTCAAGAATCCTCTCTAAGCACCTCTGGTCGTGTACTAGAATTCTGTAAGTGTGCTTAACCCTTTTTAGTTAAGTTTTTGCTTAGTTATAGCTTAGAAGTCAAACCGTCGTAATTAACGGTTGACTCAACGATTAATCACTAATGGTCCAGTGATTAGTCGAACCAAAGGTAGTTATATGTTGGTAATTATGTGGGCATTAAACCCTTAAAAGGGCACCCTCTGATTCCCACTCTAACTAGTCCAAATGTCGGGTCAAAGTTGCTTAGAAAAAGTCAACAGAATGCTAATTTTCGATTAATGCATATTTAACTATGTAGATGGCATGTAACCTATTTTATCACTCATATAACTTGATAATAAGTATTATAACTGGTATAAGCTTGTTTGATCCGACCATTACTGTTTTGACCCGGTTCGGAACCGAAAGTCGCAAAACTTTGACTTTTGCTTTGACTTCAGTTCTGACCCGATTTGGTATGACTTAGATATGCCTTAGGGCTCTCTTAGGACCAGGTTACATGATGGTATAACCCTTTGTGGCTGGTTCGTTGTTTGTCCGAGTCGTTTGCACATTTCCGTTATATGCTTAAAGGTTGACCATAATGCCCTTTTGACCTTAAAACGAGAATTTTGGATATGTGAAAGAACAATAACCTTAGTTACTGATTTCTAAGCATGTCCCTAGAATTTCATGTCAATTCGAGGTCTAGAATAGGAGTTATGCTAAATAGCGCAATTAAGAAAGTTTTTGTTAATTAAACGGCGCACTTAGCATAAACCTATCTAAACCCGAATTTCGACACCAAACTTTTTATACACTGATGTAATATAATATTTTGAGATTTTTAAAGATTTTTAAGTATTTTTAACCTGCTCATAACCTAAGGTTATGACCTTGATTCGGTAAATACCGAATATACCCTTTTCGGACATAAAACAAGTTCTACATAGCATTTTGACGCCAATCCAATTGCTACCAATTTAAAATAATAAATAAAGTATTTTGAACTATATAACCTGATCAGAAAACTCAGATTTCCTGTATAACCCGGAAATCGCTTAAAACGACTTTATACGCGTATTAAACGCATAGTTTGGGTTTAAAACCATTTTTTGTCATAAAGACTTATTACCTACTGATGTAACTTGTTAAAATAAGTGGTTTTACTGATTACTTCAGACCCGAACATCAGAAGTATAAATAATCTCTTTTATAAGCTTTAAAATGACCAAAATACCCCTACGGGGCGTATTATGGATTAAACTCGTTATGGGCATAATGGAAGATATCCTACTAATATCACAACCTCTTTAGAGCATACTAACTTAGGAAACCTGTGTAGGACTCTTATGGTTACCCGTTACGCCATTTACGCGTTCGGTTCGGTTTATGTAACTAGTTTACATAAATTAGCCGAAACGGGTCAAACCTTGTCGTTTTTATCTCAAAATCCAGAATGTGATTGGATTACCCACATTAAACAAGTCTTAAAACTTGTCGGGTCTAAATCACATTTTATTCCGGTCTTCGCTTAATCATGCGTTCGAACCGTATCTTTCGTTAAAACTAACTGGTCTAAGTTTAAGCTTAATCAAAGACCCGTTAGGATTCTAATAGGTTATTATAAACCTTTGTTCCAGAATAGGAGACCAGGTAAAAGCTACTTGCATTAGCTGATTGTGAATTATACTTGCAAAGGTAAATACTTTTAACTTATTTCCCTATACGGGCTTGGGGTACGGTATATAGAATACCGCTTGGTCGGGCATTTGACCTTAATCGATTAGTGGTTAAGTATTGTCAAGATGACCCGTTAAAATTTGATTTGTTTGCTTAAAGCCTTTGGGGGTTAATGACCATGTCCCTGATATCCCTGGCATCATCTTACGAGATGGCCACGACCTAAGCACGGGGTGTAGGCGTACACCTGACAGCTGCATATGAAAAATGGTATCTCACTTAAGGATTAACCTTGTGGGTATTATACCTGTGGTGTGTCTATTAGTCTTTAACCCGGTCTACGGAACGGGCTACTGAACGCAAAGAAACATATAATTCGTTTACAAGTATTATATTGAAATAATTATCCCAAGTTATAAAAGTTTGTGCCATGTGCATTCAAATCAATTTTATTAAACCTTTTGCAAAAGTGTCGGTTGAATGTATTTACCAGTGTAAACTGACGTATTTTTCCAAAAAGGTTAACTGCAGGTACTAAACGAACCAGGCTGGCTTTCTCCTAGCGTCCACAATAAGTCTCGCAAGCTTGGACGTCAAGCTGTTGAACAATGTTCGTATTTATTTTTGATCCCCCTGTGGATTATTTTCGATTATTTGTGATACATGATATTACAATAACATTCGGTTGAAATATATCTATCTTTTGCTTCCGCTGTGCATTTAAATATTGTGTTGTTTGACTGTATTGTTGCCAACTACGTCACGGTAATCCCCCATCGGGCCCACCGGTGAAACGTGTGGAAACGGGGTGTGACAGGTTGGTATCAGAGCCAACGTTGAGTGAATTAAACACTATCCTTACATGTTTAATCTCATTGACACAATTGCACATACTCGAGTCTAGACAAGAACATAGGACGAATTCGAGTTGTTGTTCTAGTTTGTCCTTTTATTGTTTGTTGTTGATTTAAAATTATTTAAGCAGGAAATATGCCACCAGCAATCAGAAGAGGAGGAAGAGGCAAAGGGCCGATCACTACCCACAATGATCACGAGGCCAGACCTTCACGCATGCGAGCTCCTGCCAGCACGATGAGTGCCGAACCTCAAAGGAACAGGAGGAACCTTTTTGAGCCCGCTAGACGATCTACCTCTCACAGTTCAACACCCTCCTACCATCACTCTTTTTTGCCGAATTCGGAAAACGAGCCCGATAACCCTCAACCTTCATATATACCTCTCCAGCGATCTGTTTCGCACCACTCCTTTAGCGACCGTACTCCTGTCTTTCAGGGACAGTTTAACCCGGCAGACTTTATCCAAGAACCAGTGGGTTTTAACCCATTGGGACCAGAGGACCATTTCTCCGAAGACAATGCGATGGACATGGACGAGGACACGGATCCCGTCGAGCCTGCACGCGGTACTCCCACGCACCCTATTGAAGTCTCTGACGGATCATCTTTCCACGGAACACCCTATCAGGGTCCAGACAGTTTCCAAGCAAGGTTCAACCAGTATGAGTGGTATTTTACGCCCTCTCACCAAGCATCGCCTCATCATCAGCAGCAGCAGCAGGATCCCTTCGAGGATTCGCGTTTCATGGCAGTCACGCCACTGCCTCCACCGCCGCCAGTTTATCAGGCACCTCCAGAACCACCAAGGCGTAGGAGGTCAGGCGCACGTATATCCGCGCGAAGAGGGGATTTTCACTTTAGCACCCCTCGACACTCCAGTGGTAGTCATTATCCGCCACTGCATGAAGACCCACAAATGGGTGGACCCTCAAACCCGGTTCAAGAGGCGAATTCTGCACCAGTTGCACCACCTCTGCCACCGTTTGGTTATGATAACCCGATACCTACATACGCTGGTTCCACGACATATAACCCGTTTAAGCAGCCAGCTCACACTCACTACAACTATATTGGTGTCGACCCATACCTAGAAGTAGCGGCAAACTACCACGCCCGTCAGCCTGAAGTACCTTATGAACTTCCATGGGGAATGGGATACTCAACTCATGGGTATCCGGTACCTGCTAGCACTCCGGCTCAGCACCTATCGCAGCCGCCACGTTTTTCCCCACCGGAGCAGGAAGAAATCCTCCACCGTTTAAACAGGGTGGAACGAGACTTTGAAGAAGAGCGTAAGAACAATCATGGATTCCTCAAAGGCCTTGCAAACCTGTTGAAAGGAAAGAAGAAGCGAGATCATTAATCTCTATATGTACTATTGTAATTCCTATTTCAATCAAGTCCCTGCGTGGACATTTGTCTTAGTATTTAGTCCCTGCGTGGACATTTATTGTGTGTTTAGTCCCTGCGTGGACTTGCCTTCCAGTCCCTGCGCGGACTTATCTTTCCGTCCCTGTGTGGACATTTATCCTAGTATTTGGTCCCTGCGTGGACTTGTTTTCTAGTTTAACCTCTGCGTATGTAATTCGTCAATTAAAAGTCCCGTTTAGGGCAGTATGTAATCCTTTTTATATGTATTGGAATGTAAGTTTATAAATTTCATTTTGTCATTATATGCATAAATATATGAAGTAAATAAATCAAAAATCATTCCTTTTAAACTAATCTGCCTACCAATTATTAAATAAAGAATCTTAATGGTATAACCTAGCCTTCGTGTCATTTTAAGACCCGGCCAAGATGGTAAAACCTGATTAAAAGATTCAGATTCCTGTTAACCTCTGTAACCATCTTAACACTCCTGGCAGACGTGATTCGTTAAAATCACACGTGTCATTTTTACACAAAAATCCTTCAAAGGATACCAAAACCCAAATTAATGATCTATAAGTCATGGGTTTAAATCATCGATTAAGATGATCACTTATCAGGCATCCATTAGTGATGTAGTGCCTACGGGCCATATTCATTGTCTTATAAGACAAAAGATAGTAGTAGTCTATGACTCCCTGTCCAAAAAAGGTAAAAGAACTATGTTCAAACCTTCGTGCCTTGATTCTCTGAAATCATGGATAATAAATTAAATTAAGGGATTATTACATATATCCCCCTATTTCAAACTCAAATTACAATTTACCCAACTTAAATATTTAATTACATATTTCCCCTCAATAGAGCAAAAAGACAAAGATACCCTTTCCAACTTAAAAGAAGCCTACGCCCTTTCATCCCTCCTCCTCCTCCATACCACTCCCCACCTCCCTGAAGATGACGATGCTGCTAAATCCTAATCGGCAAAGCACCACCGTGACCAAATCCATTACTTGCTAGCCGGCGTGGACTCAAACGGAAATGGCTAAATTGGGTCAGGCGTTATCGTACAAAGAACCCACAGAAATGATGCGTAGTCGATTCTAACGGTGGCGACGTCATTAGTTTTAACGCGTTTACGGTCATTTTGGGCGAATCTGTGGCAGATAAATTCCTAGTGTCACGGTGGTGTAGATTGTCCCGCCACCATAGGGTGTCCCAATCGGCAATCGCAGTTGATATTTAATGTAGAAAATGGGTTTGATTAGTTCTTGTTGACTCTTTATTCTTTCTTTTATTTACAACATTTACTGTAAGAGATAAAAAAGAATGCTTTTTTGAAGAAGGCAAGGCAATCACTATACTAAATCATCTGAATGAAGGAGCCGAACTCAGCAAGCCACAGAGATGACCAGTACATTAGAAACAAAGAGAATAAATTCATCTCTTCGAATCCTCCAACGATACAGTCGAGCATTGGGAGAGCTGGTTGTAACTATTCCTGATAAAATAATGTCTTCATATTTTCATAATTGTAGAAACAAAGATTTTTAATGTTGTTTTTAGTTTATTAATTAACACAACTGATTAATTTAAAGAACAAAGACGATTGGATTGGACATAAAATACATAGGAGTGTTGATATGTGATACATTTGGATGAATACTGAAAAAAAAGAAATTAAACCGATAACGAAAATAAAAAAAAATAGAATTACTATCTAGAATGGGTAAATTTAATATTTTTATGGTTTATTAAAAAAAAGGGGGTAAAATAGTCATTCATGAATCTATTTTTAATGAAATGGGTATATTTGATATTTTAGGTGTTTTGGAAGGGGAAATATGTAAATTAAATTTTGGTCTGGGTATATATGTAATTTATGATGTTTATAGGGGGATATATGTAATTGCCCCATAAATTAAAACGTCCCTGTGACTAGGCTTTTGTGCTGCTAACAATATTGTTTGTAATTAGGATAAGTTATATTAAAATCCTAAATAAATGTGAGTAACAAATTAACCAGATATGGTCTATGTTTACCATGGTTAATGAATTGCCATAAAAAGGCAATCCCATAATAAACTCCCAAATAAGACTTTTGTCATTATCTTATGTAGCAGCTCAAGATTTCAATGGCTGACTCGGACGAAATTAATAGTCATCCAAAGGAAAATGAGAATGATAACGCCCGAATTAATATAACGGGTGCCGAACTAAAAGCGTTAGTAGACAACGCTGTTACAACGGCCTTAGAACGGCAGTATAAGGAATATAGCGGGTCTCGAAGTAGGACACTATCCGCGCCACATTCTAAGCTCAAAACTCATTCCGAGTCACATAGCAAGCCACCACCCTCCAAGAAGGAGGAACCGAAGAAAGATGACGATCGTCACTCTTTGAACCATCACAGTGTCCTGTCTCAAAAAGTTGTGCTGAACCAAGGACCCCGTGATAAGGGTTGCTCCTACAAATACTTTGTTTCATGTAAGCCCTGGGATTTTACAGGGGAGAAAGGGGCAATTGACTGCATGACTTGGTTGGACGAGATGGACACAGTGGTTGATATCAGCGGGTGTGCTGAGAAGGATATTGTAAAATTTGTGTCTCAATCGTTTAAGGGTGAGGCTTTGGCCTAGTGGAGATCATTGGTTCAGGCTACTGGGAAAGCTCCACTGTACGGTATGTCATGGGAACAATTTGTTGCCCTCATCTGTGACAACTACTGCCCTAGCATGATGTTGAGAAGATTGAGTCAGATTTTCTGTCGTTAGTGATGAAGAATCTGGATTGCCAAGCTTACCTTACGAGCTTTAACACAATGTCAAGATTGGTTCCTTATCTGGTGATCCCGGAACCCAAACGAATAGCTCGTTTCATAGGGGGCTTAGCTCCGGAGATCAAGGCTAGTGTGAAAGCCTCTCGGCCAGCTACATTCAGGTCAGTAGCTGATATATCCTTATCCCTCACGCTGGATGCGGTCAGGCTGAGATCGCTGAGGAACAAGGATGCCGAGAAGAGAAAGCATGATGATGAAGACAACTCTCGTCAATCAAACAAGAAGCACCGTGGAAGCAATGACCACAAGAAAGGATCTGGTTCAAGGAAAGAGGGCATCAGCCTAGGGATAAGCCCAAGTGTAAGACTTGCCAGAAATACCATTATGGGAAATGCAGACTTGGCTCCAAATCCCAGTCTCAGGCAGGACGTTGTGGGCTTTGCAAATCCACGGAACATAAGACCCTGGAGTGCAAGAAGCTGAAGGATGCAACATGCTACAATTGCAACGAGAAGGGGCACATCAGGACAAATTGCCCAAAGTATGCCAAGAAAGCGGATGAAGGAAAGAAGACTAATGCTAGAGTCTTCAGAATGGACGCAAAGGAAGCTGTGTAAGATGATAACGTGATCACAGGTACCTTTCTCATAAATGATGTCTATACAAGAGTACTATTTGATTCAGGAGCTGATAAATCTTTTGTAGACAATAAGTTTTGCAATTTGCTGAATTTACCTGTTAAAACTTTAAGTGTGAAGTATGAGGTGGAACTAGCTGATGGCACCCTAGAAACCGCCTCAACCATTTTCGAGGGATGTTTCATATCCATTAAGGACCACTCTTTTCCATTGTCCCTACTTCCTTTGAAGTTAGGTGGATTCGACATAGTTTTGGGTATGGACTGGTTATCTCGTAACCAGGCCCAGATTGTTTGTAATAAGAAGCAAGTGGTGATCAAGACTCTTTCTGGTGAATCACTTACTATTCAAGGAGATACCCAGTATGGATTGCCTGAGCAAGTGACTATGCTCAAAGCCTCTAGGTGTTTAAAAAGGGGTTGTGTCATTTACATGGCACAAGTGACTATTCATGAGCCGAAACCCAAGATTGAAGATATCCCCGTCATTTCGGAATACCCTGAAGTATTCCCCAAAGAACTACCTGGGTTACCCCCCCAGATAGGCAAGTGGAGTTCAGGATTGATATAATCCCTGGAGCAGCACCAGTTGCAAGAGCACCCAACAGATTGGCACCAACAGAGATGAAGGAATTGAGAACGCAATTGGATGAATTGCTAGCCAAAGGTTTCATTAGACCTAGTTCGTCTCCTTGGGGAGCACCAATATTGTTTGTCAAGAAAAAGGATGGATCGATGCGCTTGTGCATCGATTACCGTGAGCTTAACAAGGTTACTATCAAGAATAGGTATCCGTTGCCCAGGATCGACGATCTGTTCGATCAACTTCAAGGTGCAAGTTACTTCTCCAAGATTGACTTAAGGTCAGGTTACCACCAACTGAAGGTTAGAGAAGAAGACGTGCACAAGACTGCATTTAGGACCCGTTATGGTCATTACGAGTTCCTAGTGATGCCTTTCGGGCTCACTAATGCACCAGCAGCATTCATGGATCTCATAAACCGTGTCTGCAAGCCATACTTGGACTAGTTTGTTATCGTCTTCATTGACGACATCCTCATCTACTCAAGGAACCAAGCTGATCATGAGAAGCACCTCTGATGTATTCTTTCACTACTTCAACAAGAGAAGCTTTACGCCAAATTCTCTAAATGTGAATTCTGGCTTCGAGAAGTCCAATTCCTTGGACATATGGTTAGTGAGCGTGGTATCCAAGTGGATCCCGCTAAGGTGGAAGCTGTCATGAATTGGCAAGAGCCGAAGACGCCCACAGAAATTCGCAGCTTCTTGGGACTGGTAGGATATTACAGGCGTTTCATTGAAAATTTTTCAAGGATTGCTGCACCCCTAACTTCTTTGACTAGGAAGAAAATTAAGTTCGACTGGGGACCAAAGCAACAAGAAGCCTTTGATACCCTTAAGCAGAAGTTAAGCAATGCACCTGTGTTGACATTGCCTGAAGGAACAGAAGAATTTGTGGTATACTGTGATGCATCACACACCGGGATGGGATGTGTGCTTATGCATAAAGGCAAGGTTATTTCCTATGCTTCACGTCAGTTAAAGGTGCACAAAAAGAATTACACCACCCATGACTTGTAGTTGGGTGCCGTTGTATTCGCACTGAAGCTATGGAGACACTACTTATATGGTATCAAGTTTGTGATTTATTCTGATCACAAGAGCCTCCAGCATCTGTTCAACCAGAAGGATTTAAACATGAGGCAACGACGATGGATGGAATGATTATGATTGTGAGATAAGATACCATCCTGGCAAGGCGAATGTAGTCGCTGATGCCTTGAGTCGAAAGGAAAGGGTGAAGCCTATAAGGATCAATGCCAAGAGCATTGAAGTAAAGAATAGTTTGAATGAAAGGTTGTTAGCTGCACAGAAGGAAGCTGTGCTGGAAGCTAACTACCCAAATGAAAAGCTAGGAGTAACTGAAGAACAGTTGTCCTGTGGCAAGGATGGAATTTTAAGGTTAAATGGACGGATATGGGTTCCAGTATATGGAGGACTTCGAGATGTTATCCTCCAGGAAGCCCACAGTTCCAAATACTCTGTTCATCCTGGAGCGGACAAGATGTACCAGGATTTAAAAGCAAACTTTTGGTGGATAGGCTTGAAGAAGTCTATAGCCACCTATGTAGCTAAATGTTTGACATGTGCGCAAGTCAAAGCTGAACATCAGAAGCCGTCAGGTTTGCTACAACAGCCTGAACTTCCCGAGTGGAAGTGGGAAATGGTGACGATGGATTTCATCACCAAGTTGCCAAAGACAAGGAAAGGAAATGATACAATATGGGTGGTAGTCGACAGGTTGACTAAGTCAGCACATTTTCTACCCATTAAGGAGACTTATAGCTCCGACATGTTAGCCCAATTGTACGTAGATAGGATTGTATCTCTACATGGTGTACATGTGTCTATTATCTCCGTCAGAGATACTAGATACACATCTCATTTTTGGAAAAGTTTTCAACAATCGTTGGGCACGCGCTTAAATTTCAGTACGACTTACCATCCTCAGACGGACGGACAGAGTGAGCGTACAATCCAGACTTTGGAAGACATGCTTCGTGCATGTGTAACCGACTTAGGTGGTAGTTGGGATAACCACCTGCCATTAATCGAGTTCTCGTACAACAATAGCTACCATACCAGCATTAAGGTTGCGCCTTTCGAGGCCTTGTATGGTAGGAAGTGCAGAACGCCCGTTTGTTGGGTGGAAGTTGGAGATGTCCAACTGTCAGGACCAGAAATAGTCTTTGAAACGACGGACAAGATTGTCCAGATTCGTGACCGTTTGAAAGTTGCCCGTGATCGGTAGAAAAGCTACGCAGATTTGAAGCATAAACCTTTTAACTTCGAGGTAGGTGACAAGGTATTGCTTAAAGTATCACCCTGGAAGGGAGTGATGCAATTTGGTAAGAAAGGCAAGTTAAGCCCGAGATACATTGGACCCTTCGAGATCATCGAACGTGTCGGATCAGTTGCCTATAAGTTAAACTTACCGGAAGAGCTCAGTGGTATCCACAACGTGTTCCACATCTGCAATCTGAAGAAGTGTTTCGCTGACGAATCACTAGTCATACCACATACAGATGTACACATCAATGAGAGCTTGAAGTTTGTTGAAAAACCTGTGTCGATCGAGGATCGACAGGTTAAAAAGCTTCGAAGGAAGCATGTACCTATTGTAAAGGTAAAATGGGATGCCCGTAGAGGTCCCGAGTACACGTGGGAAGTAGAGTCCACAATGAAGGAAAAGTACCCTCATTGTTTCAGTAAATCTCGAGGTCGAGATTTCTTTTAAGGGGGTGAGGATGTAACACCTTGAAAATTTGCGTCCTATAAAGTAATGACACGTGTCATAAGTTTGCACGTGGTAATAAATACTACAGAGGGACTAAAGTTGACAAACATGGAAAGTATGTGAATCCAAGGGTTCAAATGTCAACAAGGGATAAATATACTTTACAGTAACCCTACATGACGCTCATACCTTCAAACGAATGAGTCATGGATCATACGGAACGAAATGTGGAAGAAAGTGAGAGATTACAAGCTACAGGGGTTAAATGTGTCAACATGTTTAAGTTATACCTCTGAGTGACCCTTTAACAAACCCGAGGCTTTGTGACGGTAAAATATGCTCACTAGAATGAACGATATAAATTTCATCAAGTTTCGTTATCAAATGGGAAAGTTATGATCAAATTCGTTTAAGAGGGGTTAAAAGCGTCAACATTGAAAGTTATGACCTTTCGAGTAGTAACAGAGTAACCGAGGACTTATCAAGATGGGTAAAAGTCTCGAGGCCCTTATACGTAAATAATAAGGGTTCATAATGCAAAGTTACCCCTCCGTAAAACCAAGAGCCAACTGCAATAATGTAAAAGATTTGAAAAATCTTACAGCAGGTCTCAGGCGGGCCGCGTAAATGTTGTCAAGAGCTTTATGCGGGCCGCGTGGACAGTAGAAAGATATGGGTTCTGTCAGAAAGATTCAGACGGGCCGCGTAAAGGTTAAAAGAACCTTACGCGGGCCGCGTCAGCCGCCCAGATACAGAAAAGTTGCATAGCAGCATTGTTTGGTGTTTTAACCGACTCTCAGCCATTATTAACAGCATGGGCGCCCCCTAAACGACCTCTAGGACTCAGGGACACTTTTTGGTGATCTGGGATCCATTGTAGACTTAGTTTTCAAGGATCTAAGGTGTTTGGATTACTATATAAAGGCCTTGTATGCACACATTGTAACCACACCTTCATTCTGCATTCTTGATCATTTCTGGAGCTCAAGAATCCTCTCTAAGCACCTCTAGTCGTGTACTAGACTTCTGTAAGTGTGCTTAACCCTTTTTAGTTAAGTTTTTGCTTAGTTATAGCTTAGAAGTCAAACCGTCGTAATTAACGGTTGACTCAACGATTAATCACTAATGGTCCAGTGATTAGTCGAACCAAAGGTAGTTATATGTTGGTAATTATGTGGGCATTAAACCCTTAAAAGGGCACCCTCTGATTCCCACTCTAACTAGTCCAAATGTCAGGTCAAAGTTGCTTAGAAAAAGTCAACAGAATGCTAATTTTCGATTTAATGCATATTTAACAATGTAGATGGCATGTAACCTATTTTATCACTCATATAACTTGATAATAAGTATTATAACTGGTCTAAGCTTGTTTGATCCTACCATTACTGTTTTGACCCGGTTCGGAACCGAAAGTCGCAAAACTTTGACTTTTGCTTTGACTTCAGTTCTGACCCGATTTGGTATGACTTAGATATGCCTTAGGACTCTCTTAGGACCAGGTTACATGATGGTATAACCCTCTATGGCTGGTTCGTTGTTTGTCCGAGTCGTTTGCACATTTCCGTTATATGCTTAAAGGTTGACCATAGTGCCCTTTTGACCTTAAAACGAGAATTTTGGATATGTGAAAGAACAATAACCTTAGTTACTGATTTCTAAGCATGTCCCTAAAATTTCATGTCAATTCGAGGTCTAGAATAGGAGTTATGCTAAATAGCGCAATTAAGAAAGCTTTTGTTAATTAAACGGCGCACTTAGCATAAAGCCTATCTAAACCCGAATTTCGACACCAAACTTTTTATACACTGATGTAATATAATATTTTGAGATTTTTAAAGATTTTTAAGTATTTTTAACCTGCTCATAACCTAAGGTTATGACCTTGATTCGGTAATATACCCTTTTCGGACATAAAACAAGTTCTACATAGCATTTTGACGCCAATCCAATTGCTACTGATTTAAAATAATAAATAAAGTATTTTGAACTATATAACCTGATCAGAAAACTCAGATTTCCTGTATAACCCGGAAATCGCTTAAAACGACTTTATACGCGTATTAAACGCATATTTTGGGTTTAAAACCATTTTTTGTCATAAAGACTTATTACCTACTGATGTAACTTGTTAAAATAAGTGGTTTTACAAATTACTTCAGACCCGAACATCAGAAGTATAAATAATCTCTTTTATAAGCTTTAAAATGACCAAAATACCCAACGGGGCGTATTATGGATTAAACTCGTTATGGGCATAATGGAAGATATCCTACTGATATCACAACCTCTTTAGAGCATATTAACTTAGGAAACCTATGTAGGACTCTTACGGTTACCCGTTACGCCATTTACGCGTTCGGTTTGGTTTATGTAACTAGTTTACATAAATTAGCCGAAACGGGTCAAACCTTGTCGTTTTTATCTCAAAATCCAGAATGTGATTGGATTACCCACATTAAACAAGTCTTCAAACTTGTCGGGTCTAAATCACATTTTATTCCGGTCTTCGCTTAATCATGCGTTCGAACCGTATCTTTCGTTAAAACTAACCGGTCTAAGTTTAAGCTTAATCAAAGACCCGTTAGGATTCTAATAGGTTATTATAAACCTTCGTTCCAGAATAGGAGACCAGGTAAAAGCTACTTGCATTAGCTGATTGTGAATTATACTTGCAAAGGTAAATACTTTTAACTTATTTCCCTATACGGGCTTGGGGTGCGGTATATAGAATACCGCTTGGTCGGGCATTTGACCTTAATCGATTAGTGGTTAAGTATTGTCAAGATGAACCGTTAAAAATTTGATTTGTTTGCTTAAAGCCTTTGGGGGGGTTAATGACCATGTCCCGGATATCCCTGGCATCATCTTACGAGATGGCCACGACCTAAGCACGGGGTGTAGGCGTACACCTGACAGCTGCATATGAAAAATGGTATCTCACTTAAGGATTAACCTTGTGGGTATTATACCTGTGGTGTTTCTATTAGTCTTTAACCCGGTCTACGGAACGTGCTACTGAACGCAAAGAAACATGTAATTCGTTTACAAGTATTATATTGAAATAATTATCCCAAGTTATAAAAGTTTGTGCCATGTGCATTCAAATCAATTTTATTAAACCTTTTGCAAAAGTGTCGGTTGAATGTATTTACCAGTGTAAACTGACGTATTTTTCCAAAAAGGTTAACTGCAGGTAGGGGTGCAAACGAGCCGAGCTGAGCCCGAGCTCGACCAGGCTCGAGCTCGAGCTCGTTTAACATATGAAAGCTCGAGCTCGAGCTCGGCTCGATTCGAGCTTTATTTCTGAAGCTCGAGCTCGGCTCGAAGGTAATTTTTCAAGCTCGAGCTCGGCTCGGGCTCGATTCGTTTAGTATTTTTTAAATAATTTATATTAATTATAATTATTATTATACATATAATTTGGTTATTTTTTTATATTTATATAAGTGGTAATTATTATTATATAAATATATGTTTAATATATTAATAAAAAAATATATAAATAGAAAGCTCGATTAGGCTCGCGAGCCGGCTCGAGCTCGGTAAGCGAAGCTCGGGCTCGGGCTCGTTTACTAAACGAGCTTGTTTTTAGGCTCGGGCTCGAGCTCGAGCTCGTTTAAGCTCGGCTCGTACGAGCTTTTTTTCGAGTCGAGCTCGAGTAACTCGCGAGTAGCTCGGCTCGTTTGCACCCCTAACTGCAGGTACTAAACGAACTAGGCTGGCTTTCTCCTAGCGTCCACAATAAGTCTCGCAAGCTTGGACGTCAAGCTGTTGAACAATGTTCCTATTTATTTTTGATCCCCCTGTGGATTATTTTCGACTGTTTGTGATACATGATATTACAATAACATTCAGTTGAAATATATCTATCTTTTGCTTCCGCTGTGCATTTAAATATTGTGTTGTTTGACTGTATTGTTGCCAACTACGTCACGGTAATCCCCCACCGGGCCCACCGGTGAAACGTGTGGAAATCGGGGTGTGACATATAGTAACTTGGGTCTTTCATTTGTAACGATTCTGATTCCGGAGCAGAGGTGCTGCCGAAGTGTCGAGTGAACTGTAATAGCTTTCAAATCAATACTAACGACAATTAAAGTGATTCCTAGTGTTAAACAAGTTGCAATGAAGATCAAATCATTGAATTCCACCTTTGGTTTGATCTAGAGCTCTTCTGATCGTCTCATTAGATCGATTCAACGATCCTACAAGGATGTTAACATATATGCCCAAAAAGTATTTAAACCCAATTTAAGTCCCGTAGGGGCATTTTGGTCATTTTACCCTTTATAAAAGAGGTTTTAAAGCAAGCTGAGGTTCTGGTCTTTGGTAATGAGTAAAAATATTTATTTTATCACATTACATCAGTAAGATATTATATATATGTGAGGTTTACCAATTATGGCCAAACTATGCCCCGAAAGGGTACTATGGTCATTTCACATATGCTTTTAAGGACATTTTCGGAAGTTTGAGTTCATGACTTATACCTACTGTAATGGTATTAAAATTTGTTTAAAAATTCAGTAGGTAACAAGTCTTAGGTGTTAATTATGGTTTACAACCATACCATGCACCTAAATAGCGTAAAAATCGCTAATTGACGATAATTAAGATGTTTTATGGAAATATGAGATTTTGATCAGTTTTGAATGCTCAAAATAATTTATTTAATGTATGAAATCAGTAGGAAAAGGTTTGGCATTCAAATCATTTGTTAATCTCATTTTATGCATGAAAAGGGTATTATCGTCCTTTACCGAATTACACAAGAACTCTATGATACGATCGTGCTATAATCTGATCAAAAATTCCAAAAATCCCTAAAAATAATATCTTAACAGTAGGTAATTAGTCTTGGGTCAAAATCCAAGTTTAAACATGCCTTATGCAAGATATCGCAATTTAATTAATAATAAGCTTCTATTTACGATATCGAGCATAACTCTTGTTTGAGACCAAGAACTGATGTGAAATTTTCGGGACATACTTATATATCAGTAATAAAGGTTTTTGTCCTCTCACATTTTCAAAATTCTCATTTATATGTCAAAAGGGGAAAATGGACATTTATAAGCATATTAACGGAGATTAGCATATAATTCAAACCACTAAGGACCAGGTAATATAACCTTAGGGGGTTATACTATAACATAATACGGTCTTAATGGAAGCTTAAAACATAAAGGATTTAAGCTAGATTGGGTCAGAACTGAAAGTTAAAGCAAAAGTCAAGCTTTTGCGACTTTCGGTTGCGAACCGACCCTAAACTCAGAATTGTCGGGTTTAACATGCTTAGACATGTTCTAATAATAATTACCAAGTTATTAGAGTGTTAAAATATAAAACCTCTGCATCATTGGTTTTAATTATTATTCATAATTCTACCAAGTTTGACTTTTTAACTAAATGGTTTGACCCGACGATTAACTAAGCAAACGAAAGAATTAGAAGGTGCCCTTTTAAGGGTTAATCACCTACCTAACTATGGTCATATAACCACATTCATCTCGAACAGTGGTTGGACCATTTGCGTTTAAACCGAAGGTCAAAGTTAATTTACGATAACTTGACTTTTCGGTTTTTAAATTATAAAACTGAACTAAAGAGGGGGTTGAGACACTTACAAAGGGTCCTAACTATCTTTTCTACTAAGAATAAGTTCCCAATTCAGATCAGGAGCTCCAGAGAGAGGAGAAGATAGAATGTTATGAGCAATGAAATGGATGAACTTTCATCCTATTTATAGGTTTTGGGAGTGATTTGGATCAAGACAAGTGTGTTAGAGACTTGATAGGATGAGTACAAGTGTAAACCAGATGTTCAATACCATTAGAGAGTCCCTAGATTCAAATTAGGAGTGTTATAGTGAGTTATTTGGGCTGCAAGTAACAAAACAGCAGCTGAAAGCTGTTTTCTTCGCTGGGGACTTTTTCGCGCCCCGCGTAAGATTGAGAAGGATCTTACGCGGCCCGCCTAAACTCACGAAATCAGCAATTATACTTTCAAACATGGCAAGTTCAGTCCTTGTATCTTTTAAACGTACTTTAACTTTTATTCTAGGCACCTTTAACCCTATCATCAGTATGTAGATGATCTTGAGAGTATAATCAATCACCGTTTGGTCCGGTTTCGTTAAACGATCCCCGAAAATACCAGTTTCGTCTCGTTGACGCTTTTTACCCTTATTCTTGGGAATTTGCGTAAACAACGCATAACGATATCGAAACCTTGTGAAATTTATATCACTTATCCTTGAGATTATAATCGAATATTACGAAGCCCCGAGTTGGTTAAAAAATCACTTTATGCTGTAGTTTCGCCAGTTGACGTTTTTAGTCCTTTTAACGCATAAAGTAATGCGTAATATCATTTATCGATATCAAAGCCTTCCATGGCCCATACTAGACATTCTCGAGCGTATGCTCAAATATTATGATGCTCCAGTTTGCTTAAATGGTCGCTCAGAGGGTGTAGTTTTGAATATTGATGCTTTTGGTCCCTTTAACGCGAAAACTTGCGTGTATCATCGTTTAATAGCATCAAAGCCCTGTGTAGCTCATATTGAGCATTCCCAAAAGTATGATAGTACATCATAATGCTTCGGGTTCGTTAAAAGGTAATTCAGAGGTGTAATTAAACATGTTGACGCTTTTAACCGCTCTAACTTATAAACTTGCGCGCAACTTCACTTATTGGCATAAAAGCCTTGAATGGCCAATATTAGGCATTCCCGAGAATATAATCAAACATTATGAAGCTCTCGGTTTGTTAAAAGGTCACTCAGAGGTAAGAATTAACATGTTGACACTTTTAACCCTTCGTTGCGCAAACTTTCAAATAATTACGCAAACGGCTCCTCTCGTCCAACATGTGGCTCATTTGAGAATACGGTCACCGTATAAGGTCACTCAGAGGCCTAGTTAGGCATGTTGACACTTTCAGTTTTTTTAAAATCAAGATTTTCGATTTTGTTGAAAATCGTCCCTCACAGTCAATGTTTGACTTTATTAGGGTTCATTACACGTGTCAATACTTCATTGGACACGATTTTACGAGGTGTTACACTAACACAAAACAAAAGATAGCTCGGGGGAGGCATTGCATACAATCCTTCAAGCTTTACATGGATGAAATGTCCACCATCGACGAACACAACCGCAACCACTTGATGAGGTTCCTTAGTTTCATCCGGACCACCTTACAGAGGGAATATCTTGCTCTGCCAGCTGCCCAGTCAGTCTTTTATCCTTCGAAGAAAACCTTCTCGTATATGCATGACCCTCTAAGTTTTCAATATGAGTGTGGTTGTGCGCCGGGGTTGTCACCTCTCACCTCCAAACACTTCCCGTTTTCTCTGAAAACCCTATCAACTCAAACAAGAACCTATTTTCTTGCTACCTGTTTTTCTCACTATAGCTACACTCTTATACTCCCCACCATGAGTGTATTGAAACCAAACCCTGAAATTATTTCCTCTTTTATTCGATCTTTTAATCAGAATGACGTAACCATTGTCCTTTCCTGTTTTTTGAACACAACCCACCAACTCAGCGTGTAACGGAAAGGTCTGGTCTATTTCAAACGAAAATATTGTCACGATAACGAATGCTAGAGACAACCTCCTCCTTCCTCATGTTGGATAGGACTGGTTTCTCGTACGAGTCAGAAATAACGGTCCCCTCATAAGAATCTGGAATAACGGACTTGCCAGAATATTCACCGAAAAGGTAGTTGCTAAACCACGACATCGGTAATTTGAAGACCCATATGTGAAAAACATGTATGCTTGGTTTGTCTGTTTTCAAGATACAACCTCATACCAGAGGCGCTACTCTTAGCCTAAAATGCAACATATAGGTCCTAGTGACACTTTGCCTTATCAGCTTGTCAACTGTTTGTCAGCTGTTACCTTTGTTTTTGTCGGGTCGAAACCCTAAACACTATTATGCGGCCAAAGAGCAGTATATTGGTTTTCACACACCCCTGCGCTGCGCTTTGGCCAAAGCGCAACATATAGGTACGAAGTCAACGAGACAAAGACTGACGGGTGTTAGTCTTTGTCTGTCAACCGGACCTATATGCTGCTCTTTGGCCAAGGAGCAGTGCATAGGGGGTGTGGAAATAAGCCAAGGGTGTAGGGGTGAGCAAAAGTAGGTCCGACCTGAAAAAAAAAACTCGATAACCGAACCGTATAGTACCCGAAACCGACCCTAATATAGTAATTCAGGTATTTGATCGGTTCCTATTATTCTAGTCATTCGGGTATCGGGTCGGTTCCGGGTCGGGAATTATGAAGAACCAAATTATACCTACTGGACTGAAAAACAGATAGTATAATAACTGTATTGGGCCGAAGCCCAACAACATAAGTTAACCTAAAGTCTTAAACAACAATGTATAGCAACTGTATATGAGATTTATATGCACAGTTGACAATTTGATCATTAAACATTGCATACTTCCATTAAACAGATGCAATATTTTAGTTTGTTTGTTCCATAAAAATGATGCTGGATGGAATTGATCAAATGCTGCTGAAAATCGATGCTGGAAGATCGAAACACCCTTTACGTAACCCGAACCGAGTGTAAAAGGAACCGGAACCGACCCTTTATATAGGGTATTATTTCAGGTAATAATCTACAAGATGTTCGGTTATCGGGTCGGTTCGATTCCGCATCGCCGGCATCGGGTCGGGTCGAGTATTGACAAATGCTCATCCCTATAAGGGAGGGTGTGTAAATATCTTGGTCCATATTTTATGACCAAAGAACGAAGAAGGTAAACTATGTGGAATGTAGTTTAATCATACCATTGTTAATTTATGCACGACACGATATTAAATTAAGTTGCTAGTCATTAATTGCAAAGAAGAAGTTATAACAAGTTTTGTTGACATGAAAAGTTATGTCTTGGT
Source organism: Helianthus annuus (assembly GCF_002127325.2). Classification (NCBI taxonomy): domain Eukaryota; kingdom Viridiplantae; phylum Streptophyta; class Magnoliopsida; order Asterales; family Asteraceae; genus Helianthus; species Helianthus annuus. Next base: position 19,989,891 of record NC_035440.2, on the reverse strand, counting down.
TTGGAAAAATACATAAAAGTACAATTTAAATGATATAGTTGATTATTGCTATTAATTTAAAAAAAATTGAGTTTAAATTAGGTTGATTGAATAACTATGATATTATCTTTTACCAAGTCGATATCGAGTAACCAACGATTGAATCGGCTCCTTTACACCCCTAATTAATCATTTATAGACTTACGAACGGAGGTTGACTCATAAGTTAAACGAGCCAAGGCCGACGTTATTTGAGCCCGGGCTCATGGTAATAAAATTAACTTAATTAAACAAACGAAAATAGATAATTTACAATTGCTTTTTTTAACGTATATAGAAGTTGACTAAATAAATTTTAAATCTTTAAAATATTATAAAAAAAAGAAAGAAAATGTAGATGAAAGAAAGAAAAAAAAAATAGAATTATGAAAATTATACATTTGTTCTTCAGTTGTTTGGGTAAAATTGTCATTTAAAAAGATAATAATAGAAAATCTAACGTCGGCTAATGAGAAAGACCTACGACGTTACAGAATTCGAAATAAATGGTGATTTTTGTATTTTCTGTAGTTTAAAGACGAAACCAACAAGTTGATATAAACATATAAGACATAAACCACAATTTACCCATAATTATATTTAACGTAACGTTTTTTATTTAAGTCTAATTACACTGTGTATCATTTACAAGGTGCGTTTATACTAATCTTCCAAGTGCTTATAACATTCACGCTTTTTAGATCTCTATGCAATACCCTTCTTCTTGTGTTTATACCTTTTTATACGGTGCGTTTTTGCTACGAAAATATTGAGTAGAATTAGTTGGACACAAATACCACATTTTAGCATAATTTGTTTTGAATAGATTACTAAGATAGCAATATAAAAATCATACATACTAAGGGTGAAGGAGGTGCTCACCTAATAGGTGAGTCCCCTCTCTTACGCCAAACCAATCCCCGTGTGCCACGTCAACTCCCCTCTTAAACTCCCCTAACACCCCAATTTGATGGCGCCACTCCCCTCTTAGGTGAATTGGTTTTTTTTTTTTTTAAAAAAAAAAAAAGAAAATCATTGATTGGTCCCCTCTCCCTCTCTCCTCTCTCTCTCCTCCCCCTCTCTTCGGTGCCTCCACCCCCATTTGCTTCCCCGATTCACTCCCCCGCCTTAATGGCGGTACCCCCCTAATTGGCAAAATGCCTCCCCGATTGAAGTCCCCGAAGACGCCCCCATCACCCTAAGTTTACTATCTTACATGAAACGGTTATCTAACCAACATGTTTTTCTCACGTTTACCACAAATGCTTATGTGATTCTCGCGCACTGCTTACAAAATGCAAATATATTTCTCAAAATTCATCTCCCACAAACTATTAAACTATGAACGAACACTACGTAATTACCATTTTCAACCAAACATTTCATATGGTGTCATCGCAACTTTAACATGCTAAAGTTATTTCCTTTTGAATATCTTACTTTACCCTTTAAACTTTCTGAATCTGGAACAAATACTGGGTGTCGTGTCGGCAATATCGGTGGGAATAAATCATTTAATCTGGGTATTTAAATTAAAGAGTAAACTTCTGTTTTGCTCTCTATGTTTTGGTCGTTTTAACGGTTTTGTCCAAATCATTTAAAACCAGTCATTTCCTCCAATAGTTTACTATGTTTTTTTTTCCCATTTTGCTCCTCGCCTCTAACTCCATCCAAATTGTTTGTTAGCTAAAAAGGTATTTTAGTAACTTCAAGTATAAAACTAAGGGTATTACGTAACCAAAATACCATTTCAATTAACAAACAATTTGGATGGAGTTAGAGGCGGGGAGCAAAATGGAAAAAACATAGTAAACAATTTGAGGAAAATGACCGTTTTTAAATGATTGGGGCAGAACCATTAAAACGACAAAACCATAGAGAGCAAAACGGAAGTTTACTTTAAATTAAATTTCCAAATCTATATCTATATCTATATCTATACTATATAATAAAATAAATCAATAAGTGATACATGTTATTCATTGGATACATCTAATTTTTTGTTTTCTCATCTTTTTTCATAATTATCTATTAATTAAATAGTTATTAATATTAAATTTTATCCTACTTATTATAGATATTTATTTTTTATTAAAGATAATACTTTGAGATAAATTTCTTTTTTTATTTTTCAAAAACATTTATCTAAACAATTATAAATATGTTGAATTTATCTAAACGAATATAAAGTTTAGAACTTTTAAATACATACGCTTAGAGCATGTGTAGTGGTTCAAGCTCCTTAGGGGCGTTTTCTACTATGTGGGCGCCACATCATCAAGAGTATTTTCATTCAAAAAGGGTGTAATGGTTCAAACACCTTGCTTGCCCCTTCAATTATTACTCAATAATGGTTTGATTGCCCAAACCAAATTCATTCCGGCGTTTTATTTAACATGCCCAACATTTTTTTTTTTTTTTTGAAAAAAACGCTCTTGAGGGTAGTGTGTGGGGCATATTTGAGCGTTTTTTACCCTCCACACCATCTCCCATCATCACTACAGGTGGTCTTAATATTTTGCTATTGAAAGTTGGGAATTTTTAAATATGGGTAAATTTCGAAAATCTTAGTTATTAATTTTACAAACAAATTTAATATGAAATTAATATTAATTTTTTACTTAAAAGTTTCATCAACATTAAAATTGTGTCGGTCAAAAAGTATATAAAAAATAGTAGTGATAATTATTATTATGGGTGATTTCTAGTATTATAACGGAGAATTGGAGATTATCTACATATTAGTTTGAATTTGTGAGGTTGACAACTTAGCATCTGATATTCCTAAACAAATATATTTTAAATTAACTTTACAGGATTTATAAATTTCACGTCAAAGTTTATTTTTAAAAACATGTCTTGACGACTCTATGTGTTAACAGATGACATTTAAGCCGTATAATACATGGTTTTATTCAGTTCATGCAATACAGTTATTTGACCCGTGTGATACACGGGGTTATAACTTAGTATACATTATAAATAACTATTGCTACATTTTTTTTATTTTCTATATGTCTTCCTTTTATATTTAAAAGAGTAGTCTATTTATTACTTAACGATTAGTGACTACGGAGCTGTTTGGCAACTTTTGAATGGTTAAGTACTGAACCAGTAAGAAGTCTGAACCATTAAGTGTTAAACCAGTAAGAGGTCTAAATCATTAAGAGCCAGTATAATGCTTAACCGTTCAGAGGCAATTGTCTGACCAATTCAGATTAGAAGTCTTAATCATTCATATTCAGTATAATGATTAACCACTAAGAGGCAGCTGCCTCATTCATATTCAGTATAATGATTAACCACTAAGAGGCAACTGCCTGACTAAGAGGTTTAAACCATTAAGAGTCCCACTAAAAGCTAAACAAACCGCCCCAATTAATATATCTTTTTGGGCCACGTTATGGATTTTTGTATCATTGTCTTGTTTTTTTCTTCTTTTCTTCTTCTTCTTCATCTTTTTTTTTTTTTTTTTTTTTTTTTGTTGTTATAAGAAACCCTGTCTTTTAGGCTTCTGAAAGTAAGTATAAGCATGGGTCTGGCCCAAAGGCCGTCTGGTTTTCAGAAATAACACATCTTTAGTTACATTTTGTTACTGGGCCGGCCCTGTTTCCATAAACAAACATATACTAATTGGCTTTCAGTCATATTTTCAAAAATTTTCAGTTTATAGATTATATGACTCAAATATCAATATATATGAAAAGGGTAAATTACACTTTTCGACTTTTATGTTTGTACCAGCTTGCAACAGATAGCCTTTAACTTTAATAACTATAGTCACAATCCTTTATTTGCAAAACCCGTTTCACTGTACGTCCTTTAGCATTAACCTGGTTAAAATTTTTTGTTAAGTTTATTCACTTAAGGGTATTATGGTCAATTCACACTTTTATTTAAATTTTTAATAAATAAAACCTAAAAAATTATATATATATATTAAACCCATTAAGTGTAACCACTTTCCAAATTGATATCCACCGTTAGATCTTGCTGAGATGAAATCTGGGCCGTTTAAACTCACTAAAATAACCGCTCTGGTGGCGGTTCCAAGAGGTTATGGTCGGTTTTTGTTTCTGGTGGTTACCTCCATCTTTTGCTACCCACTATCTCCATAACTCAACCACCTAAATGTCACCTTTAACCGTTTTAAGTATTGATTCTCTCTCACGTCCCTGAATCTACGCTCCCCTAACTTCTCTCTTTGCCGGTTACCTATTTTTCGCCAGTTTACAGCGGTTGTTGTCACACCCCAGCCGATGGCGGAATCATCGGGGCGCGGCACTAGGCGAATCAAATTGCTCAAGAGAATCCATAACGACTATATTGCGATAATATTCATTGCATTTGTTATCCCATACTAACAAACAATACAATCACATAAGTTATTACAGATTTCTAGTCCTCTCGAACAATTTAAATCCGACAACCTAGATTTTAGGTGAGTTTCTAGACTTCCTAGCTTGATTTGATGTGGACTTCGACTAAACCTGCAACATACGTTAAAACATTGTCAATACAAAAGTATTGGCGAGTATACAGGTTTGATATGTAATAGCATATTAGATTTAAAAGTGCTGCGAATTTCCACATGCATAAACGTAATACACGACATATATACTCACAAAACTGATACTACCATCTAAGTCCTCGATGCTCGATTCTTCGATGGCATAACTAGACCCCGTCGGGCGAAATAGTACTATACTAGTCGTGGTGGGACGTCACGAGTATAAGTTCTAGCATACATGCAACTAGCATCACGTATATCTATGCAAACAGTTATTCGCAAGTGATAAATTAACCAAATGATTCGTTCGTTTGATAAGTTCGATTGATAAAGAACGTATGTTACACCCAAAACTCGATAAAAAGGGGTCAAGTATACTCACAGTGCGTATTTGGTTGGATTGACGGGATATTGCATGAGAATGCCCTGATTTCAGACTGATCATATGAGTATCGAATTACGCGTTAATTGGCATCGGATTACACGAAATTGGGCGAAAGTTAGATCGAAAGTTGGCCCATTCGGATGGGTCGTCCGATCGGATAGGCTGTTCGATCGGATGGTCAGCTCGATCGAGTGGGCTGCTCGATCGGCCAGCCCGTCCGATCGGCTAGCCTGGCCGATCGGCTGGACCGCTCGGTCGACTGGGCCGCTCGATCGGCTGGGCCGCTCAATCGGCCAGCCTGTCCAGCTGTTTTTCGACGATTTTCGCGTGTTTTCGGTGGTTTGGTCGGGACGTTGTTGTGACGTGTTGAACAACTGAAATCCCATCAATTCCGACCTGTTCTAACGGCCGGGAATCACCCCGTTCCATCAGGACTTGCCGTTCTTGACGGTTTTCCTTTGTTTAACCCGTACTTGGTGGTTACATTGCTAGGAATCAGATCTTTGACCAACACGTCACTAAGAATGAGTAGAAGGTCGGTCTAAGCTCTGGTTCTACCGTTTTTATGTATAGATCTGATGTGAAAACCTTGATTATTCTTGCGGAATTTCTTAGATCTGAGTTGTTCTTGGTGGAATGAGGCCAACACTTGAAGTTTATAAGAACTTCATGATGAGATCACTCTAGAACATCTCAAATCCATAACTTCTTGATTGGAAAACATAGATTTAGACGAGATTTATGTAAAATCGTATGGAAACCATTCGGATCTGAGTTGTTCTTCATGGGATGACATCACTCTTGAAGAATTCCATGGTGACATCACCCTAGAACACTCCAAATCCGTTGATTTCACGGTTAAAAGTCGAAAATCGAAAGGTAGAAAAATGAAAGAATGCATATAGATCAAGGAAGTACAAGATTTGAGTTAAAAACTTACAAGAATCGCGAGAAATCGAGAGATTAAGGGGCTGGAACGTCTTGGTCGAGCAGCAGCAGTAACAACAAGTGTTTGGGGTGAATAAGGGGTATTTATAGGCAAGGGAGGAGGGAAAAGGAGAAAAAGTGGGTTGGATCGGTTGGCCCGCTCGATCGGCCGGCCCAACCGATCGGCTGGCCTATCCGATCGGCCGGCCCAGCCGATCGGCTGGCCCATCCGTACGGAAGCCTTTCGATCCTCGTTTTTGGTGCGTTGCGATAGTTTGGGCCACGTTTTCATATATTTATATTATTATAATTAATCACAAAAGGGTCGCATATACGCATCTATACATCCAATATTCGGTGCGATGATCGAGTTACGCGTGCCTTCGAGTGCGTTCTTCGACGTGATGTGCCACAATGATTATCGGGGTACTACTTTACCCGTATTGCCATCATCGTCACGATGGCTGGAGACATGGTACTCTCCCGATAGTCTTTGTTAGCGTTGCTTGTTTACGTTTTGACACCTCACGGTTATCGAGGAGGGTAGATTAGGCCCTCACTCAACATCATCGTGAGTGTTATACTTTATGAAAATAGGTTTGTAATAGCGATAGAATATGCGTAATTATTCGATTATACTTCGATTTAGCAATATACCTGATATTGTTACATTATGATCCGAATCTCTAGTGCTAGGCGTAACGAGTGTAACGAGTAGTAACAACGCATGAAAGTGCGGGTTGTTACAGTCTCCCCTGCTTTAGGAAATTTCGTCTCGAAATTAATCCAATAGTAGGGTCGTAAGAGTTGATGCGATTAAGAGCGTCTAGATAAGCGAGCGATCGATTAAGATTCAACGAGCGAGTGCGGTGAGAAGATACGATCCGAATAACCAAAAGCGATGACACACACAAAAGCGATTCCATAACGTTTTTAAACCATTGAAAAGTTGATGAAGTAGGAGAACATGTTCATGAAAATCTCTTCGCACCGTAGCGTCAACGGTGTTGATGTCCACATTTAGTGTTGTAAAAAGGATTTTTGTTAGTTTAATAAAAGATTTTGAGTTACACAGTTTAAAAGAATTTGGTGGTAAAAGTAGTTTTGGGAGAAGAAACTCTCCTATACGTAGGTTCGAGCTGAAACTCGGTTGCCGAACCATCATTTTCGGGAAGATTTCTTTTTGATATTGAAAAAGGTTTAAGGAAAACTGGACTTATGAAACTTCCATTGGGCACGGAGCTAAACTGATTTGATGTTTTCTCCATGTTGTAAGGAAATTTCACTTGTTCAACGGTTTTAACAAAATTTTATAATAACGGGTTTTCTTTAACAGTACGGAAAAATAATTTACATCGAGCCCCACGTGGCACTTTCCCAAGAAAGTTTGTTAATATGATTAAAACACTTATATAGGATGTACCAGCGGCGTATCCACCATGTTTTACCCATATTACCTCTGTTTCGTGAGGCGGTGTCACGCGTGCCGATAAGACACAGATAGAATTTCGATTTCCCCCGGTCAAAGCGATAGGATGCTAGACCGAGTCTTGAATAGAAGCGGGTCGGATGCTAACAAGGCATAGATAGCGAGTGCGAGTAGTTCGATCATACGAAACATTGATATGGTACGCTAGGTTAGATGACGATTGATGAGCGATGGCGAATGACACGATTTTTGATTCGACTAGATGCGATTTCGATTGCGGATGATGCGATTTCGATTCGATTCCACATAAAACCCACATGGCATGTTTCCACGAGAGTTGCTAATATAGAAAACACCACGTTTCCCATATTAGTTTTGTCCCGTGAAGCGATGTCACGTACCCTAATTCTACACAACTGCGCTGACTTCCAAGCGATAACCGAATATCGATAGGCAATAGACTCTGATAGGTGACGATTGTTGCGTTGCGAGTGATATGCGATTCGATTGAGTTGAATACACCACAACCATTAACTAATATTAGCCCGCATGGCCTTTTTCCACGAAAGTCTGCTAATATGGTTAAAACACCACCATGTTTCAGCCCTATTAGTTTTGTCTCGTGAAGCGAGGTCGTGCGTGCTAACATAACACAGAAACACGTACATCGATAAGTGGCAGCGACACGTGGTGAGAGTATCGAGTTGATAAAATATGTGCGGAATGCGTTAAAGCGAAAAGCGGCGAGTGATTTTCGATACTCGTTTAGCGATCCACAATAAGCGATCCACACCAAACAATAGAGGTTCATTCAACGGTCAATAACCAGCGTTAGAGATTGCGAGATAAACACATGAGGCGATCGCGATTTCGAGCCACATATCGAGTGGTTTTGATTGCGAGATAGATCTAGCAAAACTGCGATTGAGTTAGACTTACGACCAGTCTTGCGTTGCTCCAATTGCTCTTCGGGGTGAACTTACCTAAGTCCATCGATGTGGCAATTGCGTTGCGTATGCAGACTTACGAAAAGTCTCGCAGGGATGCGATTTAGTTTTGTTACGCCTGGCGATTGATTTGTATTGTGTCGAAAATAACCATTATAATATAATAGGTCTAATAACGTTCAACTCCACATGGCACTTTCTGTCACACCCCAACCGATGGCGGAAACATCGGGATGAGACGTACAAACTGCTCAAAGACATCATAACACTAAATGTGACAATATATTAAAGTTTCATTTATTAATATTTCAAAGTTTCATACAAATGTCATAAAGAGAAAATACAAACATCAACATAGATTATTTCTAAGGTGGGTTTCTAGGCCATCCTATTCATTTCTTCAATCTTGGCTTCCTCATCCTGCAGTATGCATTTAAAATAAAGTCAACAAAAACATGTTGGCGAGTACACAAGTTTGAATATAGTATAATAGGTTTGAAATAGTTTAACATGATCAAATCCACGTGAATACTTGAGTTCATATCAACAGTTATACTCGTAACGATGAAATCTATGTGTTCAAACCAAAGTTTAACGCAATTAACATAGCCTAACCCTCGAAAGGGTGGTAACATAGAATAAAAATCCTAACAATACCCATAATATTATGGGAGGGGCGTTTCTCAACCTACAGCGCTGCCATTGTTAGGGGAGGCTTGCAAAGTTAATGAACACACAGTCATAAATGTTTAACATTAGCATAACATGATTAACATGAGTCAAATAGATTCACATGAAATGTGGATAGATAGTGCAAAAATGTTTAACATAGTGTGTTTTTGATATAGGAAATGCATACTACACCCAAAAGTGTAAAATAGAAAATGGGTCATGTATACTCACCTTAGAGTGCGTTGCGTATTTCTTGGAATAATATTAAGAACAAGAGATTTCCCACGAGGATGTGCACAAGAGAATTACCCTATTAATTTTGAGGATTTGTTAAATATTTGGGAATTTGGTGATTATTTAAATAACAAGGCATTTTATAAAAATAATATTAGCATTTCTAAAATAATAATCATATGTCTCATATTTTGTATTTAAGGAAATATATGACAACTTATTTATAAATGAATGAGTAAAAATAAATGCTGATTTTTCAAAATATAAATTCTGATTTAAAATAAATAATACTTCTGATTTTAAAACATACATTCTGAATAATAATTCTGATAATATTCTGATTAAAATAATAATTCTGATTTAATAAATCTGATTAGTAATACAAATAATAGTAAAATTTCTGATTCTTGTATAAATAATTCTGATTATTATAATAATAGTAAATCTGATTAGATACATAGTAATAATTCAGATTTTAAATACTTTAAATAATATTTCTGGAAATTTATAAATAATTCTGATTTATAAATAAAACTGAATTAATAAAATTAAATTTCAGAAATACATTAATAAATCTGTTTTTATAATAATTATTCCGAATAAATATATCAGATTATAATATTAATATTAATAATCTAATAATAATTATAATAATGATAATAATAATAATATAACAAACTGTAACATATGAAAAAAGAATCGAACTGTATATATATATATTTACAAAAAGAAAAACGGAGCGGTTACCGGACGGGGATGATCGGCGGTGGACGGCGGCGAATGGTGGTGGCAGACGGTGGTCCACGGCGAGAAGTGGTGGTTCCGGCGACGAAAGGTGAATCGGGTTTGCTTCGGTTTCGGTTCGTATCGGGTTGCGGTTTGTTCGTTTCGGTCGGTTACGGTTTGCCGAGGGTGAAGGAACAAATCACGAAGGTGTGGGTCGGGTTTTATATAGAACTGAAGGTCGTCGGTTATAGGAAAATGGAAGGTCGACGGTTGTTTTCCGGTTAGAATTCAAATCGAAGAAGAAGATGAACAGGAGCGGCGGTTGTTTCTGTTTTTAAATTAAGCGAATTTAATGTCGGTTTAAATATAAAGGTTTCTGGAATTCATAACAATCACGAGGACAGCCCAGTTGGTTAATGCGCGTGTTTGAGAACTAGTGGTCTTGAGTTCAATTCCGGTTCCACGCATATAAACCTCTTTTTTTTAAATAACAGACTAACTAACTGGGTTAGCCACCAACTGAGTTTTCTAACTCAGTTAGTTCTGCCCTTTGATAAAATTAACCCAGTTAGCTGAAATAACTGGGTTTTCACTAACCAGGTTAGTTTAACTAACCAAAATACTTAAAAATCATAAAAAAAATTTAGAAAAATATTTATTTATTTAATTTTTAATTATTAATTTATTTTAAAATATTAATAAAATAATATAAAAATCATTTTAACCCAATTTTTGATATTTTTACCGAATTAACACATAAATTCCCAATTTTCGTACGGTTTAGGGTAATATCTTGGCAATGATGAATTTGAGAGCTGAGATTAAGATGATATTTCACTGTTTTTACGTGCTTAACATAGTTTCAACATGTTATCAATTGTTTTGATAATACATAACATTCAAACACAAATATGGATAAAATCATGCATTTTCATTATGATTTCAAGTCTCGAGTACAATTTGGGAATAGAATTAAATACGACAAAGGTACAACTTACAAAAATAGAAAGTACAAGCAGACTTGCCAAAAATAGAAATATTGAAAATACGAGATGTCACACTTTCTTCACGAAGCTTCGGTAGTATGGTAAAGCACACCTTGCGTTACCCCTACTACTTATGCCCCGTGCTTTGGCGTCACACTTTGTTGGGTGGCATGGCCAAAGCCCTTGACCATGCTTTTAACGTTATGGCACCATTAGAATTTCACTACGATCTCCGTGCACTGACCAAAGTAATCCCGTGTGCACCCGCGATTAGTTGTTCCTTGCACGTCTATCGTACCTCGTTCTAAGAGTGTTGTAAGGGTAAAATACATCGTATAGTACATAGTGCTAGCGTTTAGATAGTGCTCGAGTATAAGAGAAATAGAATCCACATGCGACGATAGACGAAAATAAGTTTCACACATAACAGAAAACGATAGCGTTAAGTCGTATTATTTCGACAACGTTAGAAGCAAAATAACGTTGATGTGGAGGACACCTGCGGAGACTGCGGTTGTTGCTGACTTCCTTCAAAGTTGCGGTCCTGCGCGGCAGTGCTGTGTATGATGACCATACCAGTTGCAATTTGTGCAATAGCAACAATTTGCTTCTGGCGGGTGATGATACGTGCATGCGAAACACAGGCGATGAGGCCCATTGTAAGCACGCCTTGGTTGAACTGGGACTGCTCGGAGAGGTTCTGGTTGTGGCAGTCCAGTTGTGGAAGAGTCTGGACTCGCGGTCTTTCGTTTGCGGCTAGGTTGTGCTTCCTGAGATGATGCAGTGTCGTCGTCGGATTCGCCTAATGATTTGACGGAGACATTGTCGGAGCAATCCTTAGAAGAACTTTCAGAGGAGTTGTCAGATGAACCATCGACCGATTCGCCAGAGGAATCGTCGGATGAGTTGATGATGATTGCTTGATGAGCTTGTTTGACAGGCTTCTTGGAGAAGAACCCGTCCAAGACTCGTTTGCTGTTGATCTCTGCGGCTAAACGGTAGGCTTCTTCGATGGTAGCAGGTCTTGCAGCTTCGACAAAATCACCCACACACTCAGGTAAGCCGCGGATGTACATTGGAATGGCTTTCTCTGGAGTGTTGACTTGACTTGGGCAGATAGTACTAAGCTGCTTGAACCTTGCTGTATAGCCAGCATTGTCACCTTCGGTTTGCTTGATTCCTCAAAATTCGTTTTCTAGCTTCTGGACTTCGTAAGGAGGACAATATTCTTCCTTCATGAGTTCCTTCAGCTCGTCCCAAGAGAGGGCGTAAGCTGCGGAGATCCCACGTTTGTTGCGTTCGGCGGTCCACCAGTCGAGTGCTCGTGATTGAAATACCCCGGTAGCACAAGTAGTACGGAAACTATCGGGACACCCACTTTGTCGAAGGGTGACTTCGATAGAATCGAACCACTGGAGCAGTTGGGCCACACCTCCTTCACCTGTGAATTCCATCGGGTCACAGGCTTTGAAGTGTTTGTAGAGGAAAGTAGATTGCGGTTCTTCCGTCTTAGAGTCCTTCGCGGCTCGAGCGTTGCTGAGAGAGTGCACTTGAGCGACAATTTGAGGAATGAGCTTGACCACTTCCTTGGTCACAAGCGAGGCAATCCTCTTATCGGTGCTTCGTTTGACTCTTCTCCTAGCTATTCGTTTTGAGATAGAGTTGTTGGAAGGCATCTAGACAGAGAGAGAGATTTGGAATGAGATTCGATCATAATGATTTCGGGTTTATGATGCGATTGAGCACGATCGAAACTTGTAACGTGCAATATAAATAAATTTCACATAGGAGCCACATAGGAGACACGAAACTTCCTGAATTCTCACATAAGGTTTTGATTGTACTTAGATTTAGATAGATGTAGTTCATACTTACACACATACATTATGGTTTAGAATGCGCGAGGACGCGTTGAGGGAGGGAATGCGAGAGAAATCGGACAATCGGACATTAGTTTTGTTGCGATCATTCGGTCTTCGTTTTGGATTGCGATGGCTGTGCGAGTTGTGCGTTTTGTGAAACAGGGAGCGAAAATTGATAATCGCAATTAAACACATAAAACGTAACTGAGTTCAGCAAATCGTAAATTCCGGCAAGTTGTAGGCTTAGTAAGATACTCGGAGTGCCTCGGGTATTTAGGCGTCGACTACCCAAGGTAACTCAATCACACTCAACAAGTTCGTGCACACGTGTTGACATTGGAGATTTTATGCTTCCATTGGGATGCAGCTCATGGCATTCATCCTCCTAGTCATCGCGTGGCTCGAGTCATTGTGATGGTCAAGTCCCTGGTGAGAGCTTTTGAAAAATATTTTAGGGAGTGGAACGGTTCATTAAGGTACGGGTTTCACCCCTGACTTAACGGTTTCGTTCCCAGTTGTGGTTGTGCTCATCGAATTAATCCGAGAGCTCCACTAGAATTTCGAAATGGAGGTTTTCGTCGAGGTATGGATGTCACTCCTAACTCGACGAAAGATTCTCGTGCTAGAAAAATGCGTTGAGTGAGCAATCCTATCGAGAGTTATTGGTTTTCACACCTGGTCTCGACTGGATCACTCGGTTGTGAGATGCGAGTATTTTCGAAAACATGTGTATTATGTCCGCCTTAGGAAAGGCTAAGTAGTATTTCAGCCTTAGGAAAGGCTTCTTCGTGTGAAGTTGTAGTATGCGGGGTTCACACAAAGTCGTAGTTTTGCAATTTCGATTTAAAAGCATCAGGTAGGCGCAATACAATCCCTACTGGGTTCGTACGAGGCAGCCTGTGGGTGCTTAGACTATAGACTAGGTCATTCTCTAAGACGTCGACCCGGACTAGGTCGAGTCTAGCCTAATTCCCTATAGTTATGGCTCTGATACCAATCTGTCACACCCCAGCCGATGGCGGAATCATCGGGGCGCGGCACTAGGCGAATCAGATTGCTCAAGAGAATCCATAACGACTATATTGCGATAATATTCATTGCATTTGTTATCCCATACTAACAAACAATACAATCACATAAGTTATTACAGATTTCTTGTCCTCTCGAACAATTCAAATCCGACAACCTAGATTTTAGGTGAGTTTCTAGACTTCCTAGCTTGATTTGATGTAGACTTCGACTAAACCTGCAACATACGTTAAAACATTGTCAATACAAAAGTATTGGCGAGTATACAGGTTTGATATGTAATAGCATATTAGATTTAAAAGTGCTGCGAATTTCCACATGCATAAACGTAATACACGACATATATACTCACAAAACTGATACTACCAGCTAAGTCCTCGATGCTCGATTCTTCGATGGCATAACTAGACCCCGTCGGGCGAAATAGTACTATACTAGTCGTGGTGGGACGTCATGAGTATAAGTCCTAGCATACATGCAACTAGCATCACGTATATCTATGCAAACAGTTATTCGCAAGTGATAAATTAACCAAATGATTCGTTCGTTTGATAAGTTCGATTGATAAAGAACGTATGTTACACCCAAAACTCGATAAAAAGGGGTCAAGTATACTCACAGTGTGTATTTGGTTGATTGACGGGATATTGCATGAGAATGCCCTGATTTCAGACTGATCATATGAGTATCGAATTACGCGTTAATTGGCATCGGATTACACGAAATTGGGCGAAAGTTAGATCGAAAGTTGGCCCATTCGGATGGGCCGTCCGATCGGATAGGCTGTTCGATCGGATGGTCAGCTCGATCGAGTGGGCTGCTCGATCGGCCAGCCCGTCCGATCGGCTAGCCTGGCCGATCGGCTGGACCGCTCGGTCGACTGGGCCGCTCGATCGGCTGGGCCACTCGATCGGCCACCCTGTCCAGCTGTTTTTCGATGATTTTCGCGTGTTTTCGGTGGTTTGGTCGGGACGTTGTTGTGACGTGTTGAACAACTGAAATCCGATCAATTCCGACATGTTCTAACGGCCGGGAATCACCCCGTTCCATCAGGACTTGTCGTTCTTGACGGTTTTCCTTTGTTTAACCCGTACTTGGTGGTTACATTGCTAGGAATCAGATCTTTGACCAACACGTCACTAAGAATGAGTAGAAGGTCGGTCTAAGCTCTGGTTTTACCGTTTTTATGTATAGATCTGATGTGAAAACCTTGATTATTCTTGCGGAATTTCTTAGATCTGAGTTGTTCTTGGTGGAATGAGGCCAACACTTGAAGTTTATAAGAACTTCATGATGAGATCACTCTAGAACATCTCAAATCCATAACTTCTTGATTGGAAAACATAGATTTAGACGGGATTTATGTAAAATCGTATGGAAACCATTCGGATCTGAGTTGTTCTTCATGGGATGACATCACTCTTGAAGAACTCCATGGTGACATCACCCTAGAACACTCCAAATCCGTTGATTTCACGGCTAAAAGTCGAAAATCGAAAGGTAGAAAGATGAAAGAATGCATATAGATCAAGGAAGTACAAGATTTGAGTTAAAAACTTACAAGAATCGCGAGAAATCGAGAGATTAAAGGGCTGGAACGTCTTGGTCGAGCAGCAGCAGTAACAACAAGTGTTTGGGGTGAATGAGGGGTATTTATAGGCAAGGGGGAGGGAAAAGGAGAAAAAGTGGGCTGGATCGGTTGGCCCGCTCGATCGGCCGGCCCAACCGATCGGCTGGCCTATCCGATCGGCCGGCCCAGCCGATCGGCTGGCCCATCCGTACGGAAGCCTTTCGATCCTCGTTTTTGGTGCGTTGCGATAGTTTGGGCCATGTTTTCATATATTTATATTATTATTTATTTATTTATTATAATTAATCACAAAATGGTCGCATATACGCATCTATACATCCAATATTCGGTGCGATGATCGAGTTACGCATGCCTTCGAGTGCGTTCTTCGACGTGATGTGCCACAATGATTATCGGGGTACTACTTTGCCCGTATTGCCATCATCATCACGATGGCTGGAGACATGGTACTCTCCCGATAGTCTTTGTTAGCGTTGCTTGTTTACGTTTTGACACCTCACGGTTATCGAGGAGGGTAGATTAGGCCCTCACTCAACATCATCGTGAGTGTTATAATTTATGAAAATAGGTTTGTAATAGCGATAGAATAAGCGTAATTATTCGATTATACTTCGATTTAGCAATATACCTGATATTGTTACATTATGATCCGAATCTCTAGTGCTAGGCGTAACGAGTGTATCGAGTAGTAACAACGCACGAAAGTGCGGGTTGTTACAGTTGTCTCTCCCCTAACTTCTCCCACGTTCGTCTGCCACTATGTATAAAACTATCAACATCCTCTCCAATCCATTATACACCTTCGTCTCGAATTCTCTGCTCCTTTCTCACCAAGAAAACCCAAATCAACAATCGAATTTTCTCTGGCCGTCTCTCCCCCAACCAAATCCAAATCAACAATCAATTGTTGATTTGCATCCCTAACCCAAAAGGCATAGAAGCATCTAATTGTTTACACCCAAATTGGAAAAATTAGGGTTCGCTTTGTTAAATGTGAAGTGAGTTGCCGGCCACTCGTGTTGAAGTCGACGATTGTTGCGTCATTGGATCAGGAAGAATGAACAAGGACGACGGGCGGTGTTGGTGAAGATGTAGGATGACGGGTGGCACTGGTGTTGTTCCCAGAAAAAAAAAACACAATCTCGGTTCCGGTGAACCTAGGGTTCCTCCATGACCTCATACGAAGGTGGTGATGGATTCTGAATAACCAGCAACGATGGTTAAAGGATTCAAGTGGGTGAAGACGATCCAACATGTTTTCTGGCGAGTCCCCTGTAAGTTTCTTGTGTTTTTCATGTCTCTATTTTAACCCATCGGTGTTAGTGAAGGAATTTAAGCGGCAAAGACAAGAAGCTAGAGTTCCGACCAAGTACGGCAAGGTTCCGGTGACCTGATTCAGGTGTGAATTGTATCATCCGAACAAAATGGTTAAAAAATCGAAATGATATTTGTGTGAATTGAATCTTTGTGCACTTTGTAGTTGTGGCGATAAAGCTGACCGGCTCAACATTTTGCAAAAGCCGCTACGGTTTTGGGTGCGTTTAATCCCGAGATTGATTTTGCTTCTCCTTTGGATGGTGATGGTCATGGAAGGTTGGTGTTCTTTTTCTTTTTTTTTCTAATAACTTTTATATTTGTTATCGGCTTTTTATTAAACACATGATGATTAGTTGAGCATATTGATTTTTGGTCAAAAAATGTAAGTGAACTGTTTCCATTATATCTGGAGTTTTATGCTAAGAAGGTTGTCTACTGAAGTTTAAAAGGTAAATGTAGTTTTGGTGATGAATGCAGGGACCTATGGACTTCGTTGACTTCTGCTGAACCAAGAAGAGAAGTAGAAATTTTGGATTACATATATCCAGGTATGACATTTGCGACTGTGAATATGGATACAACTAGTAGCGGATTCAAGTTACCAAAGGATTGTGCAATTTGCCCAAAGTTGTGTTCACCCCTTTCCATGTAAGGTTATTAACCATTGAATTGATTTACACATTAATTATCTATTTGGAACACACAATATATAATTTAGTGAGCTTTGTTGAATTTAGGGGCATTCATTATTGGTTTAGTGTTGATTATAACTTGAAATTAGTGAACTTTGAAGTGAATCTGGTATGAATAGGATATCATTTTTTTAACGGTAATAGGATATCATTTTGATGGTCATTTTGAAATATGGCATGGCCTCTATTTGAGACCAAATTAACTTATCAATTATGTATTTTTTCAGTTAGACAGAGCGTTATTTATATGGATGATGTGTTACTCTTGGAAAGTGGGGAGCAAGGATCGGCTTTTTGTGAGGATAAATGTTGGGTTCAATGGGCAGAAGCCGATAAGGTTTATTTACTTCTACTCTTATATGATGTAAATATTAATTTTTTATGTGTCAATATTAATTTTTTATGGTCAATTATTATTATTATTTTCTTTTTTTTTCAGTTGGGCACAGTGGGAAGATCCCATATTGTTTCCCATAGTTTGGACCTGGCATGATGCAAGAGGTATGCTTCCTATCAAGTTAATAGATCATATGCTTCATTAAACAGTTACTTTCTTGGCTTGAACATTGCCTAAACCCTATTTTATAATTAACCATAAATTACTAAACCTGTAAATATGTATACGGGTAAATATAATACTTAATTACTAAAATATACATTAATTGCTTATTCTGAAAGTGGCAGATAGTTATTTTGGAGCAAGAGGATATGTCATTTGTTCATGATGATTATTTATTTAAACATATAGAAGATATGCTACAAATTTAACTTAATATGCAATATAATTAGTGCAGGGCACAAACACGGAATTTCCTTGATTATATTTTAGTCAAACTCAACACCATTTGCAGTGATCCATATCTACCACCATGTGCAGTGAACCAGGTCACTTGAGAAAGAACTTGCTGAGGCTTTGTGGGAAAATAACACCGGGTTGATAGGTATTAACTATGAACCCAAGAATTTATATGACAGCCGTGAACGTCATGTGCACATTTGGCAAGTTTGACCCGTTTACTTATAAATGGGTCAATTTGGGGCTTTGGGCTATGTTTTATATCTACCAGATCAAACTAACGGGTAAATTCAACATAAATACATTTAGAGAAATGAGTCAAAGGTCAATAAAATATGTTTTAATTACAGAAGTAGATTAATATTAAAAAAACTATCATTTTTGTAATCATTTTGGCAAAACAACAGATATATATTTATAAAATTATAATTAGGACCAAATGTGTTTTAAAAACAAGCCACAAAGCTTAAGCCTGATCTTGTAGATGATGATTTTTAGTAACAAGGGAACTTACTGTTGTCAATTTTTTGTATTTCAGCTTCCTGACCAAGGGACGAATTCATCAGTCACAAGTATATGGAAAAACAGTTAAAAAGGAACACGATAACGATGCATCTTTACCTGAGACCGACTTGAAAGAACTTTAAGAATTTATCTTCACATGAGCCTCAAATATTAAAAAGTAGAAGCCGAAAGAGAAGAGCTTATATCAGGTAAATTATATCTTCTATAATTCCTTAAATGTTAATATCCAAGATTAGTATCCATTTTAGGAAGACAAAAAGTATGATACACTGATTGATGACTTCATAAATTTTGATATAATGTATAAATTTTGATATTTATATTGTTGGGTTAGTTGGTTGTTCGCGGGTTAGTTCACGGGTCGGGTAGAAACAGTTCGGTAGCTTGCAGGTTACCCGGGTCAAATGTTAGCAGGTTAGCGGGTCATGTGTGATGGGTCGGACAAGTGGTAACTATTAACGGGTCAGTAGGAATAACCTGGTAATGGATGACCGAGTTTGCTAGAGGATCATTGGAAGATGGATGATATGGTTGCTGACTTGCTGAATAAAAGGAGTTCGACAGGAATATACTTTCAGCACATGCATTTTATATGTTTTGTTTATAATTATAAACAGGATAGAATTATTTTTATTTAGTTTATTTGTATCCTCATTTTCATTCGTATACAGTAGTATTTCTTCACTTCTGCATGTCTTCATACTCCATTTAATTGTTATTCTATTGAAAGTTCAATACACAGTGTTGTACAAATATTGTGTGTGTTTTTAAAGGGGGGCTTGAACCAACATATATCTATAATACATAACGTATTCCTTCCGATGGGCAGGCAAACATCATAACTCATATGGTTAGTTATATACTACATTAAAAGTATTGGCTTCCAAAAGGATTCGTAGTGGTTTAGGGAGAGTATGAGAAGGGGAAAGCTCCATGGGAACACGTAAGCATTATTTGCAAGTGAATTATTACCCTCGGTCCTAGATAAATGTTTACAACACAAACATATGATCTCTCCATGCTACACCAAGCAAAAACGACCCAATTGGCAAGTTTTAGGTCACTATGGGTCTTTATTATAACATTTTGGGTCAAGTTGGGTAATTAAGCTGTTTGCATTGGGTCTCTATGGGCTGAAGTAAGGAGAGCAAAAGACGTGAGAGGGTCAGGATGGGCAGGGCTAAAGCATTGAATGGGTCAAGATGGGTAGAGATAAAGGCTTGTCTTTGAGATAGTGTAAATGCAATATGATCTAACATTTTTATTTCCAACTCTGTAGATATCCAACAAGTATGGCTTTATATATGCTATTACCAAGCTAGGCCTTATTTTTATGTATGATAGAGGTAATCTCTTAAATAATGAGTTGATGACACTAAATTGTACCAATCTTACATAGTGAACACATGTTAATGAGTTATACTTTTAGAACAAACAAAACGGTTTTTATTTAAAATGCAGTTTAACATAGTGATGAAGTTATGGCATTAAAGTACCTGTCCACCGGATGGGTATATTATCTGACTCTCTATTTAAATTCGTGTGTTCATAGGTTCATTCATATTGTTCATATAAACAGTCATTGAATTAATATCAGTTGATTTTTATAATGTGTTATCATCAGGTTGTTGGTATTTTCGAGTTTTTCAATGGCTCAAAAGAGGTAGAAAAAAAGACGTTAGGGGCTCAGATGTTAAAAAACTTTTTTGGGGTAAAAGGGTAAAAGTGATATAACCACAGGGGCCAAAATCGTAATTTACTCTTTTATGTATTACTTAACATGTATCCTCTTGACTTTCTAAATTTATTTGTTTGTGGTTATGTCAAGTGTTTTAATTGGTTGGATTGTTGTCGTATAAAAACGTTAACAGGTTGAAAAGAGACTACCTTTGAGGTT
Source organism: Helianthus annuus (assembly GCF_002127325.2). Taxonomy (NCBI): domain Eukaryota; kingdom Viridiplantae; phylum Streptophyta; class Magnoliopsida; order Asterales; family Asteraceae; genus Helianthus; species Helianthus annuus. The sequence continues at coordinate 19,969,348 of NC_035440.2, read as the reverse complement.
AAAGAGAACGATCCAAAAGCTGAGAAAATATAGGTAGTAAACCAACCATATTTGAATGTTACTACACTTTCCTCCAAAGTTGCATATCGTTTACTTTTTCATTAAAATGACACAATTTCATGTTTTACCACTCTATCAGTTTTATTTTATATTGTTTTGTGGTTGTACACTTTTCATGTTCGTTTTACTTTTATAAATTAGAAATGGTGCTTTTGTTTATAATGTTCTTTAGAATTGTGTTCACCTAACGTGGGTGTTTGGGATTGTTTATTTTGAGCTGCTTTTAAGTTTTTGACTTCTTAAAAGTTAATATGTCATTTTTGTAGTGTTTGGATAATGTGTTTTGAGAATGTGTTTCACTAGTTTGAAAAGAAGAAAAAGAAAAGTTCGATGGTTGTAATATTTTCAAATAGAAGATGGAAAAGAGGAAAAAGGAGAAGCAAACCGAAGCACCATCAATATACATTGTCTTTGTTTCTTACCTTAGCGTAACCCGTCCAAGGGACGGGTATTAAACTAGTTGCATATAGACATCGTCTTCCCCAATTTCCTAACTCTAAAACCCTAACCACAACACAAATGATATGAATGATTGTCACATCTTATTAATATTGTACTATCAACGTTAATACATTTGTGAACGCATCTTTTACGCAACCTGATCGTTTCACTAGTGCATTGTAATTAAAAACCCGTCTCTTGGGTGGTAGTTATTGGTTGGTTATGTATGTGAATGTGTCTCACATATTACCCCTCTTGATAAAGTATCTATATATCTATATCTATATATCTATCTATATATATATAATATATAACTATATAATACATTTCCCATGTATAAAATAGTAAATTAACACTCATTCTTTAAGATGGCAGACCAAGAGTCATGGCTTTTTCCCTAATTTTTGATCCCTGCCTCCCAATTTTGCCCTCGATTCAATGGTGTTTCTCATTGTGGTTCCTGAACGTAGAAATTGATAAGGCAAGGATGATCTTCACATTTAATTGGAAGAAACCCAATCGCCCTTCCGTTTCTCCCTAGAGTTTCTATTCCTCTCTTTCTTTGTATTAGGGTATATAAGACCCATACAACCCTTCAAGCAGTGGTGATTCAGATGGAATCCCGGTCAAGCTCTTCTTCTGCCAACGGTAAGTTGTGTATTTAGGTTCCCTAATTTCTGTTGTTTCTTTTAACCTAATTCGGGTGTGGATAGATTTTGCCTCCTAATCCTAATTGCAAACTAATTCATGTGGTTTAAAAACTGAAAATGGTGAAACAGGTCATTGAGTAATTGAAGACGATCACGCAGTGAAGACAGAGAATACCATGATTGCACAGTATCGTATCGTACCTGTTCCGTAGGTATGCACAAAACTGGACACGATGTTGTTTTGTATTTTCGATTTCACCTCAAATTGTTGTTGAAGAAATTAGAAGCCTCCATTTTGGAAGGCTTAGGTAAACGAAGGTTCAAACCATATGTTATCTTTGTAGATTTGTTTTTCAGATTGATTATTGTCCAATTGACCTCTTAACTTAGTTTGTTGCTGGAGCAGTAAGTATAAAACCTGTTTTTCCCTTGTTGTTGAAGGAAATAGGAAGCAACCATTTTGAAGGGTAAGACCACCATCTACTTCTAATCAGATTGTTAAGGCAATTTCAAATACATTATACTGATTTCATGTTAATTACCATGTTCTCACTACACGTACGTGGTTACTCTTTCAATGTGGTTTTACTTTGCAACTAGCAATTTATTAATTCATATACATATAGAGATTGTGTATAATAGAAATTTTGCTACTGGGAAGAAATTTTTATAAATGGTAGAACCTTCCATTGTTGGCTTGCTTAGAAACATTACCGATTGATTACCCGTTTCCCAAAAGCACCCGATGGATAGGATAAAGTACTGGTTGAACTCAGCATTGTTGACCAACTGCAGAGGCTAGGCTTATCCGAGTATTTTTCGGATGAGATTGCTTATATCCTGAGTAAAGTATTCAGGTAATATATCATATGTTAAATGAAGTTATATCCACCAAAATTTACTAAAATATGAGTTTATCTGAAAAAGTTGTATGATATTTTTTATATATCTACATCCTATGAATAGATACTTCACCATTCAAATAATGGATGTTAAATGATCGTAATGAGTTTAGCAATTCCCGAAAAAGGATTTATTTTTTATTGGAAGAATTTTGCAGATAGAGCAAACGTTATAGTAGTTTATCAATTTAAATAGAGAATCTAAGCACCCTTTTCCAAGTTAGTTATGTATAATCAGTTATCAGGCGATATATGTTGTTAAATGCATGATATCTTTCGGTTGTGCTCTTCTCAACAGTTACAAGGACGCTTATATGCATGTTGAAAGAATCGTTTTAAAAAGAAAAAAAAAAGGATCAAAATCTGTTTACCCCCTATACAATTCATTTTATGCTGCACTAGATATCATGTAATTTTGGTTAGAAAAACACTGGAATAAGGTTCTTTCCACTTTACAATATTTGCAGATCTATTCTGGTACCTATTATTGTAATGTGTTAAAAGTTTTATAGTGCAAAAGAATTATGAATTCCGCTATGAGAAATAACAAAAACTCGGGTTGCAAAGCAAAGCACTCAACTAGAACAGAAAGAAAGTGAGCTTATTTACAATTCGCCACGAAGATTAGATTATGATATAATGTTTAGGGTCTTCCCTTCATTAGATCTGTCTTTAGAGCTTAAATCATAGCCAGGGCCGGACCGATGGTGCCAGGTCCCGTGAGGGCGGACCCTTACGGGGGTGGAAACCTGTAGCGATATTTTAAAATACAAAGAAATTATGCTTTCAAAATATTTACACGTTTCACAAATTGGTAGCATTTTAGTGTTTGACTTTTCGCTTAGTTAAATAGAGGTGTTACTAAAAGTCTAGATTACCCTTCATGGAAAGCTGGTCAATATCATTTCAAAAGTCACTTTTTTTCTTTTTTAACATGTTTGGATGCTTACACTGATGTTTGAGTTTTTCTAGGCAAGAAAATTCTATGGCAATTCAAAACGCATACCTCGAATATGTTAAGATATCTTCAATCATGGAGCAGGATACAAGCACGGATAAGAACCATCAGGCTTGCTATGGTGGAAGGCAATGTGATCAAGCAAAAGAAGGTTAAAAATCAGCTGGCTTGATAGGCCAGAAAAAAAATCAGTTGACCAAAAAAAAGTCAAAGATTTTGAGTTTCTTAATAATTTGAGTGAGGAAGCAAAAAAAACTTTCAAACAAAAAAGAGAGTAACCATGGATATACCAAATAAAAAAGATATGAATTTGAATGTTATTTCTATTGCTTGTACTAATGCAAAATTTATTTGATTTTATTTTGAAAGAAAATTTTATATACATATAAGATAGATGCTATTTAGATAAAAAAATATATAATAAATATATTTAGTACTCAAAAGCTGCACTTTATACCTTCTCAGCTATGAAGCCTTTGTTGGAACCTAATAAAACTTTGTATACCTTATCTTTTGATATGTGAAGCCTTTGTTAGCTTGAAAGCTACACTTCTTTGATGGCAAATAACTAATTATAAATTCAAAATTTTAAAAATAGTTCTATATATAAATGATTCATACAAGTTCAATCTGCACAAAATTTTGGATAAGTTTTGGTGTTATAATTTAATAATTTGGTTTTGAATTGTTAAAGCATTCGTGGGGATTACTTCGTTAGTGTCACTGTGCAGTTTTACTTCGTTAGTGTCACTGTGCAGTTTTACCCACACCAATATTTTCGCCTTCTCGAGAGGTGTTAGTGGATATGGCGAAAGAAGAGTGGGGGGTAGACGGATATGGTTCGATGAAAGGGTTGAGGCTTCGGTCTCCGGGAAATGAAGCGGATGCTGCTGAGGATGAAGAAGATGAAGGTGGATCGAGTAAGAGTGATGTGGAAGAACATGTTGAGGTTGAGAGGAGGTTGGATCATGATTTGAGTCGGTTTATCCGAACTATAGCGGTGCGGATCATAGCAGCTATTTGTTGGAAAACCGAGTGGATGATCCATATCGCGCAACTTGAGGAAGATAACTTGATCTTGAAAGATAGATTGTTTTTGATGGAAAGGGAGTTTGATGATTTGCAAATGCGGTTGCAATGTCTTGAAAGAGACTGTTGCAGTGTCTTCAAAGGGTATCAACACAGAAAATGTAGATATAATTGAAGAAACTGACATGAGGATGGGGTATCAGAACAGGTTAAGAAGAATATTGAAGATTATCATCAGTTCCATTGGATAAAAGTGAAGAAAATGCTAATGATGGTACTTCAAAGGATGAAGAAAATGCAGCAAATGAGTAACAACTTTGAACTCATATCAATCTAAAGGTATATGATTTAAAAAGGTTCATATAATCTGTTTTGCTGTTAAGTTTGTTGACGAAGCCTTCTAAATTAAGGGAGAATGCTTCTTTTTGTTTTTTATTACAATTGTCGCTTCTTACGTTTATGTGAAGTGTAAACTAAAGACCTCTCTAAATATTTTGTTGTGCCAAAATGTGTATAGAACATGGCATGATATCATTTAAACTTACCACGCCGTTAAGTGTGGGTGCTTTTATATACACACACAACTTATATATGTTTTTTTATCGTTTTATGTTTTGAATTGTGTTCTTGCCCCATGTTGTCGTTTCCGTCGCAACGCGCGGGTTTCCCACTAGTGGTGTCAATATAACATAAACATACATTGACAATAAATATGTGAACTTGTTGACAATCTTCCGTTACAATGAAATTTATTTAACCTCATATGGAGAGAGATTGAGATATGATGTTTGAGAGGGGGTTTGTTTAGGGGCGGCAATTCTTGACACGACCCGTTAACCCGACCCGAACCCGACACGAAAAAAACAGATTTGGGTCGATTAACACGACCCGTTTAAAAAAACGGGTCGGGTTTGGGTTGACCCGTATTAAAAAAGGGTCGGGTTCGGGTTGATCCGTATAAAAACAGGTTGACCCATTAACCCGTTTAACTATTTAGATAAAAAATCTTTTATATTTTTGTTTTTTGTTTTTTCGGTTTCTATTTTACATGGTTAGTTATAATAATGTTAATTTTGACACATTATGTTATTTATTTATCACACTCATACTCATCATTAAACACGTTATCGATAATCCGCTTAAAACCGAACAACTTGTTTATAAATCGTCAATTTATATCACTCATTTAAAAATATGGGTTAAACGGGTCGGGTTCGGGTTGACCCGAATTAATATGGGTCGGGTTAGGGTTGAAATCTTTGACCCGAATAATAATATGGGTCGGGTTCGGGTTGAACATTTCAACCCACCAACCCGCCAACCCGTAACCCGTCAACCCGCCAACCTATCAACCCGACACGATTGCCGCTCCTAGGTTTGTTATAGAACCCATCTATTACGCATAGCGATAATATCCACAATGTTGTGTATTTAAAGTCTTAAAGACTTATCACTTGACTTGCCATTACTAGATGTCACAGTTGCATGACGTTTGTGACTTTATATTTGACCTCAAATTGTCTCTCGAACGCTCCGGACCGGTGGAAGTGGGTCGGGAGGGGATAAGGTCGATTTCTCAGTGAAAGCGGTTAAAATTTTCCTTCGAAGTGGAGTCGACTATAGCAATAACTTTGTGTTCAAGTGGTCGAAGTGAGTCCCCAAGAAGTGTAATATTTTTATGTGGCAAGCGGAGATGGGGCGTATTGCTACGGTGGATGCCTTGAGTCGAAGAAACTCTTTTAGTGGGGATAGTACGTGTGTCTTATGCGAGGAATCCGACGAATCGGCTGATCATCTTTTGTGTGGCTGCAGAGTGGCGAGCCATGTTTGGTGCATGGTGTCTCGTTGGTGCCGGGTTAGTCCGATATTTGTGTTTTCGGTTAGAGACCTCCTTGGCCTTAGTGATTTTTCGGGCCTAGGGGAGCTGGCTAAAGAAGCGTTTCATGAGATTCTCATAGTTGGGGCGTGGTGTATTTGGAGGGCCCGAAACAACAAAGATTCAACAATACTCTTAAGACGGCTCATGATATTTTTTTAGATATTAGAAGTCTCGGATTCCTTTGGTATAGAAATAGAACAAAGAATAAAGCCATTAGTTGGGCTAACTGGTGCTCTTTCAATTTGATGTAATAGTTGGTTTTTTCTCTTTAGGCCCGCTCCGTTTTTTCGTGGGTGTGGTGTGAATAATATTTACCTTTCAAAAAAAAAAAAAAACTTAATAAAAGATAACACTCATATACTTCGTATCCAAATCATCGGGTATGTCGTTCTACTCAGTGTTTTTGTGAAGATGTTATTGGTGTTCATACAGTCTTATTTTTTGTAACTTAATAAGGGCTATAATGTTTTTATGCTTTTTAATAAAAAGTTGGAGTCTTTTTTTTTCCTTCAAAATTAGAACTTGAGAAAAATCACTTTGCTAGGGCTACAACACACTTGTGAAACAATTAATGAGTCAAGGAAAGACCTTGAAAACTCGGGGTGTGTTCCTTGTCCATATATATTGGTATGCATTCCTATTAAAGTGATTATTTCCAATTTTTTTTTTTAAATTTATGTATGTTTTGGAAAAAAATGTACCAAACCAAATACTTTCCGACTTAATCAGATATTTTGAACGGTGAATTTATTGCTTCTTGTGAGACCCAAGACCTCACGGTTAAGTATTTTAAAAGGCTTTGTCTTGCCAGTGGACCACCAACCCCCGTGGTTTCCAACTTAATTAGATTTTAATTAGAAAAACTACTAATAAATTACTCACAATATCAACATCTCCATGTAGGTACCATATACTTATGTTATCAACAATAGAACAAACTGTAACGTGTCTCATAGAATTAACAAGTTATCAAACATGTTAGAGCATTCTCATCCAAACCATCAAAATCTGTGTGGGGGATTTTTAAAATATAAGAAGTATAAAAAGTGGTTGTGAGTGGAGGAGAGAGAAAATGTTACTGTTCATATGTATATTTGGGGGACACTGTTCACCCCCTATACTTTTTTAATATATATTGAAAGTGGTTGTGAGTGTAGGAGAGAGAAAATGTAATATATATTGAAAATGAGAGAGAAAAAGTATTTGTTTTTAGTGGAAATATATTGATATAGGAGTTGTTTTTTAGTGGAATGTATGTATATTTTTAATGGATTGGATGTGAATGCTCTTAGTAGTTACATCCACGTCATAATCTCATGTGTATTAACTTGATATAAAGAACCACCAACTTAACACACAGCGACCAATACCCATTGAAGAAAGTATACAAAGCAATTCACAAACATTGCTTTTATTTAGGATTACAAACTCAAAACCTTTAAAAACTTACAACATCCCGCAAACCATCGTACGACTTTTCCCCGAGTGGTAAACCACATAATTACTTTGAGAACACAAATAGTCTAGGTATACAATATGATAAAATGTTGCATTTCTGCAAGGGTCCTACATAAGCAGATATCTTATACGCTTCTCACATACGCTTTATCATCCCCGTTCTTTGATGTGTCGTGTTCCCAAATTATGAAAGATGAAGACATCATATTCCAATTGTGCACAATAATCGGCATGCAACTCATGTGTAGTGTTCATGAATGTGTCCTCCTATGTATCCTTCTCGAACTTGGCCTCCTTATTGTTTACCATCACATAATCTAAATGTTAATTCTCATCCTCCCCAAAACTGAATTGAACTAAGTGTTTTATATTGGTAGAGTTACGAAAGACACCAAAATTGTTTTAACGTTGATTAACCACATTTTTTAGCTATATGCGGAATGTGGTGCAATAAAAAAACCTAAATTAGAACAAACGCAATACGATTACAAACTAATGACAGGTAGACGAGCAACAAGCTGCGTCGCTACCCCTTTCTGAATAGCAAACCCTACCATGCTAAACACAAAATTTTGCCCCTTAACATGTGCGGTGTTACTGCTTACCACCTGTTGAACCCGCTTTAGGAACCGCACCGCATCAGCGGTGAGAGCGCCAAATGTATCGAAAGCGAACGGGACGAACACGTGCTGATTCTCGATGCAAGCTTTTTCGTGTTTAGCTACTTTGCCCGCCTCTGCCTTGGTTATCGCCTGTCCCGCCACAAACCCGTGGTCCCTTAGCCCAACGAGGGGGACACACCTGTCAAATCGACACACGCGTGTTTCCCTCCTTCCCATCCAAAAACAAGAATGTCAGCGGGCCGTAGCGTAGATCTACCTTCTAATGGATCAGTCAAGAAGTTCACCGGAGCTTCCTTTTTTGCCGAGATCCCTGCTCACTTAAGGACATCATACAGCACATCTCGAACTAAATCATGTCGATATTTAAAGCCCGGTAATTCTTTGCAATGTACTGCATGCTCCCCAAAAGAATCCAAGCAACACTTCCGACATACAGGACACGGGTCATCAACCGGGAAAAGGGGTATCATTAAACGGTACTTTAGGATAGCCCGGTATTCCGCAGCCGACATACATTGACCTAAACCTTCAATGGGAACAACAGACAGGAAATCCTGAGCATGGGGGGCTCGCAAACACTCAAACACGGCTCGCTGGCGAGGGGAAAATGCATACTTCTCTTCAACTGTCTTAACGATTTCGCCATATAAGGCATTCGCCAGAATTTTCTGAGCTTTAATGGGGGCGGTGTCTTTAATGTAGAAACCGCCAAGATCAAGATCGGGAAGAGAACTATGCAGATTGTCCAACGCACCCTTATAATCAGAGTCCAACAGCTCTCCCCCACATTCGCGAAGGATGTGGTCTTGAAAAACCTAAATAAAAGTAAACTTACAAACGAACTTGTTTATGGTGTATATCATCTACACTTATCAATAAAAGGGTCAAGGTTCCGATGGTACATGAGTAACATAGCAATATGCATTCAATTACCTATGAATGTAAATAAATCTATGAAAGTTGGCCAAATTGTATATCATGTAATCAGAAGAGTCGAGTGCTAGATTCATTTTTTAAACAAAGAGTAGGAAAATATTTTAAAAATATTGAGAGAATTAGATGAGAGTTGCGTGTAAAAATAGAAAAGTACAATCGTATATATAGATTTTAAATTTGAATTACTTGTTTTTAACTATAGCCGTTTGTGGCATGCGGACCCACACCCCAATGTTCTCTTCCTCTTCCTCTTCTCACGGACGTGGTCTACACCACAGTTGGCCCAATTCAACGGGCTTTATGTCACGAGGTTAATTTTTAACCCCAGTGTGACGTCCCCAAGTCCCCGGGACAAGCCAATCCATCGCGCACCTTTGTGTGGATCACTGATTTCGTCCTGTCTTGCCTTGACTCATCAGGAGAGCAACATCATCTCTCGACCAGTGGTGCGTTTGTTGTATACATGATCGGACATTCCGTCCCCTGAAAAGAAATTGCTTTAGTAATTTACTGGACAAAATATCTTCTGAAACTGCAAAAAGAAGGAGAATGAAAGTGAAAGAAATGAAAAGCAAAACTCTTGAACACGTGTCATTCCTTAATTGGACAAGATGACAAGGAATGACACCAACACACAATAAATGAAAAGTTAACCGAAACTTGTATCTATCTATCTATTATAAGCTGTAAGTAATCATAAAGCGTGAGCATACCACCGGAAGAAAGGGAACGACCACCGCCGGCGGTTTTACTCTCGCCATTCAACGGTCACGATTCCGATCTGAAACACCCTATCCTTTTGCCCTAGGTTTTCATCCAAATTACCTTTCTCACATTTTTCCTTTCAATTTTCTCAGGTACGAATCGATAGGGTTTTGGATCCACCGATCGTTCGATCGATCCTGTGTATCAATCTATTTATCAAGGTTAGATTTCTCGTGTTCCGTTCAGTTGCTTTGCTGTTGGTTTAATTTCAGTTTTACTGTTTTAGTGTTGTAAGTTTGTGATTAGGTTATATTAGTTGTGGTTGATTTGTTGTTAAGGTGTAGTCTCTTTGGTTCTGTAAGGATCTGAAAGTAATTGTGATTAGGTTATGAGAGTTTGATGAGTTTTTCCTGTTGTTTGATTGTGATTGGGTGTTTAGTGTACATAATTGGATTAGTTAGCATCTTAAAAAGGGTGTTAAGATGTATGCCTTAGTTAAAAGTCTCCTATTTTGTCAGTTTGAAGTTGAGAAGATATACTTATCACTTGTATTTGTTAGGAAGTAGAATTAGAATCTCATTGGTCTGTATTTTTGCTGCTTATGAGTCGAGTCGAGTCATCTCCCAAGCGGACTTAGTTGAAGACGGATATACAAGTTCATGATTGTTCAAATTTATTCGGTTATTTGTCGTGTGGAGTGTAGCAATTATGGTCACAATGTTGGTTCATTGGTGGATCTAGGAATTTAGGTCGCGTGGGGAAATTAATATTAATAATTACCTTAAAAACGACAGATCTTGTTGAATTGCGAAAAGAAAAAAAAAAAAGAACTGCAGCAAGAAAACAGTAAACGCAATACGAGATGTTATTATACTACAACAATATCACCGGATGGTTTTATCCTTTTGTAAAATCTTTTTGTCTATCTTGCCGAATATTATGATTAAATCGTAACAAGTGACCAACAAAGATACTGCATTACTACAAAAAGTCAACAACTTCTACAATTAAAGAATGAGACTTTTAAACAATTAAACTTTTTTCATCACAGATTGTGCCGCCTCGACAGCAAAATAGTTTAGCAAACTCTTGTGCTATGTATTGAATATTATCTTTAAGCAATTAAAGATCTGTAGCAGCCATGTAAATAACAATTGGTTCAAAAAAGTTAAAACTTTGCATTTAAATAAGAGAATGTCTTTCAGTTGGTAATCGTGAATGTTTTGGTGATGAACAAATATACGTTGTAGCAATAACAGAATGTCTTTCAGTTGTTGGTCATGAATGCAATTGTCATTTTGATGCCTAATTAACTGAAATTGTTGATGATCTTGAGATCGGGGCATTAAAAGTATTATAATCTGGTTAAGGTACTTTGAAATTTACAAGTAGTAGAGTTTGTTGGTCTCATTTAAGTCCAAAACTGTTACTTCTTAACTTCGGATCTCAGAGGGAAAAATTAGCCCTGAAGCACTCGATAACAGTGTAACAGATGATGTCAAAGTTTTTATAGGATGTTGTTTGACCCTAAAGAAGTCAAAATAACAGAATGCAAAAGCTTAATCTTTGCAATTAATTATAAGTTTATAACAGAATGTAAAAGGAGGGCAGCGATATTATCACTTGACCTGCTTTCATTGTTTTATTTGTAATGGAACATTTACAACATTTAACTAATCACAGTAACCTTTTGTTCTTTCACCTACATTCTTATGAAGCTATGCTTGTATTTACTGTAGGCCATAGATCCAGCTATCATCTAGCAAGCAAAGATTCACTTTTTATCTAGATTTCTTCTGAAATTACTTATTTGTAGTCGTGACAATGAAGAATGGCGAGCGTGCCGCAAACATTGCTCTAGCAGGTTTGAATATATCCCTCCAACCAAACGCTTCTAGTTATCAACATTATAAATACAAAAACTTATACTTCCATTTATGGTGCAGGTCTAACATTGGCACCATTAGTTATAAAAGTAGATACAAATGTAAATGTCATATTGACTGCATGCCTCACAGTTTTCGTGGGTTGCTACCGTTCTGTCAAGCCCACACCTCCTACTGTAAGTATACCAACTAATGTGCTACATACATTATTTAACTTTTTTACCTAATGTTATCTGTTCTAAATTACGATGCCTTGAATCTTTTTCTTCAGGAGACAATGTCTAATGAGCATGCAATGCGTTTTCCCTTAGTTGGCAGCGCAATGTTGTTGTCTTTGTTCTTGCTCTTTAAATTTCTATCAAAAGACTTGGTCAACGCAGTGCTGACAGGCTACTTTTTTATACTCGGGATCATCGCTCTTTCGTATGTTCTTTTTGCATGCATAATTCTTTATTCTTTTCGTAAAATAATTCACTTATTTTATTCACTAACATTAGTTGCATTTTTATTAACACAGGGCTACACTCTTACCTGCAATTGCTCGGTTTCTACCAAACAAGTGGAATGATGATCTCATAACATGGCGTTTACCGTATTTCCGCTGTATGCATTACACCCTTATGACTCATGGCTGCAAGAAACATTGAGTAACTCATAGGTTTCTTGCAGCCGTTTGATTACATTTATAATTTATTATGCTGTGATTTGCAGAATGATATGTTTTTTGAAACATTTGTAAACAGCTGTTGAGATCGAGTTCACAAGGTCTCAAGTTGTTGCTGCTATTCCTGGTACATTTTTTTGTGCATGGTATGCTGCACAGAAGCATTGGCTCGCTAACAACATATTGGGTCTTGCATTTTGCATTCAGGTTTGCTCTTCAAAATTGCAAAAAAGTAATAGAGTAAAATGCCATTTTCGTCCCTGAGGTTTGGCCACTTTTGCGACTTTTGCCCAAAGGTTTGTTTTTCTTCATCTGGATCCAAAAGGTTTAAAATCTTGCCATTTTCATCCGACTCGTTAACTCCATCCACTTTTTTTCCGTTAAATGAGGGCATTTTCGTCTTTTAAGACATTTTGTATTAAAATTAAAAAAAATACCATAAGAAATAAAGATCCACCTCTGTTGACTTTCTCCCTACCAAACCCTTTAATTATCACAAAAAATGTCTAAAAAGACGGAAATACCCCTCATTTAACGGAGAAAAATGGATGGAGTTGACGAGTCCGATGAAAATGGCAAGATTTCAAACGTTTTGGATCGAAATGTGGAAAAACAAACCTTTGGACGAAAGTCGCAAAAGTAGCCAAACCCCAGGGACGAAAGTGGCATTTTACTCAAAGTAATTATTCAGAACATATGCTTACTGAGTAAGCTTTTAATATTTTGCAGGGAATCGAAATGCTCTCTCTTGGCTCTTTCAAGACTGGTGCCATTCTGTTGGTATGAGAATTCATTTTTATCGTTAAATATATATGTATATTTTATCTGTTTGAGGATTCTGATGACGTCATGGTTGGAAACTGCAGTCTGGACTTTTTGTGTATGATATATTCTGGGTCTTCTTCACACCTGTGATGGTCAGCGTTGCTAAATCATTTGATGCACCTATCAAGGTAATATCAAAGTGCAAAATATACATGTTAGAATGTATTAAAGTTAGCCGTCACTAGGGTTAGTCGTCATTATGGTTCGTCCCATTATTGTGAAGGCAAAAGAGATATTTAATTGAATGATGGCTAACTAACATTAATATATTCTAACAATACCCTTTTGTGGATATTGATGTTTATAATTGTGACGGGTTTCTTTTTATTTATTTTTTTTTATTTTTATGCAGCTTCTATTTCCATCTAGAATTGCCGCACGCCCCTTTTCCATGCTTGGTTTAGGGGACATTGTAATTCCAGGTACGAAAGTAACTAGTGATTATTTACTATGGTAAAAATCATTGTTTACTACGACTTTTTTTGAGCTAATATAAGTTTATATCCAGGAATTTTTGTAGCTTTGGCACTGCGATATGACGTGTCAAGAGGGAAAGAAAGCCACTACTTCAAAAGTGCTTTTCTAGGATACACAGTTGGTTTGGTCTGTACAATTGTTGTCATGAACTGGTTTCAAGCCGCACAGGTTGGTAATCCTTGACAAACATAGACAAAAAAAGAAAGAAATGAAATATGACTGTATATCTAATGTCGGTTTGTTTTCAGCCGGCTCTGTTATACATTGTACCGGGAGTTATCGGGTTTTTGGCTGCTCATTGCCTGTGGAATGGAGAGGTCAAACCGGTATGCCTTCACATCTACATACCAAAATCCAATATAACTTTTTTATATTCTGTTGATTTTTATCGGAAACAAGTTGGCAAGATGGTTGGGTCAGGGGTTGCGTAATGGGTCATAATGGGCTGATATATTTACTTGCTGTGTAGTTATTGGAGTTTAATGAGTCAAAAGCAGCTAGTTCAGAAGAGGAAACAAGCAGCAAGAAAGTGGAGTGAGTTGTGGAAAGGATATAGGATTTTTACATTAGGTTTTCCTCTAACTTATGCAGTTTTCATAGACATTTACTAGATTTTTGCAATCATCCTTTTGAATCTTAATTTTCGTAGACTTTTGAACTGTCTTGTTTCATATTCCATCGCAATTTACTTATTCTTTTTGAAACATAACCATTTTAACGTTTTAAGACAGTATATGATTCTCTATAAAGTTTATCTAATTAAACCACGGCACCTCAACCAAAAAAAAAAAAAAAAAGAGTCTCGCAGTAAAACACGAATTTTGTGGAAATGTTGCATCATATGGTTGGCTTCATCCTTGGCTTTGGAATTTACACGACCAAGGGCGAAACCAACAAAAAATGATGTCCCATGTCCACTACACTCGCACTTTTATGGCACTTAGCACACTTCTTTGGCACTTCATAGCGAAAATTCCAAAGTCAAGCGAATTTTGTTGGTTTCGTCATATGGTCGCACCTCTCTCACTTGGTATGGGACGGCCCTACTTGGCATGTGCAGTTTGTCAAAGCATCCATAATGTTTGTTTCTTTTGGACGTTTTTATGCTCTTTAGTTTAATGGTTTGGACCATTCTTTACAAACTCATAAATTTAACTTCGTGCCGTCCTTTTCAAAATATCTAATTACTTGTCAACAATAATAGTTTAATTCTATATTCTATAGATGTATACAAGTTTAATGAATTTCATAGTAATTTTAAAATGATCTAACAATTAGTAACATAGTACGCTACTTAATTCTTAAAATAACCAAACATAAGTAGTTGGTCGATGATGACCTAAGAATAGTGTGTCTTTTTTTTTTTTTTTTTGAAACGAGAAATTCATTAACAACAAAACAGCACACCTCAAACCAAGGCGGCCACCCAAAACAACCCAGTTACATAATAGTGTGTCTTTATTGATGGTGGAAAATTCTTTATAAGCATGAGTATATTAAATAAAGAGAGGGAATAAAGCTTGGTTTTATTAAAGGCCCAAACGCATAATTAGGTTTTGTAAAAGTCCAGTTATATAAGTGTTCATGTATTTTTCTTACTTTCTCTAAAGAAACCTATGCTTCTATAAATAATCATGTTTCGTTTGTAAATAATCCAGTTTGTATTTTTCTTACTTTCTCTAAAGAAACCTATGCTTCTATAAATAATCATGTTTCGTTTGTAAATAATCCAGTTACAAATTTGTAATCCTGAACAACTTTTGATACCTATGCTTATGTAAATAATCATGTTTCGTTTGTAAATTTGTTAAAGAATTCAATATGGTGACGCTAGGGTAATACTGCTAGTGGGGTGGTGCCTTTTATTTTTAAAATTTCCCGGTTATTGATTTAGTGCATAACTTGTGCCAATTTTCGTTTTAGATTGCGCATAATTTTATTCATAGTAACAACACACTTCCTATTCATAGTAAATAATGTATTTTTCAAAGCAAAACCTGCTTTAAAATTTCAGTCCATTAATATATTTTGTTGGATTATATGGAATATGAAAAGTCAAATCAGTTATGATGTCACCGTCACTGGTTTTGGGATTTTGTCTGTGACTTGGGTAGCTTTTTGAATCGCGTTGAATCACTTTCAGATTGAAGTATTTCGTTGATATACAAAATCAACAATCAGATAAGACAAAAAGTGAATTTTCACATTTTATGTAAATTTCAAAGTATGAAAACCTATCTCAAATTTAGACTATATGACTTTTATTTATATTGTTGAACCATCACAACGTGTAGTTGGTGATTATACGGTTATGGGTATAACCGCATGTAGTTTTAGTAATATCTTTGTTGCTACGAGGTTCAAAGTTGTCACCGAGGTAAAAGATCGTTACTGAAGCACAAGGTTGCTGCTAAAGTAGCGGTACGTTACCGACCTTTAATAACCAAGTTGCTACTCATTTCCAGTAACTTTGAAGATGTGTTTTCAATGAAGCAATTTAATGTAACACATGTGTTTCACTTTCAATCTTTTTCCACTTCAACCAAACTTCAACTAAAGGTTTAGACACATACATTGGAATGATATAAAACATGTGTTCTAATCCCACATTGAATTCAACGTGTACCATTGTATTAGATGTGAATTGGGTGTCTTAACATGAGAGATTTAAATGGACCATAATCCCATCATCACAACTGACTTGTGCCCAAGATCTCTCCCTAATCAAGTCAACGAGACCCCACTTATGAGACCCCACCTAAGACGATGCCCAATCCCCTGCTTGGGCCACTACACAATAATCTCAACAAATTGGACGAGTGATACGACACCTCCTTACACCATTTTATAACTCTAATTTTTCATTTTATATTCAAACAAATCCAACTACCCTAAATAGTTTGATGACACTCAAATCATCAGCATTCCTCCTCTATTATAGTGTTACACATTCCTAAGAAAATCAGTAATGATTACATTCCTAAAAAAATAAAATTCACAACATTGTTATTATCCCTAATTTATTATCTCTCCATCAACCTTAAATCACAAATTGTAAAGTTTTATGAATCAACAACAACAAACAATAACACAAGAAATAGCGACAAAAAACAGTGACAAAATCTTATTTAACCAACCCAAAGAACTTTACCCCCCAAATACCCAGAGGATCTTACCAAAGTAAGATCAACAATACAAGATACAATCTGTACAAAGATGATCATCAACAGATGATCATCAACAAAGAAATACAAACAAAATACAAATCAAACCAAATGAATATACTCTCAGATACAGATGAGAGTTATTCACAACCAATTTACAAAAACCAAGAAACCCTAATCGGAGCAAACGAACAGAGAGAGAGATGAAGACTTCAACTAACTCCAATAATGAAGTAACACTTCCTTTTATATGAAGAAACTTTAGAACTTCCAGACTAACCCATATCTCCAAGCAAGTGAACAAAATAGTCCCTGTATTTACACAAAACACCCTCCAGATATTTTGTTATAACCGACTTACATAAGCCCATATGTAACAACCATCAACAGCCCAAATAACAGCCCAAATATATAGACCAAACGTATAATATATAAGCCCAACCAGATGAATGATATAATAAGAAATGTAAACTCAAATGTTTTTAACATCCCCCCTTCATTCAACTGGTTTAAACAGGTCAACAAGACCCAGTTTTTCACAAAATACCTCATGTTGATCAACACTTAGACCCTTTGTAAATATATCTGCAAGTTGATTTTCTGAATCAACTTTGACTGGATTAATAATACCATAAGCAACTTTTTCTCTCAAGAAATGAAGATCTAACTCAAAGTGCTTAGTTCTTTCATGGAACACAGGGTTAGCTGCTATAGACAAAGCAGCTTGGCTATCACAGTTTAATAACATAGGAAGTTGACAGTCAACATTTAACTCAAACAACAAATTTTTCAACCACATCAATTCACATGTAGCAGAACACATAGCACGATACTCAGCTTCAGCTGTAGATCGTGATACAGTGCTTTGTTTCTTACTTTTCCAAGAAACAAGGCACTCTCCCAAAAAAATACAAAACCCAGTTACAGATTTCCGAGTAGATAGGCACTTAGCCCAGTCTGAATCAGCAAATCCATACAAATTTAACTTATTTGACTTCTTAAAAGTCAACCCTTTACCAGGATTTCGTTTTAAGTACCTTAGTAATCTCAAAGCCAAGTTTAAATGCACTTCTTTTGGCTTGTGCATAAACTGGCTTAGAAACTGAACAGTGTAACTAATATCTGGCCTTGTCAAAGACAGATATATTAACTTTCCTATCAATTTTTGAAATCCGGTTATGTTTTTAAGATCTTGCTGATTTTTTTCAAGTTTAGATGTAATTAAAGAACTTTGTTCAATCGGAACACTAACAGGCTTACAACCAAGGTACCCAAACTCACTCAAAAGTTCAAGACAATACTTTCGTTGACTTAGACACACAGTTTTGTTTTCATACAAAACTTCTATACCAAGAAAATATTTCAAAATTCCTAAGTCTTTAATTCTAAAAGTTTCATGCAAAATATGTTTAATACGCTTGATTTCAACTTCAGAATTACCAGTTATCACGATATCATCGACATAAACAAGTAAAAACACAGTTATCTCAGATTTAGACATCATAAACAGAGAATGATCACACTTACTTTGCACATAACCATTTTTAATTAAAACACTTGTAAGCCTCTCATTCCACTTTCTAGGTGCTTGTTTAAGTCCATACAAGGACTTAACAAGTTTACAAACTTTGGTTTCACTTTTTGAATAATAACCTTGAGGAAGTTTCATGTAAACATCCTCACTAATAGTACCATGTAAAAAAGCATTATCTACATCAAGTTGGTATAAAGACCAACCATAAAACACAGCAAGAGTAATAACAGTTCTAACTGTTACCATCTTAACAACAGGTGAGAATGTCTCACCAAAATCAAGTCCTTCTCTTTGGTTAAAGCCTTTGGCAACAAGCCTGGCTTTAAACCGTTCAATCTCCCCATTTGATCTATATTTTACCCGATATACCCACTTACACCCAATAGGCTTTCGACCTTGAGGAAGATCAGCCAAAATCCAGGTATTATTCCTGAACAAAGCATCCATCTCTTTGTTCATGGCTTCTACCCATCTGGGATCACTAGCAGCTTCCTCATAAGTTGAAGGCTCAATAGTTTTATTAAGAGTAGAGGTAAAACATCTATTTTCAACAGATAAACACGAATAACTAACAACTTTGTTCAAACTATACTTAGTTTTACTATTTAACACATAGTTTTCAAATCTTTTAGGTAATACAGATTTTCTACTTGACCTTCTAAAAGAAGGACTTGTTCCCTCAGATGGGTTAACCTCTTCATTTGAGACACTAGTGCCCTCTGCCCTACCACATCCTTCACTACTACTACTTCCAGTTCCAGGATCAAAATGTTGGTGATCAACATTAACATTCTCTGGAACGGCAGATGTAGAGGGGACTGGTTGCTGATCACCACCAGAAACCTCATAAGGTTTATGACTCCCCTCTTCATCATCGGGAACAGCAGAACTGACTGTTAATATTTCAGCATTATCAAAAAAATTTAAATGATTCAATTCAGTTGGAAAACTACTATCAAGATTACTTAATCGTTCAGACTTAAAAGGAAAAACACTTTCATAAAACTTAACGTCTCTAGAAAAAAATTCTCTTTTATTATCCAAACTCCATAACTTGTAACCTTTTTTAACATTTGAATATCCAATTAGAACACATTTTTCTGCGTTAAAAGACAACTTATCTGAATCATTTAAAATCGTGCTAAAACATAAACAGCCAAATACTCTAAAATGTGCAAGAGAGGGTTTAAAACCAAAAACTAACTCATATGGACTTTTTCCTAAAAGCACAGAGGAAGGTAACCTGTTAATTATATAAACAGCAGTTAACAAACATTCAGACCAAAAATTTAAAGGAACTCCACTTTGAAACAACAGTGACCTTGCCAAGTTTAAAAGATGACGATGTTTTCTCTCAACCACCCCATTTTGTTGTGGGGTGTAAGAGCAGGTAGTTTGATGTAAAATACCTTTGGTCTTACAAAAAATTTCCATTTTATGATTAACAAACTCTGTTCCATTATCACTTCTAAAAACTTTAACTCTTTTCTTAAACTGAGTAAGAAGAAGTTCATAAAAGCTCTCAATGTTTTCAAAAACTTCAATCTTACTTTTTAACAAATAACACCAAACAGTCCTTGAAAAATCATCAACAACAGTCAAAAAATATTTGAATCCTTCCTTACTAGCAACTTTATATGGACCCCAAACATCAAGATGAATAACATCTCCTACACCTTTTGACTTATGTTCACTTAAAGGAAAAGGACTTCTAACTTGTTTAGCCCTATGACAAGTTTCACACGTTTGTTTTGTAACATCAACAATACCTAAGTCATTTTTTAAAACTGACAAGACCTGGTCAGCAGGATGACCAAGCCTGCTATGCCACAGATTACTGTTGTTCAAACTGTTAAAACAAAAATTAACAGAATTACCACCTTTGTTTATAAAATATAATCCATTATCCTGTTTACCAGTCACCAGGATTCTCCCTGATTTCGAATCCTGAAGAGTACAAGTATTTTGATTAAAAACAACAGTAATTTGATTATCTCTAGACAACTTATAGACAGACAAAAGGTTAACACTATAGGTGGGAACATAAAACACATCAGTTAATATAACATTCTCAGCTAGTTTTATGTTACCAATTTTAGAAACTTTTGCCTTAGTACCATTAGGATGAGACACAAACAAATCAAACTCAGATACATCAACACTGTCAAACATATTTAAATCTGTTTTAACCATGTGTTGATTGGCACCTGAATCACAGATCCAGTTACAATCAAACCCAAAATTAATAAGACTAGAACAACAAACAAACTCTCCTAATGAATTAAAACTACAGTTAGACTCACCTCCCATGTTAGAAGGCTGAGCATCAGAACTGGTTTTTTCATTAACAAGACTCAAAAGTTTAGCCACCTGTTCAGGAGAAAAAGGAGAACCAGCAATAACAGATGACATATTTGTTCTACTATTAGATACACTTTTACCACTTTGACCTCCTGGTTTCTTCTTGGAACCTGAAGGAAACCCAACTAACTCATAACATCTATCAACAGTATGACCCAATTTATTGCAGTGAGTACACTTAAAGTTAGGATTTGGACCCCTAACTTCTTTTCTTTTTTGTTCAAAGTTCTGACCAGTTTTAGAAACAAAAGAAACGTTCTGAGTTTTGGTTCCTACACTAGAATTTCTATGAGATTCCTCTCTAGAAACAATTGAAAAAGCAACTTTGACTGAAGGTAATGGCTCTCTTGTTAACAAATTTGTTCTAACAGGATGATATACATCATCTAATCCCATTAGAAACTGCATAAGCTTGATTAAAGTAGAAAAGTCATTGTAATCTTTAGCTGCTTGACATGAACATGAAGGCAGTTGAAGCACAGCATCAAACTGCTTCCACATTGTATTCAGTTTGTGATAATATTCAGAAACTGAACTACCATTTTGAGTAATACAATTAATTTTTTTGTACAAATCATATACTATTGAGCCATCAACCTTGTCATAAGTTTCTTTTAAATCTGTCCAAACATCAGAGGCTAATTTAGAAAACACTTGTCCTAAATATAACTCCTCTGAAACAGAGTTTAACAACCAACTTAAAACTACTGAATTACATCTGTCCCACTGACTGCTTAATACTTCATCCTCAGTATTCTTTTTACACTTACCATCAATGAAGCCAAATTTATTTTTGGCTTCTAAAGCTAGTTTCATAGCACTAGACCAGACCCTATAGTTTTCAGTTCCTTTTAACTTTATACCAACAATAGTCAAGGAACTCGAATCACTAGGATGTAAGAACAAAGGATCACCAATATCCAACTTGCTTATCAAGGTCTGAGAGGACCCAGAACTATCACCCTTATCACTCATTTAAACAAGACAGCAAACACACAGAAACAGATGCAAGCAAACAGACCAACAAAACAGAACAAATACACAACAACTAGAAACCCTAAATGGCGAAGCTGAGTCAGTGTCAAGATTTCAGGTTCATCACTCACAGGTGCCTGAACATGTCTTAACTCAGAAGCCTTAACTCTATAACAGATAATATTGCCAAACAAAAACACCAAAAAGACAACAATGTATCACTAACAATAACGATCAAGAAAACACCAATCAAACAATAACAAATAAGTGCCGGTCCTCACTACCCCGACTTCAACTAAATCAACCAACAGAAAGGAAAAGAGAGGAGTTAGAATGATCTCACAGTGGGTGCAAGCACTCCCAAATAATACCAGATCTAACAGATCTGATGTCAGAATCAACAAAAAACTGGTTAGTTTGCCCTAAATCTTCAAGGATTTAGAGACCAACTCAGCTCTTCAACCCAACAATAGAAACCCTAGGAAGGGTTTTATCCTTTCAACCAGACTTCAAGATCCAGAAGATCTCAACAGATAGAACCAGATCTGCAACTAATAGCAGACCTACACACAAAACAACACAAGCATCAGATAAACCAGCGGAAACAAGAACGGATCAAGAGCTCAGAGCTCTGATACCATGTAAAGTTTTATGAATCAACAACAACAAACAATAACACAAGAAATAGCGACAAAAAACAGTGACAAAATCTTATTTAACCAACCCAAAGAACTTTACCCCCCAAATACCCAGAGGATCTTACCAAAGTAAGATCAACAATACAAGATACAATCTGTACAAAGATGATCATCAACAGATGATCATCAACAAAGAAATACAAACAAAATACAAATCAAACCAAATGAATATACTCTCAGATACAGATGAGAGTTATTCACAACCAATTTACAAAAACCAAGAAACCCTAATCGGAGCAAACGAACAGAGAGAGAGATGAAGACTTCAACTAACTCCAATAATGAAGTAACACTTCCTTTTATATGAAGAAACTTTAGAACTTCCAGACTAACCCATATCTCCAAGCAAGTGAACAAAATAGTCCCTGTATTTACACAAAACACCCTCCAGATATTTTGTTATAACCGACTTACATAAGCCCATATGTAACAACCATCAACAGCCCAAATAACAGCCCAAATATATAGACCAAACGTATAATATATAAGCCCAACCAGATGAATGATATAATAAGAAATGTAAACTCAAATGTTTTTAACACAAATCCTCTCTAAATATCGTTCTTTATGAAACTTATAAAGATCTTATCGCTTTTTATTTCTTTCCTCAAAAGAGTGTGATTCTTGCTTTATGTATAGCATCTGTCATCGATCATGATAATCCGACCGGCAAACCTATTCTCATAAACCCTAATTTCGTTCATAATCACCATGAATGTTGGTTCCTGTATAGTTGCTTTTAAACCAACGGTCAAAGCAACCTGAACCGGAACCAAACACTTAATATCATTATATATAATGATGATCATGAACTTAATCAGGGATTAGGAGAATCCGACGAGGAGTTAAAAGAATGGCAGGAATGCATTGAGGTTCTCAGCTTAACGAGGCTTTCCAACGACAAGGATGCGTGGTATTGGAATGACGATAGTCAAAATATCTTCTCAGTGAAGGTGGTTAAAAAGGCTTTAATTATGGATAGAGGTATTAATCACCCGCCTAATTTTGTATGGTGTAAATGGATGCCCATAAAATGTAATATTATGGCTTGGAAAGGCAATTTGGATAGGCTCCCTACGAGAACTAATTTAAGAAGTAGAAATGTGGAGATAACCTCGGTTCTATGCCCTTTCTGCGACGATTTCGAGGAAACGGTTGATCACTTATTCACTGCATGCTCGGTGGCTATGCGGCTTTCAGCATTTGGTGCAACATCCCGCCTTTGTTCTTTTTTGAGTTCAAAGACATTTTAGACATCCACAAGGTCATTAAGAGGGGTAAGAAGGCGGATAAGATCATTTACGGGCTAGGGATTATTACTTGCTGGTGCATATGGAAAGGGAGAAATGATGTGGTTTTTAATCAGATTAAAAGGAGTTCGCAGGATATCATAGGGGAGATAAAGTCGAGAGGGTTTTCTTGGGTTAAAAATAGATCCTCTTGTAAATATATTAGTTGGGCGGACTGGTGTAAATACCATATGTACATGTTGTAATTCATTTGTTTGTGTGTGCCCTTTGCCCGTTTGGGTCGGGGGAGTGTTTGTTTGTTTGGCCTTTTTCCCGGGTCGGAGGTTGTTTTATTGTATTTCTCTTTAAAAAAAAAGGAGAATGGGTATGTCGGTCATTAGATCAGCGTAAAGATATGTTCCGGTTCAATTGGTTTTCACGATGGTTGGGTGGCTTCGAACGTCGGTCACCTTTTTATAATGGGCCGGAATTTTAGGGAACATAACTGACTTGTCTCACTTGTTATTTTTTTATTTTTAAACTTTATTTGTTTAAATAAATTAATATTTTGGTGGTATGGATTTAATGATCTATGGAATATCCATGGTATATAACTGATCTTATCTAATTGGTTACTTTTAAATTTATTATTATTTAGTGTTTCAAGAGTTAAACTGGTTTTTGTTATCCTTTGGGTGGTTCGGTAATTGGGTTATGCTCGTGACTTTTGACTTTTGATTTATTTTATTTTTTCTTGCTAATCTTTTTAGAGAATATTTACTTTCGGATTATTATTATTATTCAAATAAAAAAGTTTATTTTGGCTAGAAAGAATAGGAAGCAATAAGATTATGACATGTGACAAAAATTTAAAATAAAGAGCAAGGGTATTTTAGTCAATCATATTCTTTTTTCTTCCTTTTCTCCCCAGTAACTTCAAAACCCATCATTTTCAAAACCCATTATCTTTAATCTTTTCTTCACTTACTATCTCAATAATCACTACATTATAGTGTAATTTTCGTCATCAATCAATGATTCAAACACCCGATCAACGTGTTCTTCAGCTTTTTTTTTTTTTTTTTTTTTTTTTTTTTTTTTTTTTTTTGAAGAAAACCCAGTTTAATTTCATTCAAAATTTTTTTTTTTCCCGTGATTTTGAAGATAATCACTCGATCCGTTTGACTCGATCGCCGATAAGTGTTTCTATCATTCAAATTTCGTCAATCGTTGAAGAAATCGGCTTCGTCCATCTAAGAAATTCTTTAATTTCATTTTTACGATCTGGGTTTTTGATTTAGTCATTGCGTTTTACAATCTTGGCGGGGGTCCGGGGGTAGCTCCCCTGGTAGCAGGGTCCAAGGGGCGGCAGCCCCTATCGGGGTCCAAGGGGCAGAGCCCCTGGCTGGGTCGAGCTGGTCATTGCGTTTTAATAATAGTGCATCAGAAAATTTAATTTTCCAGAAATTGCCTCACTTTCTGGTTCTGTGAACAACAGTTTCTGGTCCTTGCGTTTTAGACAGTTTCTGGTTCTGTGAACAACAGTTTCTGGTCATTGCGTTTTAGACAGTTTCTGGTTCTGTGAACAACAGTTTCTGGTCATTGCGTTTTAGAAATAAAACATTTTTAAAGTGTTTTTACTCATTGCGTTTTAGGTAAACACATTTTTATGTGTATTCAGTTCATTGCGTTTTAGAGAGAACAGTTTCTTTTGTGTTTTTAGGCCACTGCGTTTTAGAAATAAGACATTTTATGTGTTTTCTAGCCATTGCGTTTTAGAAAAAAGACATTTTAAGTGTTTTTTGTGCATTGCGTTTTAGGTAAAACACATTTTTATGTGTTTTGAGTCCATTGCCTTTTAGAAAGTACACTTTCTTTTGTGTTTTTAGGCTATTGCGTTTTAGAAAAAATACATTTTTAAGTGTTTTCTGGCCATTGCGTTTTAGAAATAAGACATTTTCTTTGTGTTTTGGGTGCATTGCGTTTTAGGTAAAACACATTCAGTCCATTGCGTTTTAGAAAGTACACTTTCTTTTGTGTTTTTAGGCTATTGCGTTTTAGAAATAAGACATTTCTTTGTGTTTACGTGTCGTTTTTCGCGTCCCGTTAATTCGCGCTGTTTTTACGCCCTGTATTCATGCCCCTTATTTATCCGTCGTTTTATCACCCAGTTTTTTTACAAGCAATTTTTATGCCCCGTTGTTATGCGCTGATTTTTTTTACAAAAAAAAAAAAAAATTGTCAGGATTTTTTTACAAATAACTTTTTATGAGCCGGTTTTATGCCCGGTTTTTTACGAGCCGTTTTTTACGCCCCGTTTTTACGCGCCGTTTTTTACAGCCCGTTTTTTACGTGTTTTTTTACGCGCCGTTTTTTACGCCCCATTTTTTTCGCCCCGTATTTACGCGTCGTTTTTTTTACACACACGTTTTTATTTTTTTTTACGGTTTTAAACTTTTTTTTTACAAAAAAAAAAATTTTACAATTTTTTTTTACAAAAACTTTTTAACAAAGAACAGAAATTTATACGAAATTTTTTTTTATGGTTTTAACCTTTATTTTTACAAAAACTTTTTTTACACACATGTTTTTTAAACTTTTTTACGTTTTTTTTATGAATACGTTTTTTACGGTTTTAAACTTTTTTTTTACAAAAACCCTTTTTCCAAAAAATTTGTACAAATTTATTTTTTCATAAAAACTTTTTTTTTACAAAAGATTAAAATTTATATGAAGACTTTTTTACGGTTTTAACCTTTTTTACAAAAATCTTTTTTAAACACACGGTTTTAAATTTTTTTACATTTTTTACGAAAACTTTTTTTACGGTTTTAATTTTATTATAACAAAAAAAAATTACAATTTTTTTTTTACAAAAACTTTTTTATAAAGTAACAAAAAGAGGAGAGAGAACGTAAAGAGAGATAAATTGAAAAAACTTTTGAAACAGACTTTAATGAGGAGAGAGGGATATTTGATGGTTTTGATTAAATGACTATATTACCCTTTTGGTTGTCATTATCTGATTAGTGGAGAGTGATTCTCGCGGTTCTTACAACTGGATGTGGTTTTTATTTTAGCACCTCCCTATATATATATAGGTAAAGAGTATGGTACAAATAGGGTTATCGTACATTATATACGCTATATTTTGAGTCGTACACGTGTCCTGATTCATTTCGGTATAATAAGGTTAAATCAGACAATTAACCTAATCATCAGAGGGCAAATTCGTCTCTTCATTCATTCAGCGAGAAGTTCGCTACACTGATATCCCGGTAATTATTATTCAAATCAGTTTCAAATTTTCAATAATTCACAATTTGCAGTTTTCGTTCTTCTGTGTTAGGGTTTCATTCAATTTGTTTATTTCGATGGATCCACAGAGTAGCACTGGACGAACAGAAGTTGATTTTGAAGAAAATCGACCGATCGGTGATCATGCTCAATTATCTGCTTATCAGAGAGTTTTGATTGAGGATGTTTTAAATCCGCGACCTGCAAATCCAATTCCAATTCCAATTTCAAGTTTAAGTGCTGCAAACGAGTTTTCTATTGGTAATTATGTTAATTCAGATATCTAAATTGTTCGTATAATTGTTTTTTGTTTAATGCATTTATTGTAGCTGTTTTTGTAGTTTGATTTGTTTGATTACACTTTTATATTTTTGAAAAGCAACATGTATAAATTCACATGTTATTACTCTTACAATTCGCATTTGATTTTTTTTTTTTTTTGTAATTTCGCATGTTATTATGTAATAAATCGCATATGTAATTCAGATTTATCAATATCATCATTTCGCATGTTTTGATCAGACAATTCGCATGTGTTTTATATGACGTTTTATGTTTTTTATTTTGATTCATGTAGATGAAAGGGTTTACACTCCGGAGGTTCATGCATCAGCTACACCTGTTGTTGGAATGCAATTTATCTCTATTGAACAAACATATGCGTTTTATCAATCATATGCAAAGTTAGCTGGTTTTTCTATTCGGAAAGGTGGTGAAGTATACAGTGGTGGTATAATCAAAACTAAGTATTTTGTTTGTTCTAAAGAGGGACATAAGCCTCTGTGTATTGATGATCATTCGAAGTCAAAAAAGCAATTCAAAACAAGGAACAGGGGGACTATTAGGACCGGATGTAAAGCTCAACTTATGATTTGCACTCTGGATGGTAGATTATATACAGTAAAGAAATTTGTTGATGGTCATAATCATAAGTTTGTATGTCAAAATGACATTCACATGCTCCCAGCTTACAGACAATTGTCAGATGTCCAGGAGGAGATGGTATGGGAACTTGGCACTTTAAACCTTGGTCCTGTCAAAGCTTTCCATATAATGAGGAAACGTTATGGTGGTTTCGAGAACGTTGGTGCCACGGTTGATGATTGCAAAAATTTTAGGAAGCGAATAAACAGCTATATAGGAGAATATGACGCTGACATGGTAATAAATAGGATGACTGACAAAAAAAAGTATTTAGCTGATTATTCGTTTGAATACTCTGTTGATGATGGCAAATGGTTAACTGGTTTGTTCTGGGCTGATGGTTTATGCAAACTTAACTATATGGAATTTGGCGATGTGATATCGTTCGATGCAACCTTCAAGACAAACAGGTAAGTGTTTCAAAGACAAACATGTTTTGTTACTGATTTTCGCATGTTTGTTTGATAATGAGTGTTCAATATCGCATGTGTAGACAACAGAGTGGTGTTGAATATATCGCATGCCTTTTTCCTGGTTTCGCATATGTTTTTTAGTAATCGCATATAATAAACGTGATTTCGCATGTGTTGTTCAGGTACAAGATGGTGTTTGTTCCGTTCACAGGCATTGACAACCACTGTCGTAATGTAACACTCTCAGCTGGGTTGTTGGCATCAGAGAGTATTGAATCATATAAATGGCTTCTGAATTCATTTTTGAAGTCATTTGGTCGGCAACCTAATGTTGTAGTGACGGATCAAGACCCTGCTATGAAACAGGCTATTGAGGAGGTTTTCCCTATTAGCAGACACAGATTGTGTATGTGGCACATAATGAAAAAAGTGGCAGATAAGGTATAGCATGCAATATTTTTGTGTTTTGTTGGTGTTATTTCTTATTATTATAGTTTTTTGTAATAGACTGATACAAAATGCATTTATTGTTAAAGGTTGGACACGAGTTGTGCAATAATGATGAGTTTAAAAGGAGGATGTGCGACATTGTTTGGACTGAGTCGATTGAGCTCGAAGAATTCGAGAGACAGTGGAAGTTGGTGATGATTGAGTTCGGTCTTACTGAAAACAAATGGATTGATGATATGTTTGGGATGAGATCCATGTGGATTCCGGCTTTTTACCCGCACGAGCCAATGTCAGGTCTTATGAGAACAACTTCAAGATCAGAGAGTGAGAACCATTTTTTTTGTCAGGTTGCTAATTCACAACTCACACTTGTAGAGTTTATGAATCATTTTGATGGTGCAATGGGTGTACAAAGGTTCAATCATAGAAAAAATGATCATATTTCAAGATATACTGAGCCAGCTGATTGGAGTCAAACTACATTGGAAAAAGATGCTGCTAAGATCTACACCAGGTCTATATTTTTTGATCAGCAATTAGAGATACATGGAACAATTTCCGAATGTTTGCCGATGGACACCAAAGTTGAAGGTCCACGTATCAGAATATTGTTGAAGGACTTTAAAGCACATGGAGATGGTTTATTGGAGGTATTTTACATGTTTTTTAAATATGCGAATTTGTTACATTACATATGCGATTTTAGTTTATTTATTTTATATATTTTTTTAGACATGCGAAATTGTTATGTTTGCACATGCGATATTAAATTTATTCACTTGCATGATTGTTTAGAAATGCGAATTTGTTATATTTATACTTGCGATTTTAAATTTTATTATTTTTTTTATTTGGTTATTTGATAGGTGTGGTTCAAGAATCTTGAGAATGATGTAACTGCACAGTGTAGCTGTTTGCGTTTTGAGCAGTATGGGCTGCTATGCAAACACATATATTTTCTTTTCAAGATGTTTGGTGTTAAAGAAATTCCAAACAAATATGTTATGAAGAGATGGACGAAGGATGTGGTGCCCAATGAGTTAAATGTGAAGTATAATCTAAATATTGGTGGTAAGGATGTGCAACACAAGGCTAAACGGATTGCTCGTGAAATCATCCACACAGGGGAGTATTTGGTTAGCAATTTGATTTCCGACCTTGATCAACTTGTCTTAGTGAGGGATCAAATGATGCAGCTTAAAGAGAGAGTTGATCAGAGTCGCATAACCAAGCAACTTGATCCAAAATTTGACCGATTTTCAAAGTTGATTGGTTATCAACAACCAGTAACTAATGCCCCCTACTGTTCGTGTGCCGGCTGGTATAAGAAACAAAGGCCGCGACTCGCATAGAAGGATTAAATCTAAGAAGGAACAAATGATCAGCCGCAAAGGGAAAAGGTCAAGGACATGTAGCGTATGCAATGAAAAAGGTCATGACATTCGGACTTGCGGCGAGCTTAAAGCCAAACAACAAGGTAAACAGGGAAAAAAGAAGATGAAGGGTGTCCAAATTGAAGATGGTGTGAGAGACAAAGACAATGAGGGTGAAGACGACGAAGAGGAAGATGACTTTGAAGATTACAGTAGTGATGATGATGGATCTGAAGAAGAAGATCAGTGGGAAGAGGTGTCTGGAGATGAAGATGACGAGGATGAGTAATGTTTTTTTTAAATGTAAATGCGAATTTATACGAAACACATGCGATTTTATATTCATTTGTGTATATCATTTTTCACATGCGATTTTAGTAGTATAAACTTGCGATTTTATATGCATAAGTTTATATTTAGCTTATATCATTTTTCACATGCGATTTTCTCTTTTAATACATGCGATTTTGAATTATAATAAACCATAAGATTTGTTCAAAGATCTCTAATTCATTCATGCGATTTTAAATTATAATAAAGCATAAGATTTGTTCAAAACATATATCGAAAATACAAAATAGTTGTTATTGTCAAACACAGCTACAACCATAAAACGATTAAACAGAAATTTAGTTACTTGAAGCAAAGATTTTGTCACGTTCATTAGAGCTAAACTCCATCTTCTCCTTCACAGCTTTTAGAGCATCTGTCAGGAAAGAGAAGGCTAAGTCATCAGCTCGAGATTGCTCTTTTATGTGATCTAAAGCTTTGTCTCTGAAGCTTGTTGGTGGTTCTTGAAGTAGCTTTTCCCATACTGCTTGATTGTTCTTGATTTGTTCAAGGATTTTGCCCTGCACATCAAGAACCAGATGAGAAGAGTTGACATCAGTGCTTATTTCTGTCAACGTGCGAGTTGACAATAACTCTTTGATTGCAATGTTTTTGATTTTTTCTATATCTTCAGATGCCATTTTTGTTTGGTCTGTGTTTTTGTGTGTGTTTTATTTGGTCTTCTATGTCTTAATATGGAAGGTAGTTATCAAGGTTTTTTATATTAATATAGTAAATTTATTATATAGGTAGGGTGGTAAGTTTAGTAGTATTTATTGTAAAATTCATCATTACATGTCAAATTATAGTCACATCGTTAATAAATTAAGTTTTTTTATATAAAATAATATTATTTTTAGTTTTTAAGATTGGTAGTTTTTTTTTTTACATTTTTATTACAAAGTATTTTTAAATTTTTTTTTGCAGTGTTCTTTATTCAAAATCGCACTTGATTCGAAACAAATTCGCAAACTGTAAGAAACCAAACATTTAAATATCCTTTTTTATGATATCGCATGTGTAAATTATCTGAAATCGCACACTATATGAAGAGTTTTTTGAAAAGTTTTGAAATCGCATGTGCATTATCATGAATTCGCAAACTATTTGAAATCTCATAGAATACGTAACTTTTTACTGATATCGCATGTGCATCCTATGAATTCGCAAACTATATGAAATGTCAAAGAATTCTTTTTTTTACTGAATTCGCATTTGCTTTGTCGACGTTTTCGCACATGATTTGACATCCTGCATCATCTTCTTCGATAGTCAGTCCATCCAGAATTTCTAAATTTATCAGAAGTTCATTTTATCAGAAGAATTTGGTGAATAGGAATCGATCGATTTGGTGAATAGGAATCGATCGATTTTTGGTTAATTGTTATAATTTCGTTTTTGGTTTTGATTTAGGATCTTAGGATCTTACGTTATGATTTTTGAGGTTTTGTTTGCCGTTTATCAGGTGTTTTGATCTTAAATTTGACAATTTTAACCTTGGCGGTTTCTTTTTTATTAATTCTATGTTGATAAATTTAATAGAAAAACGCGCTGTTTAAGAAAGATGATCCGACGGTTGTGGATGAAGCGTACATAATGTACGATTAGGTTATTTGTATGATAACCGGCCTATATATATATATATATAGGGTAGGGTTCCAGTGTAAATAACCTCATAAGAGTGAACTGCGTGAACAGATATGGACCCTTGATTTCCTTTTTAGTTGTTAAGGGTAGGATTGTAATTATATAAAAAATTAGATTTAAATCATTATTTTAATAATTGAATTAAGTTACATCTTTCCAAATTTAAATTCATTATCCAATGTTTATTTACTAATAAGATAATTATCAAAACAAACAACAAATCACCGGATTTGAATTTTAATTTTTATTTCAGATTCATCACCAGAATTCAAATTTTGATTTTTAAGATCCAGGTAACCTTCATATTTCAACGGTATACACATGTGTACTTGGATATAAATAGAACAGTACACATGTGTACTCAGCATCGTACATATGTGTACAGTAATTCACAGGTGTACATCAACATTCAATACAAAACAATTCTGAGATATCACAAAAACAGATGATATACACATGTGTACATCGCATTAAAAAGAGGGCAAAATCAGAATACACATGTGTACATCGCATTTAAACAAATAATTATTTTAATAATTGAATTAAGTTACATCTTTCCTAATCCTTGATTTGATTTGTGAGAGATTTATGCAATCAATTTAAGAGGATAATTGATTACTTGATTTGTTATGCAATCAATTTAAGATTGAAATTACACATATACCCTTTTTGTATTTAATTAAATGAAAAAATTAACCAAATAATTACCATCATGCCACTCACTTTAATCTCAAAATCATAAAAATCAAGGGCCCAGATCAGTTCACGCAGTTCACTCTTGGGATTTTGTTCACGTTTGAACCTAATCCTATATATATATATATATATATATATATATATATATATAGGGTTAGATTCGTTAGTGAACAACCTCTTTGATTCTGAACACCAGTGAACTAATGCTAACCATTGATTATCAATACATAAGTGTATACACAAATGGAAATCAATGGTTAGGATTTGATAATGAAAATACACTAGTTATTTTACGATTTAATGATGCAAATCAATGGTCAGGATTTGTTCACTCAATTCACAAATACACTAGTATTCACTCTAGAACCCTACCCTATATAGATAGAGAGAAAAGCACCTGGATAGTCTCTCTGGTTTGCACATTTTTCACCTGTATAATAAGTTCACTAGCTACATTTATTTTTTTGGGCTATAAGAGAAGCCGGCAAAGACGACGTAGAGGGCGGTGACCAGTGACCATAATGTATATGAAGGGCCAAAACAAAACGATGGTAATGACTCCTGGATTTAGAAATAAATAAATAAAGATTAAACAGTAACATTAAATAATAATCAACACATTACTTTTGAAAAGAGACTATAATCTATACTATATAATAAAAGAAACCTGATTTTGGACACGTGTCATTCATTGAAGATGTCTACATTTGTAATTTCCTACCTTTTCATACTTAATATTATTATTTACTAAATTGAGACTTTTTTATTTAGTTTACCCTTATCTCATATTTTATAATTAGGATTAAACATTAAATATTCAAAGCTGTTTATTTATTAATAAAATAAGTTTAGTAAATCTTCTATAATCAATCTTATTTAAGAAATAGTTAATAGTTTAAAAATATTTAATGTAAACAAGGTGGTGAAGCCATTTCATATAAATCAAAGTAACACCGAATTTCCGGATATTTTATAATTAGGATTAAACATTAAATATTCAAAGCTGTTTATTTATTAATAAAATAAGTTTAGTAAATCTTCTATAATCAATCTTATTTAAGAAATAGTTAATAGTTTAAAAATATTTAATGTAAACAAGGTGGTGAAGCCATTTCATATAAATCAAAGTAACACCGAATTTCCGGATTTTTTTAGCCATCATATGAACCACCGTATAATTTGAAGATGGACCACAACCAAAAAAAATATGCATTTGATGAAACCATTTGAGAGCTTTCTTTAACGTAACGAAAACATCCCAAATTCCCAATACATATTTATACCAACATATTGCCATATTGGGGGCAAAAGTGTAAAATAAAAAATAAAAAAATGAAGGTAAAAAATGACCCCAAGGGAAATAATAACGGCTATATTAACATTCAAATCGTTCCAATGGAAAAGTTGATGAAATTACTGAGTATGATAATGATGATGATGATTTAGTATATATAATTAGATTTATTCAACCCGTATAATACACGTAGTTTATAAAGATATAATTTTTTTATTATTTAGTTTATAAAATTACATTTATCCAACCCGTGTAATATACAATGTTACAAAATTACATTTATTTAACCCGTGTAATACACAATGTTTTTAAAGATATAACTTTTTTTATTATTTAGTATATATAATTAGATTTATTCAACCTGTACAATACACGGGTTTTATTATTTGGTATATAAAATTACATTTATTCAGTACAATACATGAGGTTATTAGAGATATAATTTTTTTTTAAATTTAAAAAATACATGGTCTTTGTCTCGATTGCTAAGTGTTATGTGCTTTATGTCCAAAGCTTGATGCAAAACTACTATCGAGTCGGGTATTTAATCTGTGTAATACACATGGTTTTTAAAGATATATTTTTTTTATTATTTGATATATAAAATTACATATATTTAACCAGTACAATATATAATGTTCATAAAGATATAAGTTTTTTTATTATTTAGTGTATAAAATTACATTTATTCAACCCGTGTAATACACGGGGTTCTAACCTAGTAATAATAAAAAGAATATGGTGTGTCGTAGTCGGAGTTCATGGGTGCGCTTTTTCTCCGATTATTATTATTATTCATATTCAACGGCGCATCCATCCATCCCATTGTTTCTCCACACACACAGTACATATTCTAGAACATCAATGGCGGATTCCTTCATAAATTCACTTGTTTCTTTAACCAAAATGCACACGAATATTATTCTTCTACTCACATAAACTGCGTGAAAACAGAGCAATACACTTTTCGCACAATTATGGAATCAGATTACGGACTTCCGAGAGAACTTTCACATCTTCAACATGCTCGATCGCTTTACAAACCTCACCTTCCTCCTTGCCTTGAGGTTTCGCTTTTACTTTTCATAACTTACCGATCATATTATTTCATGATTTGATTTATATATATGTTCCTCATGTAGCGGTAATTGACTTAGGTGTGGAATATTAGGTTATGAGTTGAGGTTTTTGAATCGGATGACGGAATTATTAATTTCATGAGTTGATTTATATATGTTACGTTTGGATCCTATTAATGTTATCAAACGGTTTGACGCAATGTTTTCAGAACCAAACCGGACGTTGAACCAGTTCTTACCTCTCCACTGGTCAGGGCGGTTCGACTCCATGAAAATCTGGTTCAACCGGTCAGTTTTCTGGTTCAATCCGGACGGAATAATATTGATTGTTAGTTTCATGAGTTATGGTTGAGTGATGGAATTTGATTGATCTTTACAGTTTTATGTGGTTGATTGTAGAAGTGACTGTGGAGTTTATTAGCTTTGTTGATAGTTGATGTGTAGTTAGATTTGTAGATCATGAATTGGTGATGTGTTTTGTGATCTGATAGGGAACTGCTGTGCGAGTAGAGTTCGGTGATGTGACTACTACTGATGATGTATCTGGTGCTAGTGCTATTAGTCAGTCATTTCCTCACACTTATGGTCAACCTTTGGTTCACTTTCTTAGAGCTACGTCGAATGTACCTGATGCGCAGATTATTATTAAGCATCCTGCAATCAGGTATTCAGCGTTTTGTTCTCGCTCTCTTTCATTTTTACTACAGTGGTTTAAACTAACCAGAGGTGGCAATTGTGTCCTGTTTAATTATGAATGGGTCGATTTGGTTTGTGTTTATGTCAAACTTGTCGAATAAAAGAAATTAGCTAAAAGGGAAATGAGACAAATAGGTCAAACGGGCTGAAAGTCACTGGAAATTTGTTTTGATTCATATGTCAGGGTTGGAGTGGTTTTCTGTGGTAGACAATCTCCTGGAGGACACAATGTTGTTTGGGGTCTACATGAAGCTCTCAAAATTCATAACTATAAAAGTACTTTGATTGGATTTCTCGGTAAGCATTCTATTAGTTCATTGTATATATATATATATACACACACACACGCATAGGTTATCATCAAGACAATTCTTTCATGGATGTAACTAGGTGGTTCTGAAGGCTTATTTGCTCAAAGAACACTTGAGATCACAGATGATGTACTTGCAACCTACAGAAACCAAGGTAACTTACAACTTTACAAGCAAATACAATTTTGTAATGCAATGTATTTCTCTTCGTTAACGTATATTCATTAATGGCTGTTTAATCCTTTAAAGGTGGCTATGATCTGTTGGGACGAACGAAAGATCAAATAAGAACGCAAGAACAAGTAGATGCTGCAATGGCTGCTTGTAAGGCTTTGAAGTTGGATGGCCTTGTCATTGTTGGCGGTATGCTTGAACTATTGTTTAATGATAGTGAATATTAGCGTTTTGATATTAAAATTCTTGTTTTCTTATTTATTAACGTTGCTTTTGTTATTAAAATTGAAGGGGTAACGTCAAACACAGATGCTGCTCACCTTGCCGAGACTTTTTCCCAAGCGAAATGCTCCACAAAGGTTGATGATTTGTCAAAAATCAAGATGTAACTTTACAGTGGTATTTTTTGGTTGAAAATATTTATAAATTTGCAGGTGGTAGGAGTACCTGTTACATTGAATGGAGATCTCAAGAACCAGTTTGTTGAAGCTAATGTTGGTTTTGATACTGTTTGTAAGGTGTGCATCCTATCATATTGACAACTTCATATGAATAAAGATTTTTTTTTTAAATATAGAGGGTGTAGGTATACTTTTTATATAATAGCTTTAAGCATTTGCATTCAAAATTAAAATTACATAGTGTGATAATGTTAAATAACACATATGCTGAGGGTCTTTATGGATACTGTCGTTTAAAGCAGTAATGCGGTAAAATAGTGGATATCAGTCACGGACTGATAGTTGAGATATAGATTATCGCGGTGGGATATCGGTAATTTTAATATCATGCAGAATTTATATCTATAGCAATTTAACACTAACAATACAATATACTCTCCTACCATTAACAAATTAACCTTTTGCAACTTGCAAAACACTAACAGTTGTAGCAAGTAGAAACTGATTAAGATTAAAACACTAACAATTAACACGTAAGAGTTAAAACACTAATAGCAGCAATAAAAAGAAAGACAAATGGTAGAACTAAGAAGAAAGATACTGAAATAGGGAATATCGGTCAATATCGCTGATAATATCGGTTCTGATATTCTGACCGATATTTGACACTGATATTTATATCACCGATAGTAACTGCATAGCTATCGTTTTACTGTATGATGTAAATAAAAAAATACGTTTTAAAAGTTTTCCTGCACTTCTGAATGAAGAAAAATCCATATTTATAAAACACATTACCTATTTATAAAAGTAAAAACTAAACTTAGTTTTCATATTAAATTACTCATATAACCTTGCTTGCGTTTTGTTTAGGTTGACTCTCAGCTCATCAGCAACCTTTGCATAGACGCTATTTCCGCTGAGAAGGTAATTTTACCTAATTTTGTTACAAGTGGAAATTTCGATCCGTTTATAGAATATTTAAATCATTCTTCATCCTTCCAGTATTATTATTTTGTTCGGCTGATGGGTCAGAAGTCCTCTCATCTTGCACTGGAATGCACTCTGCAGTCACATCCCAACATGGTGCACATTCTTTCCTCTCATAAATCAAATTAAATTGCATATTTATTTAATTTCTTAACTTTCTATCTCTTCTTTTTAGGTTATTCTTGGTGAAGAAGTTGTTGCTTCAAAGCTAACCATCTTTGACATAACAAAACAAATTTGCGATGCCGTGCAAGCCAGGGCAGAAAAAGGTACGCGATTTTTTGTTCTCTTTTTAGGCTGGTTGTTGTGGGTGGCGCCCACTCCTCACCATTGTTAAAGGGGGGTGCCAAGAGGGGAGGCGTTATGCGGTTAACGCCTGTTAACGCAAATGAGAGATGGGGTCAACTACACTCCACCAATCACATGCACACACACACATTCAAATTTTTTTTAAGAGTAAAGTACACGGATGGTCCCTGTGGTTTGCACTTTGTAACACATTTAGTCCCCAGCCAACAAATCTAAAGGTTTTTAGCATGTCCAAGTTAAAGACTAAATGCGTTACAAAGTGCAAATCACAAGGACCATCCATGTACTTCTGGAAAAAGCTGGGGACTAAATGCATTACAAAGTGCAAACCACAGGGACCATCTATGTACTTTTGGAAAGTTGAGGACCAAATCCAAAATTTTGGTAAACCACATGGACCATCTGAGTAGTGTACTCTTTCTTTTTTAATTTTTTAGTTTGTTTAAGGGTGGGTTAGTTAAAGCCCACTGCTTACGTGGCAGGGCATTATGCACTCTTTAGTTAACCCACAACGCATAGTCTTATTTACAATTTGGTGGTTCATATCATCAACTATTCAAACTATATTCTAAAATTTGTTAATTTGGACAGAAAAGTACCATGGTGTCATCCTACTTCCTGAAGGACTTATAGAAAGCATTCCTGAAGTCAATGCACTGTTGCAGGTAACTCCTAAGCCTAAAGTAGTAGACTGAAAATATGGTGGACGTTATTAGTAAGGCAAGACTTAAGGTAAATAAAGTACTGAAAATTTTCATTTTATATCCATAATTCATGCTTGGTTTTAAAAAGCGAGAGGCGCACAAAAGCGACGAGGTCTAAAACCGAGGCGCAAAGCGCGAAGCGCAAAAGCGACGGGCTTTTCGTACCCTAGGCGCAAGCTAATTATATATATTTTTATATATATCCCAAAGGTTTCTAGTATCATTTACCTAAAATTGTGACACAAGTAACCTCTATATATGCTTTAATATTTAAATAACCCATATGTACAACCTAAGAAGCACAAAATCTATACTATACACTCAAAGTACAACTAACGAAGTTATATGTACAATCAATAAAACTCCATAAAAAGCAAAGAAAAGGAAAAAAACTAAGTTAGAAAAAGTTTTGGGTTAGAATTTTAAAACAGTATAACATTAAGGATGAAAACTGTAATTTTGTGAAAACAAAAGATAAAAAGTAAAAAGGATGTAAACCCTAAAAAATTTCAGCCGTCACTCTCTATTTCATGTCTAGCTATCACTCTTACATCTCCTTCTCTCAAAAGCACTTAAAATCGTTAATTCTGGAAATATTTCATCTCCATTTTTATGAATAGCAGGTGTTTCATCTTCATAAGTATGGTTGTTTCTACATAGAATGTGTAATTTTCATATAAGGTCCTTAAAGCGCACACTTCAGTGCCTCATCGCCTTACAAAAAAAGCGCTAAAGGCTAAAGCGCACCGCTTCTTGGGTTTCCTCTAGGCGCTAAGCAAAAAAGCGAGGGACCCTGAGCCTTGATGAGCCTCGCGCCTAGGTGCGCCGGCACGCTTTTTAAAACCAAGAATTCATGTAGAATGAGTTATTATAATTCCCATCAATTACATCCTCACTTTCTATTTATGTGGTTACGGGTTAACTTTTAATTTTAAGAGTAAAATGTCATTTTCGTCCCTGAGGTTTGGCTAGTTTTGCGACTTTCGTCCAAAGGTTTGTTTTTCGCATCTGGATCCAAAAGGTTTGTTTTTCGCATCTGGATCCAAAAGGTTTGAAAGCTTGCCATTTTCATCTGGCTCGTTAACTCCATCCATTTTTCTTCGTTAAGTCAGGGGTATTTTCGTCCTTTTTGTTAACTTAAAGGCAATTTGGTTTTTTGAATACTTGTACATTATGCTAAATGCTTGTACATAAAGTGAAAAAGATCGAATTTCCCTATAAGTTAACAAAAAAGACGGAAATACCCCTGACTTAACGGAGAAAAATGGATGGAGTTAACGAGCTGGATGAAAATGGCAAGCTTTCAAACCTTTTGGATTCAGATGCGGAAAAACAAAGCTTTGGACGAAAGTCACAAAACTGGCCAAACCTCAGGGAAGAAAATGGCATTTTACTCTTTAATTTTTAAAATTAGAATTTCTATTTTGCCTGATGTTGTGACATTAATATTTTGTTTCCAGGAAATCCACAGATTTCTTCGACAAGGTGTATCCAATGATAAAATTCCATCACAACTGTCACCTTGGGCATCAGCCTTATTTCAATTTTTGCCACCCTTTATCAGAGAAGAGGTACGTGTGTCATATATATATATATATCTATGCATATGGAGACGTGCCCTTGACTTAATCAGTAAAGTATTACGAGTACAGTTTCTCATATATGATATTTGATTCCACAGCTTCTCCTTTATCCTGCATCAGATGACTCAGCTCAATTGTCTCAGGTACTCGGTTTAACTTCATAGAAAAACATTGCATATCTATTTTGCAAATGTTGATTCTTGAAATTGAACTTTCAGATTGAAACCGAAAAGCTTCTTGCTGTACTTGTAGAAGCAGAAATGAGCAAGCGATTGGTATAATATGAACCGAACCATCTGTGGGCCTAATGTTATTTATAAGAACTCATTAAGTCATTATCTATGCAATATGTTAACAGAAAGAAGGGACATACAAAGGGAAGAAATTTACCGCCATCTGTCACTTTTTGGGCTATCAAGCTAGGGGTTCTCTACCTTCAAAGTTCGATTGCGACTATGCCTATGTATGTTTTCGGCTGAACTCCATAAAATTGCATAATTTATGTTAAAATTAAATATTCTTTAAGTAACCGTGAGGCGATATTTAATCAGGTTCTTGGACATATTTGTTACCATATTTTGGCGGCTGGTCTGAATGGTTATATGGCCACTGTGACTAATTTGAAGGATTCTTTAAACAAGTGGCGATGTG
This sequence comes from Helianthus annuus, assembly GCF_002127325.2. Classification (NCBI taxonomy): domain Eukaryota; kingdom Viridiplantae; phylum Streptophyta; class Magnoliopsida; order Asterales; family Asteraceae; genus Helianthus; species Helianthus annuus. The sequence continues at coordinate 19,928,572 of NC_035440.2, read as the reverse complement.
GTGCTGCTCCGATAACTGTATGTTTTTTGTTTGTTTTAAGTTATGGGTTAAAAGATGTACGGGTTTGGTTATGGGTCAAAACGGATTTGGGTTGAAACAAGTCATATGTTTGCATGGGTTGAGATGGGTCGGGCTGGGATGACCCACAAACAATTCTTTTGTCCATCTTTATAACTCTTACAAAGAACTAATGTGGTAAATTCAATTACAATCACTAAATCTTTTGAGAAAAAAAACACAACCCAAATTGACCCATTCACGAGTAAATGGGTTGAACGTGTCTCCAATTGTCATCGTTCTTGTAAATACTGATACTGGATACGTAACGTTTTGGGACCAATTTGGAAACTTATAGGCTATGATGGCTGTAAAGGAATATGGCCGTGCTTCTGGTTCCATGACTATAGGAAAACCGGTTGTTCATCCTGCTACTGTTGATTTAAGAGGCAGAGTATACGAGTAAGTCACCTTATCACTCTATCGTGTCTTGTTGAAAAGTCAACCACTCAATATATATATTTTTTTCTATTTTCTATAACTGTTTATGAATTATTTTGACTGATTATTGCAGGGTGCTTAGAAAAAATGCAAAAAAATTCTTGATGGAAGATGTCTACAGAAACCCCGGGCCTCTTCAGTTTGATGGCCCAGGTGCTGATTCTAGGACCATTAGCCTTCATAGTCAGGACCTAGATTATATGGGCCGTATAAAAGAACTAAATGGATATATCGACAAGGTAATTTCTACCCATTAATATGAAAATGGGTCAAACAAGATGTACTTTATTGTTAACGGGTTAACAATGTGTATTCAAATGTTTACAACCCTTCAAATCATTCTCGTTTTTAATTGATTTTGTTATACGTTTTTGTGCAGGTACGAAGCATTGTGAAGCCAGGTTGTTCTCAGGACATTCTGAAAGCCGCATTAAGTGCCATGTCATCAGTGGCGGATGTTCTTTCTGTCATGGCGTCTCCTTCAAATGGCACCATCTAAAAAATGTAACTGTAACTTGAGTTTATATCTCAAAATTTGTATGATGAGCATCCCAATCTTTGATCATTTGAATAATTAGAAATAAGTGCATTTTAGGTTGAAAAATGCCTGCTATTTTGTATATCTTTTGCTGGGGTTGTGCAAAGGTGTATAGTGGAATAATGTGTTTGTTTTGATGGAACTTGAATCTGGTTAGGTATTGGATGAATGATTCCGGAGATTGATTCTAGAGTATTTGTTTTATGGTGAACTACAAACGCATGGGTGTCAATGAATGAGTCCGTTGAGTTGTATTTTATCTCAAACGTGTCAAGTAATTAAAAAGGGAACATGTCAAATGGGTGAGCGTCACATAAAGACTATGCGTGACGCGTAAAACCTTCAATATTGTTTTATTTAAAGATATTTACACTATTATTGTGTAAATTTGTTTATAAACATAATTGATACATCATTAACCAACATGATCCATTATGTTATCAACTAAATTTTATATTATCACCTCGTAGTAGAAGAGAAATAAAGAGATTAGTACATGACAAAATGGATAGTAAGTATGAGATTAGTATTTTGCAAAATGAATAGTATATGTATAAGTCACGTGTCATATGTATCACATATTGAATGAATTAGATATCTCAATTATTTCTCATAAACGAACGCGCGAAAAACCATAAGGTAATAAACAAGATATTGAATTCATCATAAGGGCGACCCACATTCAAGTATTTTGATGCTTGAGCTTTAGGTCTCTAAATCAATAGGGCCTCTAGCTTTTTAAAGAAAAACATAGGATATTTGGGTTGGCTACAAATCTGCAATGGATATTATGTGTTGCTATTGCAATATGGATTATGGAGTAGGCCACCAATACAAAATAATAATAATAATAATAATAATAATAATAATAATAATAATAATAATAATAATAATAATAATAATAATAATAATAATAATAACAACAATCACAATAACAATAATAATAATAATAATAAATACAAACAAAAAAAATTAAAATACAAAAAAAAATCGTTTAGTTTATTTTGCCGGTCACGGGCCATTTCAAATATTATTATTTTTTTTGAAAAAAGGCCTCAAGTTTTTTCCTTCGCCTTAGTCCACGAAAATGGTTGAGCCGACCCTATTCATCATCATAAAGTTTTTCTAAAACTATTTATTTAAAATAAAATGTAATATTAGTAGGCTTAAAAAGAGAAAAAAAAGAACTAGTTCATTTTCAAATTAATTAAGATCCAAGAACCAAGCTTTTAAAAATACTAACCAATACTAAGGGGCTGTTTGGTAGCCTCTGAATGGTCATTAAGAGGCTATCTCTTAATGGAACCATTAAGAATGTTTCCAATGAGAAGGTAGAAGAATGTGACATGTGATGATTTACCATTCAGAGGTTGCCTCTTAACCATTCAGACTTGAGGTTACCTCTTATTCATTCAGAGGTTTTAAACCATTAAGAGGTTGCATCTGAATGATCATTAAGAGACTACCAAACAGCCCCTAAACTTCTTTCTATTCACTTAGATCGTACTTGCAAACATGACTAAAAATATGTTTAATAATGTAACTAAAACAAATTATAACATTAGGAAAAACAATATTTAACCTTTAAATTAAATAAATTCAAATCATCACCTTTCTATCATATATCTTCTTAAAATCATGAACAACTTTTATTGATGCCAACTAACTTTTACCCATATGAAAAGATCCCAAAATTCAAATTCAAAAAAAAAAAAAAAAAAAAAAAACAAATTACCGTTATGAGAGCGTCCTTCCAACGGCTATATAAAACCAAACCCTCTGTCACAATCTTCTTCATTTCTAGAGAGAGAAACAACAAACATGGAGTCCACCAAAACAGCAATGGAGGCTTTTGAGAAGCTCGAGAAGGTCGGCGAAGGAACCTACGGCAAAGTCTACCGAGCCAGAGACAAAACCACCGGCAAAATCGTTGCTCTCAAGAAAACCAGACTTCACGAAGACGAAGAAGGCGTCCCCCCTACAACGCTTCGAGAGATCTCCATCTTACGGATGCTTTCAATTGATCCTCATGTTGTCAAGTACGTTATCTGTGATCTCGTTGTTAGGGTTTCGTGAATGTTTTCCATTATTAGGGCTTATATTAGATAATTAATTACTCAATTAGGTCAAAATAACAGTCTAATTAGGGTTTCGATTGATGAATATTATTATTTACTAGTTGTTCATGTTTCAGGATCTGTTCCAGTTTCATTTGTTTGTCTTGTATTAGATGATTACTCCAAATAAACAGTCTACTTAGGGTTTCGATCAATGAATGTAGTTCCAGTTGTTCGTGTTTCTGGATCTGGTTACGGTTTCGATCGATGAGTATATTCATGTTTCAGGATTTGTTCCTATTTGATTTGTTTGACTTGTATCAGATGATTACTCATTTAGGTCAAAATAGCAGTTTCATTAGGGTTTCCATAGATAAATATAGTTCTAGTTGTTCATATTTCTCGGTCTAGTAGCGGTTTCGGTTGATGAATATGCTTCTGTTCATGTTTCTCGATCCGTCATTTGATTTGTCAGGACTTTTATCAGATGATAGTCTAGTTCATGTTTCCGAATTGTTCCAATTTGATTTGTTTGACTTTTATCAAATAATTACCTATATAGGTCAAAGTAGCAGTCTAATTAAGGTTTCGATCAATGAATTATGAATATACTACTAAATGTTTGTATTTCTGGATCTAATTACAATCATGATGGTCAAACAGGCTGATGGACGTGAAGCAAGGCGTGAATAAGAACGGAAACACTGTACTCTACTTGGTGTTCGAGTACATGGAGACTGATCTGAAGAAATTCATCAGATCCTATCGCCAAACTGGTGACAACATTCCGCCCCAAATCGTCAAGGTACAATTTGCTTCACAACATAACTTTTAAATTTCATGTTATTTTGGTAATGACATTGTTTGTTTGTACTGGTTGTAGAGCTTGATGTACCAGCTTTGCAAGGGCATTGCTTTCTGCCATGCTCATGGTATATTACACAGGTATACATATTGTTCTTCCTGTTTAGAGAGATCGGAATAATCTTTATGCTTTTGGTGTTGATTTCAGTTGCTCGTTTGTTTTAGGGATCTTAAACCCCACAATCTTTTGATGGATCGAAAGACTTTGATGCTTAAAATAGCAGATCTTGGACTTGCTAGAGCTTTTACTCTACCAATCAAGAAGTACACTCATGAGGTATCTTCAATGGATATTAGCCTTTTAGGGTCATAAACCGTAACAAGTTGACGGTTCGGTTTCGCTTTTTTTACCAGTCCGGCCCATGGTTTGGAATTTGGTACCGGTTGTATAATCAGTACCGCCAGTCTAACCTTTTTTATTAATTTTTTCCTTCATTTTTGAAATATGTAGTAAACATCTTATCGTTTTATAAGTTTTAATAAAAACTATAACTACCTTGAAAAAAGATCCAGATAAACCGCTAGCTATAACTAGCCTTGCTGACCAACCTGGCCCGTTTCGTCTGTTGTCTGTTGGAATTTTTGTCCAAACGGATCAAACAACATCTTTTAATCGTTTGTACATTGCAGATTTTGACCCTTTGGTATAGGGCTCCAGAAGTACTTTTGGGTTCTACCCATTATTCAACAGCTGTTGACATGTGGTCGGTTGGCTGCATTTTTGGTAGGAAACGTTTATACCAGATTATAATCTCATTTTTACTAGTTTCACTTGATAGATTAGAAATAACTAATCATACGGTTTGTTTTTATTTTAATCTTTGTAGCTGAATTAGTCACAAATACAGCCATTTTTGCGGGAGATTCTGAACTTCAACAATTGCTACATATTTTCAGGTTCTTAATTTATAACTTTTTGGATTCAGTTTCATTTCCGGTTTCTTGAATTTACGTGACACCAATTGTTGATCAGGTTATTGGGTACACCCAATGAAGAAATTTGGCCCGGAGTAAGCAAGCTCAAGGACTGGCATGAGTATCCCCAATGGAAACCGAAGCAAATTTCAACTGCTGTACCAACGCTGGATGCAGATGGACTCGATCTCATTTCGGTAAATAATAATTTCAACTTGTTTTTAAATTTATTTATGGTAACTTGTTGAACTTTTTATGTATACATATTGAAAATATTTTTGTGCAGAAAATGTTGGAGTATGAACCGTCAAGAAGGATTTCAGCTAAAAAAGCAATGGAACATCGATATTTTGATGATCTTGACAAGACTTATCTTTGAGATGCCACATCTGTTGCTTGTCTCGAGCAAATTTAACGAAAAAATCTGTGTTCTGAAATTAACTGCTGATTTGTGGCAAGGATTAAATTGTTTTTAACTGTAGGTTTTTATGTACCAAGTATGAATGAATATGTTAACCGTATGTTTAGTACTTTGACATCTATGAATGAATATGTAACATGTTTGGTTGGTAACTAGATGGGTAAAATGCACCAACACATTAATCACTAATGTATTCAACCTCAATACTAAATCAAGAAACTACATGCTACAATTGTGAAGACCATGAAATGAGATAATCATTGACAAACACACTCATAGGCACTCGTGTAGCAGTGTCAATGCTGAGATTATGGAGTCCCCTGTAGTTAGTTGTGGGACATCATAAAAAACTTGTTGACCAACATATGATACTCAAGACTCAAGTCACCTATGATGGGACTAGACATGCAAATGTATCTATTGCATATGAGACATGAGAGTGCTCAAAAGGAAATCTCCTTGTCAAGGGAAAAAGCCCCTCCTTATTCAAGTGGGCTTAAAACCGTTGGGTCAGGCCCAATTGACATAGGAGAATTTCATTGTCAAGTTTAGGATGAGAGACAAGAGAGACCTATAAAAAAAACCCACGTTTTATAAAGTGGGCGTAAACCCGTTGGGTTAGGCCCGACTGAGGGTATTATCTACAAATTCTACAAAGCTAATTAAACTATAGGTGCACAAAATGTATTGTTAAGAACAAGAACCAGTTTTTTTACATAATCTATTTTTTCAACATTGGTCAAAATCGGATTTTAAAATAAGCGGTACCGTTAATAGCCAGTTTAGGGTGGGCAAAATTCGTAACCTATATAACCGAAAAAGTTTTTTTCTGATCGGTTAATACTCGGTTAAAAATAACAGTTTATTAAAATACTAAAGAAAATACAAAATATATAGAAATTACATACAATAAATCTTGTACAATTCAATTTAATAAATTCCGAAAAGTGTTAAATTTGAGTTCATTTGATGACATCGGAATTCATCGACATATAAACATGAATACTCCAATAAAATTTAGGAATTTGATCGCGGATTCAAGTTGTTATCGTATATTTCTATCGCGGTTCTTATTTTTTTAGAACAACAACCAGCTTTTGCCTAACCTATTTTTTCAACATTGGTTAAAACCAAATTTTAAAATAACTCAATTTTGGGTGGGCAAAGTTCGTAACCTATGTAGCATAGGTTTTTGTGGTTGGTTAATAACCAGTTAAAAATAATCGGTTTTTTTAATACTAAAGAAAATACTAAATATATAGAAATTACATACAATAAATCCTGTAGAATTTAATTTAATAAATTCCAAAAAAATGTTAAATTTGAATTCGTTTGATGACATAAGAATTCATCAACTCAAAATCAAATGCAAACATGAATACTCCAACAAAATTCAGGAACTTATCACGGATTCAAGTTGTTATCGTATATTTTAAGTTGTTACCGTAAGTCCATAACCTAAACACATTATCAAAATATGTCACATGGAAACCTATTTCATAAATAAATCCTCTAAATACTAGAAATGGATACTTAAGATCATGTAACAGTCATTTGTATACAAGGAAAATTTAAATACCAAACCTATCATTTAAGCCATCCGACTATTATTTGCCAATTCAAGTATTTTACGTTACAAAAAACACTCCTATAACACACATTCAAATCGTACATGAATTACTTTACCAACTACTATTTATAGTCACATATTATCTTCCAAAAATACAAGAATAAAAACATCCACAAACCAAGTAAAACACTTGCCGACAAATTATAAATAACAAAAACGCTCTCAAGCCTACTTAGTCACTCTCTATGAATTCACACATATTCCTTAGAGTTAACTTTCGTTTGCTCCTTCTGGTATGGTCTGTTTAACGATTTTGCTTCAATCATTTAAAATTTAAAAGGTAATGAAAACACATTTAATCATATTTTTAGCATTTTAGACATCACAAAAATTTGATGTTAATTAGGTAACAAAAATGCATTTAACCTCTTGAAATAAATGCACCCATTAACACAAGAAAAACACCATAAACACAAAACAATCACTTTCCATAACAAATTTCCAATAGCCAGGGGTAGTTTAGACATTTCACAAGCTAACAAATTATATCCAGGTGGTATATTAATCAGAAGACTCATTCTCCTGATTTTAACAAATCAGCCGCAGCAGCAGCAGCAGCAGCAGCGGACGCCACCACTACCACCACCGTCCTCCGTCATTCGCCGGCGTTACTATTTCTCCCTCTCCTCCACTCACCACCTGCCACGTGTCCCCTCTCTTTCCGTTGACACATTTCACTAAACCCTCAACACCTATATATATATATATGTACGGCGTTACTTACACTAATTACACTCTCTAAAACACCCCAAATTGCAACAAACCCTAGGTTTTTTTGCTCGATTACGGGTTCTTACTACACAAAGGTACAATTTAGTGTTTATTTTCATAATGTCAGTTGTAATTTGTTGTCAATTTAGTGTTTTGTTGATTGAAATTTTTGTATAATTTTTAATTTGTAGTTTGTGTTTTTTTTTTTTTTTTTTTTTCATTTGGTGAAAAATTTATAGTTATTTGCTGTAATTTGTTTCTTCATGTTGATATTTTTATCATTTATTATTGTTTGACAAGCTGAATTTGTGCTTACTGGTGGCTTTTTGGGGGTTAGGAAACTAGGGTTTTTGTGTGAAAGAAAGTGGGGATAATTGGTGTTATAGTTAATTAGGTTAAATATTTAAGTGTGCATTTGGTTAATATGTTTTTTTTCATTTTGGTGTTGGAAATATGTAATCTTTGTTTGAAATTACCATTGAACAAGAGGTATAGAGCATAGTTGTCAATAGCGGTCGCTATAGCGAATAGCGAATAGCGTAGCGTATAGGTCGGTCGCTACAAGGTATGTAGCCATAAATAGCGGGATTTCAGTTTATTTTTTTATTTTTTATTTTCCTTTAAATATAAATAGCGATTAAATATAGCTATAAAATAGCTAGATTTTAGGTTTTTGTTAAATATACATGTAAAATAGCGTATATACTTGGGTATTTTGATATAATATATATACATATATTTTTTTTTAAATTCTTTTCTAGTGTAGCGCCCGCTGTTTATCGCTATTCGCTATGTAGCATATAGGTACCTTATCGCTATTTGTTGCTATCCATTAACAACTATGGTATAGAGTACAAAGGATAAAGGAAATACGTTTTCGGTCTAACTTTTGTGGAAAGTTAACGTATTTAAAGCGCGTTTTGTGGAGTTTTTGTGGAAAGTTAACGTATTTAAAGCGCGTTTTGTGGAGTTTTAATGGATCGAAGAGACGTTGAGATGGAGGAAATCAACTAGAGTTTCACAAAACCTTTAACCGCCATAAAAGGCGTTACATACACAAACACACACCGTTACACTCTCTGAAACACCCCAAATTGGAACGAACTCTAGTTTATTTGCTCGATTACGCCTTTGTAGAACACACAGGTAACAATTTTGTGTTTATATAAATAGCGAAAGTTTACATCTTAGTTCCTATTGTAATTTGTTGCGAATTTAGAGTTTTGTAATTTATGCTTCTTTCATTTGCTGTAAAATTTCGAGTCATTCAGGAAACACGAATCACTGATTGTTTTCCATCATGTTGATATATCTGTCATGAATCACTCCAATTTGTTTTCATTTGGTGTTAGAAAAATGTAATCTGTGTTTGAACTTATAGTTAACGTGTTTAAAGCGTGTTTTTGTAGGGTTCTAATGGATCAAAGAGACGTTGAGATGGAGGATACTGGAAAGGTTACAGAAGATGAAGTTGTGGGTGGTGAAGAATGCGTGGAGAAGGAGCAAACAGGTTCAAAAGAAGTTGGAGATGAACAGGAAGAGTCGGTCGGTTTAGTCAACACAAACCCGAACGAGATTGAAACAAGTCAAGAAAACCTAAGTAAGGTAGATGAAGAGGAGACGCACCCTAACGAAACCGAGCCGGAACTGCCTGTGGATGAGGTTTACGATAGCAAGAAAGACGCTGCAGAAATTGTTGATGATAAGAATAAGATCGATGATAGTAAGGATGATGCTACATATATGGATGATGTTCATGATGGTTCTATGAAGATGCCGGAGAGTAACAAGGAAGGGGATCCTACAGGCGATGAAAATCATCAAGAACTTGCTACATCCAATGCCGTTGTGGAACATTCACCTATTAAAACAGATGATCTTTGTGCGGAGACACTGAAGAATGAGCTAGAAAACGCAAAGGTAATTTTACATTAAAATCAAGAAGTTAAATCGGCATCTTCGGTCAGCCTTTAGCTTTTTAAGTTTGTTTTTGGTATGATACTGTTAGATGGACGAGGGCTATGAATCTGGGACTCAAGAGGATCAAGAAATATTCGCGCAAGAGGTGGATGCCGTCTATAGGGAAAAAGGCTTGGAATTTAAGCCACCAAAGTTTTACGGGCAACCGTTAAATTGTCTCAAGTAAGTTACTTGGCTTCAATTCTTTTTTTCACATTGTGATTCTATATTTTGTCGAAGGCTCGGTTTTATTGTTGTGCTTATTCTGATAGGTTATGGAGGTCTGTTATCAAATTGGGTGGATATGACCGGGTATACGCATCTTTCTCTGATAAGTTACGTAATTTTCTACTATTCGCAATACGATAGATAATTCCTTCTTCAGGTTACTGGATCCAAATTATGGCGACAAGTAGGAGAAGCTTTCCACCCACCCAAGTAAGAACTTATGCTTATTCAATAGCACATATTGTTACAAACTAATGATCTTGTATTTTTCCTTTCAATTAAAGTGTCAATATAGTCGAAGGACCAAATTATACCGGTCAATCCTCCAAATATGTGATTGAGTCGTATTTTCAAAGTCTTCTCTTATATTTGTAAAGATATGATATATTATATGACTGTCATGCTACTAATCCTGTACGGTATATATTTTAAAGGACATGCACAACTGTCTCCTGGACATTTCGCCAGTTCTATGAAAAGGTATATACTATAATTGTTATTTTACACTTTTTACTAGAAATTTCGAGTTATAAACTTCTTTTTTGTTTATTTGTAGGCACTTCTCGAATACGAAAGGCACAAAATCCAGATTGGTGAGCTTGAATTCCCCCTTTCGACTGTCTTCCCAGATGCCCCTAATGTTGATAATGAGGTTTGTTGATATTTGAACTTTTATAGCATTTGATATTTTATACTTTATTCTTAGTACTTATTTTAATTACATAAAATTAAACTTTTCTGGTCACTGGACCCTTAATCTCTTGTGCAGGCAAATGGCCATCAGACCCCAGGATCAGGTAGGGCCCGCAGGGATGCTGCAGCTCGTGCCATGCAGGGTTGGCATGCTCAACGCCTTTTAGGTTTCGGTGAGGTTAGTGAGACAATCGTTTGTGTAGATTCCGGAGCATTATAACTCCAGAAGTGAAAAACATATTTTTTCCGTTTCTATATGATGAAATGACTTACTATTATTCTTCTTTTTAGGAAAAGAATTCCAGCAGTTCACCGAAGCGCGAAAAAAGTCTCAAAAGCATTGGTAAGGTCGTCCATCAAAGTATAAACATTTTACAGCGTCAAAATGTGTTCTTAATTGAGTAATTATCAAATGTAGGGTCGATAAAACAAAAGAGACCAAGTGAAATGGAGCATTCCGTGAAAGCTGCACGAACCGAAACATCTAGGCAGTTAAGGCTCAATCATTGTTTTCTTTCAATTTTATCTATACAGCTGTATGTAATTATGTACCTTTAATGGTTTTTCACTCACAATTCAATTATTACAGAGTTGTCACCACAGTTGCTGACGTTGGTCCTCCTGCTAACTGGGTGAAAATTAACGTTCGGGAAACTGTAAGTATTGTTTAACCACTTTACTTATTTACCTTTATCACATGTGCTGATGTGCATTGACTTTTTTCAGTTACTAGATGTCTAAGTTGACTTCTTTTATTTCTCATGCACAGAAAGACTGTTTTGAGGTGTATGCACTAGTTCCCGGGCTTCTACGAGAAGAGGTGATAAACTAACACACCACTGTTACCTTTTTTATTCTCATTTTAAGAGTAAAATGCCATTTTCGTCCCTGAGCTTTGGCCAGTTTTGCGACTTTCGTCCAAAGCTTTGATTTTCCGCATCTGGATCCAAAAGGTTTAAAATCTTGCCATTTTCATCCGGCTCGTTAACTTCATCCATTTTTCTCCGTCAAGTCAGGGGTATTTTCGTCTTTTTTGTTAACTTAAAGGGCAATTCGGTCTTTTTCACTTTATGTACAAGCATTTAGCATAATGTACAAGTATTCAAAAGACCGAATTGCCCTTTTAAGTTAACAAAAAAAAAAAACAAAAATGTTCCTGACTTAACATAGAAAAATGGATGGAGTTAACGAGCCGGATGAAAATGGCAAGATTTCAAACCTTTTGGATCCAGACGCGGAATAACCAACATTTGGACGAAAGTCGCAAAACTAGCCAAACCTCAGGGACGAAAAGGGTATTTTACTCTTTTTTATAATACCAAACTATATGAATTCTTAAGCTAAGATTCGACAATATATCCTTGTCATATGATAAATTTAGGTACGAGTACAGTCAGATCCAGCTGGACGCGTTGTCATCACAGGTCAGCCTGAGCAACTCGACAATCCATGGGGTATTTCAGCTTTCAAAAAGGTCTGTATTAATTTGGCATTTAGGTTTGATGCATCTTTGTGCAGTTAACTTCTTTAATGAAACAAAGTTGATAAATGATTGTTTGGCCATTGTTACAGGTGATCAGCTTACCATCAAGAATCGATCCACTTCGTACATCAGCAATTGTGAGCCTACATGGACGGCTTTTGGTTCGTGTGCCTTTCGAGCAGTCAAACATCTAAACTTGTTTAATGGTGTTTTAAGTGTCATCAGTAATTAGGACATTGAAAGTGGTAGCATCAGGCAAATAATTACTGTCTTTAAAACTGGTTTCTGTGTATGGTTTACAGTAAGTTAGTTGAGGTTTTTATAAGTTATGCATTTTCAGTGGCCTTTTAAAGTTTAAAGGCCTTTTTCATGGCTTTATTTGCAGGGCAACTTTTTTACTTTTTCGTAGAGTTTTGTACTTTTCTTGATGTGTTCTTAGACCATCCGCATCGCATCGCCCATGAGCCGCCTGTAGGGGGCGTGGAAGGCGCCCATGCCCCTCTTGGGGTGGAGTGGGCCGCCCGTGGAATAACTACATGACGTTATATTTATGCTATATTATAATACACAATAACTAGATCATACCATACATACATACATATATATATATAATATTAAATCATTATTTTCATGCAGCTCTTTTATTTATATAGTATTTTTTTCACAACTACTTTCTTTAATTTATTAAGTAAAATGCCAAAATTTTCCTTAAAGTTTGGGTACTTTTGTTGTCACACCCCGATTTCCGGTGGACACGGAAGGGTAGGGTTTAAGCGTGAGGATTGGATAACAGTATCACAATTGTTATGTAGCGGATGTATTGGAGTAAAAATATTTAATTAAATAAAAGGCTTGAATGTATATAAAAGTTTATACAAGCGTTTAAGTACATGCTCACATGCGGGATCAATATAAAAAGAGTTTTGGACATCATAGGCCTTAAGCTAGGAGCACGTTTGACATTCTCGCCCTTCTTACTGTGCCTTCTCGATCTTCCACCTTTTGAGGAAGTGGGTTGGGTTTCGGGTAAAAAAACCGGGAAGCGGTGGTGGCGTTGTTGGATATTAGTCGATACATTTAGAATAGGTTAACCGGCCCATTATGTTATATCAGCCGGCCCTAGTAAAGCTGTATAGATCTATATATATTTCATATATTGTATTCACATATTATCACAATCAAATAATACAATCTTTACCAAGTTTTAACTTGGTATCAGAGCTTAGGGTTCTGATCTTTTTTTTACTATTCGTCGATATTGTTCATCGGTACTGTTCATCGGCACTGTTCATCGGCATTGTTCATCAGTTTTTTCTTCTTCAGCACAACACCACAGTCTCTATTCTCTTTTCTGGTCGACCTGACAATGGGCGATAAACTTGCAGCCTTCACAAATGCTGAGAAAACTACACACAACTCCCATAAGTTTGGGTTCACTTTATCTCCTACAAACTATGGCCATTGGAAGCTAATGATTCAGCCTTTTCTTGCTACACACAACCTATTCAGGTATGTTGACGGGAGCATTCCTTGTCCACCTTCAACCATATCTTCTCCAGGCGGCACTTCTTCTGGAAAAGATGATGCGACTGCTACTACCATTGTAACTCAGCCGAACCCTGATCATCTGAACTGGTTATGTAACGATGCACATGTTCGTATGTTAATTCTATCCACCCTCTCAGAGCAGTTGTTTCAACGCGTTCAGGGTACCACCTCGCGTGAACTTTGGCTTGGCCTTGAACAAGCTTATGCCCCACATACCTCTTCCAGAGAGTTTACCTTAAAAACACAGCTACTGAAAATACAGATGAAAGGTGACGAAACATCTGCTGCATATCTTGCTAGGGCACAGGAGTATGCAAATGCCCTTGCAAATATTGGACAACCTATGCCCGAAAAAGACCTGGTTATGCTAGTTGTTGCTGGTCTTCGTGAGGAATACAATAGAGTCAAACAGAGTCTCCTTGCAAGACAATTCACAGCCGTCTTCTCTGAACTTCCTAGTCTCCTTGCAGACCATGAATTTCTGATCCACAAACCAACTGTTGACACTTCGCCTGTTCAGGCTTTTACAGCCGCGACAACTGTTAGTCCCTCTATGGTTCAGAATGACACAGTGGCAGCCATTCAGCAACTTGTTGTCCGTCTTGGTTTTCAATTACAACCATCCACAGGTTCATCCCAAGCCAATGCACCCCAAGCCTTCTATACAAACAGGACTGGGCAGTCTTCTTACAGCCGCGGACGAGGTACACGTGGCGGACGTGGTAACCGTGGGAACAATAACTACAACAATAATAACTACAACCGCAATCATGGGGCCACTAATCATCGGAATCCAGGTCAGTTTAGTTGGGCTTCTAATCAAAACACTGTTTATGGAACTTGCAACAGGTGTGGAATTGGACATTTATGTCACACCCCCAAAATCCACATGCGGAACACCACCACTTGGAGGCGTGACTGACCAGGATCCAGCCACCAATTATACTGAGCAATATATAATAATAACATAAGTAATACTCACCAACCACAAGGTTAGCAAATATCATAGTCAAAGTTCAAAAGTTCTAAGTTTAAGTAAAGGTTCAGATAAGTAGCGGAAGCATAGACAAAATGGACTAAAACAAAGTTCTTAGTTCAAGTTTGTTAAAACCCAACACACAGGTTAGACGACCACTACACATCCCAAGCTGCAAGCTCCTGAATCACTGGGTACCTGCAAAGCATGCAGTAGGGTATCAACATAATGTTGGCGAGTCCACGAGGTGTCAAGTTTTAGTTTTCAAAAACGTAAGTTGTTTAGATAAAGCATTTATAATCACGTTGTGGGGAGCTACCCCATCTGTAAGCTCACTAAACTGTAGAACCGAAACTGTTGACGGAAAGTTGTTGTGCCCCGAGTCAATGTCTATCGTCATTGACCAAGATGCAAGGTCTACTAGTTCACGCCCGATCTCCCCTGGTCACGGTGTGAGGTTGTCAAACCTAATAGCGCTATCAACTAATAACCTGTTCGCCCCCGGCGATTAATCGGTACTGTAAGCAGGGACTTAAGGTGATAGAGTTTCGTTTAGCTTGGCTAGTTGTGATTTATAAATATTATCCAAACGTATCTCCCCCGGAGATAGTAAATACCCATTCGGATTTCCCTCGGAAATAATATTTCAAAAGTATTTTTCCCAAAGTTGGCAGTTTGTCCGTGTCCCTCCTTGGGACGCATGCTTTTAGTGTGTGAACTCACCTTGGGTTGCTCGGCAGATTAGGTTACTTGTCAAACACGCTGGTCACCACGTCCTAACATGGTTACCAGTACAGGTCAGGTTTGGGTACAGAGAATGTCACGTATATTTAACACATAATCTAACACATAGCATGCATATAGTTACATGTAGAGTTATTGGGCCTTTTCTACTATTGGACCAGTCAACAGCATCAACTAACACATAGTTCGGTTAAACAGGCAGCCCAAACAAATCACGTTGTGGCCCAATAACCAAAGTGAACAGCCCAGTCGAGACAAGGTGGTCTCGACTCGAGAACATGCGGTCTCGAGTCGCAACCAGGAGGTCTCGGCTTGTAATGGTTGGTCTCGAGTGGTGCAGGCATGACTCGCAACCCCGGGGATCTCGAGTCCCGTCGCAATCATAGTCATTCAAGGTTTCCATCCAACGGCGCTGCCTCATGTTCAACTCCTTCTGGTTGAACAGGTGCTGGAGGCTTTTGTGATCAGAATAAATCACAAATTTAATACCGTAAAGGTAATGCCTCCACAACTTCAGTGCAAATACAACGGCACCCAACTCCAAATCATGGGTGGTGTAATTCTTTTCATGCATCTTTAATTGCCTTGAAGCATAGGCAATCACCTTGCCCTTCTGCATAAGCACACACCCCATGCCCGTGTGTGATGCATCGCAGTAAACTACGAATTCCTCTGTACCTTCCGGTAATGTCAGCACAGGTGCGTTGCTTAGCTTTTGCTTCAGTATTTCGAAGGACTCTTGCTGCTTTGGGCCCCAATTAAACTTTTCTTTCTTCTTGGTTAGGGAAGTCAAGGGCGCAGCAATCCTCGAAAAATTTTCAATAAACCTCCTGTAATATCCTGCTAACCCCAGGAAACTACGGATTTCGGTAGGCGTCTTTGGCTCTTGCCAGTTCATGACCGCCTCTACCTTAGCGGGATCCACTTGGATACCACGCTCACTCACAACGTGACCTAAAAACTGAACCTCTCGTAGCCAAAATTCACATTTCGAGAATTTGGCGTAGAGTTTCTCACGCTGTAGTAATTCAAGAATGCAACGGAGGTGCTTCTCGTGGTCTGCTTGATTCTTGGAATATATAAGGATATCGTCGATGAAGACTATGACAAATTTGTCCAAATACGGCTTGCAGACGCGATTCATGAGATCCATGAACGCAGCCGGTGCATTTGTGAGCCCAAAAGGCATCACTAGGAACTCGTAATGACCATAGCGAGTCCTAAATGCTGTCTTATGTACATCCTCATCTCTGACCCTTAGCTGATGATAGCCCGACCTTAAGTCGATCTTTGAGAAGTAGCTCGCTCCTTTCAGTTGATCGAATAGATCATCGATCCTTGGCAAAGGATATCTATTCTTTATGGTCACTTTATTTAGCTCTCGATAGTCGATGCACAACCGCATCGATCCGTCCTTCTTCTTTACAAATAGGACTGGTGCTCCCCAGGGAGATGAACTAGGTCTGATAAAACCTTTTGCCAGCAGTTCATCCAACTGGGTCCTCAGTTCTTTCATTTCCGTTGGAGCTAGCCTGTAAGGTGCTCTTGCTATCGGAGCTGCTCCAGGAATGATGTCTATTCTGAACTCTACTTGTCTATCTGGTGGCAAACCAGGTAGTTCTTCAGGAAAAACCTCAGGATATTCAGAAATGACAGGAAGATCTTCTATCTTTGGCTTCGGTTCTTCAATTATCACCTGAGCCATGTAAATTACACAGCCTCTGTTCAAACACCTAGAAGCTTTCAGCATAGATACGTCTTCGGGCAATCCGTACTGCGTATCTCCTCGAATGGTAAGAGATTCACCACTCGGAGTCTTTAATACTATATGCCTTTTGCCGCAAATGATCTGGGCCTGGTTATGGGATAACCAGTCCATGCCTAGCACAATGTCAAAACCCGCTAATTTGAATGGAAGTAGAGATAAAGGAAAAGAATGGTTCCTAATGGACATTTCACATCCTTCTAGAACAGTTGAGACGGTTTCTATCGTGCCGTCTGCTAACTCTACTTCGTATTTCATATCAAGGGTTTTGATAGGCATATTTAGTAGTTGGCAAAATTTCTGGTCTACAAAGGATTTATCGGCGCCAGAATCGAACAGTACTCTTGCAAATATATTATTTACGAGGAAAGTACCTGTAAGCACATTGTCGTTCTGGACTGCTTCCTTTGCATCCATGCGAAAAACTCTCGCATTTGACTTCTTTGTCTCTTCCGCCTTCTTGGCATACTTTGGGCAGTTACTCTTGATGTGCCCTTTTTCGTTACAACCATAGCAGGTTGCATCCTTGATTTTCTTGCACTCCACCGTCTTATGATCCTTGGACTTGCATAGTCCACAGGAAGGAGTCTTTGATTGCGACTGTGAGTTCGAGGCAAATCTGCATTTCCCAGAGTGGGGTTTCTTGCAGATTTTGCAGTTGGGCCTTTCACCAGCTTGCCCATCTTTCTTCGCCTCCGACCCTCTTTTGCCTTCACCGTTTCCACGGTGCTTCTTCCCTGATCTTCGTGAGGTATCATCCTCACGTTTTCTCTTCTCAGCCTCCTTGTTCCTTAGTGTCCTCAGACGGACAACATCTAAAGTTAGAGACAAGGAGAGGTCAGTAACTGACCTGAAGGTCGTCGGCCGGGAGGCTTTTACACTCGCCTTTATTGCGGGCTCCAAGCCCCCAATAAAACGAGCGATTCTTCGGGGTTCTGGTGTCACAAGGTATGGGACCAGACGAGACATGGTATTGAAACTCGTCAAATATGCCTGGCAATCCAGGTTCGTCATCACCAGTGACACAAAGTCAGCCTCGATCTTCTCAACCTCATGCTGATGGCAGTAGTTTTCCTTAATGAGAGCAATAAATTCCTCCCATGTCATCTTGTACAAAGCAGACTTACCTGATGCCTGCACCAACGCTCTCCACCACGCCAGGGCCTCGCCCTTGAATGACTGTGACACATACTTCACCACATCTCTCGCTGCACACCCGCTGATGTCCACTATAGTGTCCATCTCATCTAGCCAGGTGATACAATCAACAGCACCTTTTTCCCCTGTAAATTCCCGGGGCTTACAAGATACAAAGTATTTGTAGGTGCAACCCTTAGCATTTGATGCATCAGTATATTCTCTATCGCGATGAACGCTGTTCTCAGTGGACGAGTGTTTGTCGTCATCTTTCTTGGGTTCAGAAGGTGGTTTGGAGTGTGTCTTTGGTTTAGAGGGTGGTTTCGACACGGTTCTGCCTTGGGACTCAGTATATTGACGTTCAAGAGCTGCCTGAACAGCATTGTCAATCAGAGCCTTCAGTTGTGCGCCTGTCAATTGCACTGGCGTATTGTCGTAGTCATCATCATTAGTATGGCTATTTTCTCCGTTGGGATCCGCCATTGTAACTTGAATCTGTTACAGAAGATGACAAAATTTTATTCAGGAGATTATTATATAATCGTCTTTTATGACAATTTGTCAACCATGGTACAGAGACCATATTTGGTTAACTTATTATTTCATTACATATTAGGATTTGAATATATCCTATTTCGGCTATATAAATAATATTGGCGGCGTAAAGCCTAATCATGATGATGTTTTATAATATTAGCCGAGATTTCAGAGAATCAAAGGCATAGAGATTTGAACCGTAGTTCTTTTATCTCTTTCTGACAGGGAGTCATAGACCACCACTGCCTTTTGTCTTTATAAGACAATTATTACGGCCCATAGGCATTACACCTCTAATGGATGTTTTAATATGGGTGGCCCGTAGGCACTACATTTCTAATGGATGTTTTAATATGGTTGGCCCGTTGGCACTACATCTCTAATGGATGTTTTAATAAGGTTGGCCCGTAGGCACTACATCTCTAATGGATGTTTTAATAAGGTTGCCCCGTAGGCACTACATCTCTAATGGATGTTTTAATAAGGTTGGCCCGTAGGCACTACATCACTAATGGATGTTTTCATAATACTGGCACGTAGGCACTACATCACTAATGGATGTTTTAATAATATTGATCACCTTTATTGGTGATTTAACCCACGATTTATAAATCATTTAGTTGGGTTTTGAAATCCTTAAAGGATTTATTGTATAAGAATGACGTGCGTGATTTTAACGAATCACATCTGCCATGATGGTTAACATGCGTACAGAGGTTAACAGGGAATCAGAATCTTTTTAACTAGGTCGTACCATCTTGACTGGATCTTAAAAGACACCAAGCTAGGTTTCACCTTTTAAGATTCTTTATTTAGGCAGATCAATTAAAAGGATTGGTTTTGATTTATTTTATACATATTAAAACAAAACTCATAACATACATTCCATAATCTCAAATACAATTACATATCGCCCTAAACGGGTCTTTCAAATAGTACATACCTCCATAAAGGTTTAAAATAAGTGACAAGTCCACGCAGGGACTAATACAAGATAGGTGTCCATGTAAGGACTAAAAGATAAGTCCACGTAGGGACTGAAATACGATAAGTGTCCATGCAGGGACTTATTTCAAAAAAGAAATTACATTAGTACAACTATTAAGGGCTAGTGGTCACGTTTCTTCTTTTTGCCCTTTAGTAGGTTCGCCAAGCCTTTGAGAAATCCTCGGTGGCTCTTTTTCTCTTCTTCGAACTCTCTCTCCACTCGATCTAGTCGATGGAGTATTTCTTCCTGTTCAGGAGGAGAAAATCGTGGTTGTGGCGCTTGTTGCGGAACTGGGGGTCTGGGAGGTATTGGATACCCATGAGCTGAGTAGTCCGGTGGTCCCATGTTCCCATGAGCTCCGTCAGGGTAGCGCGCATTATATCTAGCCGACACCACATATGGGTCGCGCTCATAGCCGTAGTTGTATTGTGCTTGTGACGGTTCGAACGGGTTATAAGCCGTTGGACCCGTGTAAGCAGGTATGGGTTGGTCATACCCAAATGGTGGCGAATTTTGTGCAGCTGGTGCGGAGTTCGCCTCCTGTATAGGACTTGAAGGTCCTTCTTCTTGTAGTGGCGGATAGTGGCTACTACTAGAATGTCGAGGAGTGCTGAAGTGGATACCCCCTCCTCCTCGTGTAGACATACGAGCATTTGTCCTCCTACGCCTTGGCGGATCAGGTATTACTGGTTGTGCCGGTGGCGGAGGTGGTGGCGTAACTGCCTCAAAGCGTGAATCCTCAGAGGGATCCCGTGGATGTCGCGGTTGTTGAGATGTCTGTTGAGGTGGCGTGTAGTACCACTCATGTCGGTCAAACAACGCTTGGAAACTGTCTGGTCCCTGATAGGGTGTGCCATGGAAGGATGACCCATCAGAGACTTCTATCGGATGCGTGGGCGTACCACGAGCTGGTTCAGTAGGATCCTCATCTTCCTCCATGGGATCTTCAGAAAAGTGGTCTTGTGGCCCTAGTGGAACAAAACCTGAAGGTTCCTGTATGTAGTCAGCCGGATTAAACTGACCTATATAGTATGGAGTAGGGTCGTCATAATTCCGGGTCGATACCGAACGTTGTAGAGGTATGAAGGAAGGTTGTGGGTTGTTGGGATCATTCTCTGAGTTTGGTCCAAAGGAGTGCCGGTAGGATGGCGTCGAGCTGTGTGAGGTGGAATGCCTCGCGGGTTCGTAGAGATCTCTTCGTCGTTGTGGCTCTTCGCTCCGTGTCATCGAAGGATGTCTTGTACCAGATGGTCCAGCTTCGTTATCGTGATGTGTCACGATTTCTCCTCTGCCTCTTCTTCCCCTTCCTCTTCCTCGGAATATAACAGGTGGCATTTTCCTGCTCCAAAACTTCCTAAAAATCGAATTGAAAATAAAGACAAAAAGGAGTATTAATCCGAATTTGTCCTAAGTTATTGTCTAGACTCAAGTATGTGCAATTGTGTCATTGAGATTAAACACATTAGGATAGTGTTTAATTCACTCAACGTTGGCTCTGATACCAACCTGTCACACCCCAATTTCCACGTGTCTCACCGGTGGGCCCGGTGGGGGATTACCGTGACGATGTTGGCAACAATATAGTCAAACCACACAATTATATAATGCACAGCGGAAGCTTAAGATAAATATATAAACTTCAACCTCTGGTTGTAATATCAAATGTATTACAGAAGTTGAATATATCCACAGCGGATCAAAAAGTAATAAATATTGTTCATTCAGATGCAGCATCGAGTTTGCGAGACTATGTACGATGCTTAGGACGCCTATACCAGCCCATTACGTATAGTACATGCATTTAATCTTTTTGGGGAAAATACGTCAGTTTACACTGGTAAATACATTCAACTGACACATTTGAAAATGTTTATTAAAATTGATTTGAATGCACAAGGCACAAACTCTTTTATAACTTGGGATAATTATAATAAAATCTTGTGAACGTTTTACATGTCCTTTTATGCGTTCAGTAGCCCGGGTCGTGCCGGGTTAAAGATTTATAGACACACCACATTGCGTAAAACCGTAGTATAAAAACCAACGGCTACGTCTTTTAATTTAATGTCGACACTATATACCGGGTGTACGCCTACACCGGGATGTCGATGGTCGTGGCCATTTCGTAAAATGATGCCAAGGATATCCGGGACAACGGTCATTAAACCCCCCAAAGGCTTATAAGAAACAAAACTGTTTAAATGAGCCGATCATATTATTTAATTAACCACCTAAGCGATGGAAGAATATAATGCTCAATCAAGCGGTATTAATATACCGTAACCCAAGCCCATATAGGGGAAATAAGTTAAAGTATTTACCTTTGCAAGTATATTTCCTTAATTGGATTAAATCACCGATAGCTTTTACTGGGGCTCCTAATCTGGAACGAAGGTTTTAATTAACCTCTTAGAATCCTAACGAGTCGTTATAATGGCCGTAGCCTAGACCGGTTGGTTCCGATATGTGAATATGGTTTAATCGCGTGAAAAGGAGAAAACCGAGAATGGAGTGCGATTCTGACCCAACAAATTCAGAGACTTGTTTTATATGGGTTTATGGTTCACACTCTGGATTTTGGGGTTCAAATAATATAATTTGACCCGTATCGGCTAGTTTATGAAAACTAGTTTCATAAGCCGAACCGTGCGCGCAATAGGCGAAACGGTTAACCATGAGAGTCGTACGCTTATTTCCTAAGTCAATATGCCTTAAAGAGGTTGCGGTATCAGTAGGATACTTTCCGTGATGCCCGTAACGAGTTTAAGTTAACATTATGCCCCGTAGGGGCTTTTCGGTCATTTTAAAGACTTTTAAAGAGCTTTTCGAGTTCTATAGGAAATCTGAGTTTCCCGATCAGTTTATAAAGTCTAAAATACTTTATTTATTATTTAAAATCAGTAGCAACTGGAATCGGGTCAAAAGACCTTGTAGAACTCATGTTTTGGCCGAAAAGGGCATATTCGGTATTTACCGAACCGTAGCCATAACCGCAGGTTATGAGCGAGGTAAAAATTATTAAAAATCTTTAAAATTCCCAAAATATTATTCTAATACAGTGGGTAAAATTTTTGGTGATGAAATCTTGGTTTAGATAGGTGTTATGCTAATTGCGCCGTTAATTACTAAAGTTTACTTTAAATGCGCTATTTAGCATAACTCTCATTCTAGACCTCGGATTGATGTGAAACTTTAAGGACATGCTTATATTTTAATAAGCAAGGTTCTGGTCCATTCACGTGTCCGAAATACTCGTTTTATTTTCAAAATGGCGTTACGGTCAACTTTTAGGCGATTAACGGAAATGCGTAAAAGACTCGGATAACTCATGAACCGATCACAGAGGTTTATACCATCATGTAACCTGGTCCTAAGAGTGTCCTAAGGTATATCTATACCTCACTAAAACGGGTCAGAACTGAAGTCAAAGCAAAAGTCAAACTTTTGCGACATTCGGCTCCGAACCGGTTCAATATAGCAAATGGTCGATTCAAACGAGCGCAAACAAGTTTATATACTTAATATCATGTTTTATAAGTGTCAAAACAGGTTTCATAACATATACATTACAGATTATGCATAAATCGCTAAAATAGCTTTCTGTTGACTTTTTAACCGCACGTTTGACTTGATATTTGACATAGTTAGAGTGGTGATCAGGGGGAACCCTTTTAGAGGTTTATTACCCACATAATTACCTACTCAAAACCACTTTTGATCCGTCATAAGACTGAACCATTTGCAAGTTATTGTAATGACAACCGTTAGTTACGACGGTTGTGTTTATAGGCTAAAACTATGGAAATGTAAGACCAAAATGGGTATGAACGACTTACAGCAGTTGTATCTTGCTTAGAGAGCAAAAGAGAATGCTAGAGAGCTTCTTAGAATGATCAGATAGAAGGGTTTGAGTTGTGTGAATGTTATGACTATAACATGGCTATTTATAGTGAAAAATGAGCTCAAGATCAACACACAACAGCCTACAACTGATCATGGATGATGGGCATGTGTCCCCTGGAGCTATGGGTCAAGTGTAGGGTGCCCATGCCTCATTTATTGGAGATTTGGTCGTTCATAATGCTCAAAAGGCAAGAAGTTACAACTTTCTGCATCTGGGCACTTTACGCGACCCGCATGGGAGTTCCATGCTTGTTTAACGCGGGCCGCCTGATATTCAAATATCAGGCGCGTATTTTAGGAGGCTCGCGACCCGCCTACACTTAGGCGATTACTTAACGCGGGTCGCGAGAAGCCAGATTTCCAGAAATTTTAAATCTTTTGTAATGATTATCAGAATCCGGTAATTAATAACGAAATCTTTCGTAATGATTTACCTGACCTTTCGGGTTTGAAGGGGTAACTTTGCGGTTTGGCCCTCGGTTATTTACCGATAGGGGTCTCGTGTTATTTACCCGCATTATTAAGTCCCCCGGTTAGTTTATTAATTATTTGGAAAGCCTTAACTTTCACTGTTGACGCTTTTAACCCTTCTCATACGAATTTGAATATAACTCTCTCGCTTTAAGACGGAACTTCGCGGAATTTATACAGTATATTCTAGTGAGCGTATAATACTGTTACGAGGCCTTGGGAACGTTAAAGGGTCACTCAGAGGTATAATTAAACATGTTGACACAGTTAACCCCTGTAGTTCGTAATCTCTCACTTTCTTCCGCGTTTCGCCTCCGTACGATCTATGATTTATTCGTTTGAAGCTACAAGCATTATTTAGGGTTACTATACAGTATATTTACCCTTGTTGACATTTATAACCCTCGAATTTATATACTTTCAAGGTTTGTCAAAATTAGTCCTTTATTTAATATCAATGCCACGTGTAATTAAATGACACGTGTTAACACATCATTGGACACAAAAATTCGAGGTGTTACACTATTATACACATAAACACCTAGTGAAAGTCAAAGATGCTAACCGGTTGATGAAAAGGTATCGAGTCAAGAAAGAAGGTGAGAAAATGAGGTGTCCGAGTGGTGATGACGAGCTTGACCGAGGTTCCTTGTTGTTGCCGGTTGAATCCGAGAGAAAGGAGAGGAGGTCTTGTAGTTTCTAGGGTTTTAGTGAGGGAGAGAGTGTGTGAGAGTGTAATGGAGAAGGTGGATGAGGGGCTTTATATTCGGTTTGGGTGGTGCACCCTACAAGGGTTTCGAGTGGGCTCAAAGGGGTGTATGGCCAATCCGGCCCAACCTTTACTGTTTACTTGAGACCGAGTGGTCTCGAGTCGGGTTCGTTGGTCTCGGCTCTCTATTATAGCCGTATATATATATATGTGTATTACATGCACATAGTTTAATACAAGGATCACATAGCACGCCCATATAATTTACAAAATTTACAAATTTCCATTTAATAATATATGCACACACCGTGCTAGTACAAGAAGGTTGTTCGGGAAAACCCGAAGTGTCACATTATCCCCAAGTTTTAAGAACTTTCGTCCCGAAAGTCAAGGCAGCCACTGTCAAGCTAGTACGTGTGAGAGTGTTTCAACGGGGTGTCACATCATCCCCCCGTTAGTTTGGAATTTCGTCCCGAAATTCGGTTGTAGCTTCAGTGCTGGGGGTTTCGTTTGGGAACAACTGGGGATACTTGCACTTCATCTGGTCTTCCCGCTCCCAGGTAAACTCTGGGCCACGTCGCGAGTTCCAACGAACTCGCACGAGAGGCATCTGGCTACGTTTGAGGGTTTTGATTTCTCGATCCGTGATCTCAATCGGTTCCTCAGTAAAGTGTAGCTGTTCGTCAATAGTGAGTTCCTTGAAGGGGATTATGAGTGTTTCATCTGAGAGACACTTCTTCAGATTAGACACGTGAAAAACATTGTGCACCGCACTCAGCTCTTCAGGCAGATTCAATCTATAAGCAACCATACCGATCCTCTCGGTAATTTCGAATGGTCTAACATATCGCGGATTCAGCTTGCCCCGTTTACCAAAACGAACCACACCCTTCCAGGGTGAGACTTTAAGTAGAACCCGGTCCCCGACCTGGAATTCTAGCGGTTTCCTACGCTTATCAGCATAGCTTTTATGACGGTCACGAGCTGCCGCCATGCGTTGTCTAATCTGGGCAATCTTTTCCGTTGTGTCTACCACCAGTTCTGGGCCTGTGACCTGGCTGTCACCAACTTCCGCCCAGCAAAGAGGTGATCGACATTTACGACCGTACAATGCCTCGAAGGGTGCTGCCTGAATGCTGGTGTGGTAGCTGTTATTATAGGAGAATTCAACTAACGGTAGATGCTTCTCCTAATTCCTGCCAAAATCGATCACACATGCTCTAAGCATGTCTTCCAGGGTTTGGATGGTGCGTTCAGACTGCCCATCCGTTTGTGGGTGATAAGCAGTGCTCATGTCCAAACGTGAGTCAAAGGATTTGTGCATAGCTTGCCACAACTCGGAAGTAAATCGTGCGTCTCGGTCGGAAATAATGGAGGTTGGCACCCCGTGCCTCGAGACTACTTCCTTTAAGTAAACCTCCGCCAAGGTAGAAAACTTGTCTGTTTCCTTAATGGCCAAGAAGTGTGCGGACTTGGTCAATCGATCTACTATCACCCAAATAGTATCATTCCCGCGTTGGGATCTAGGTAGGCCAGTAACGAAATCCATGGAAATTTGCTCCCATTTCCATTTCGGGATTTCTGGTTGTTGGAGTAGGCCTGCTGGTTTCTGATACTCAGTCTTGACTCTCGCGCAGGTCAAGCATTTGCTGACATACGTTGCTATGTGGGCTTTCATGCCAGGCCAGCAATATGTAGTCCTTAAGTCGTGGTACATCTTATCCGAACCAGGATGTACTGAGTAACGGGCTTATGGGCTTCGTTCATTACAAGTTCACGTAGATCTCCGTAGAGCGGGACCCAAATGCACCCTGTCACGTAGTAAGCACCATCTTCTTTTTGTTCTAATCGTTGCCTCGATCTTCGCAGGGACTCAGCCCTGATGTTCTCTGGTTTCAGAGCTTCGACCTGAGCATTTCGAATCTGAGTAAGGAGGCTAGACTGGATGGTAAGTTGTAGCGCTCGCACGCGCTTGGGCGTAGTGTCTTTTCGGCTGAGGGTGTCTGCCACGACATTGGCCTTGCCCGGATGGTACTTGATTGCGCATTCATAATCATTCAAGAGTTCAACCCATTGGCGTTGTCGCATGTTTAATTCCTTTTGCTTGAAGATATGCTCGAGACTCCTGTGGTCAGTGTAAATAGTGCACTTGGTACCGTACAAGTAATGTCTCCATATCTTAAGCGCAAAAACCACTGCTCCCAGTTCCAAGTCGTGCGTAGTGTAGTTCCTTTCGCGTTGCATCAGCACGCAACCAAGCCCATGAATAGACGCATCGCAGTAAACCACGAAATCGTCGGTACCTTCAGGTAACGAGAGAATAGGAGCACTACAGAGGTTATCCTTTAGCTTTTGAAATGCGGATTCCTGGGCTTCATTCCATTTGTAAGCAATACCCTTCTGAGTGAGAGCCGTGAGAGGCTGAGCAATCTTTGAGAACCCCTTGATAAATCTACGATAGTACCCTGCCAACCCCAAGAATTGGCGAACTTCGGTTGGGGTTTTGGGCGTAGGCCAATTCTTTATAGAGTCGATCTTAGCTGGGTCGACGTGAATTCCGTCCTTATTGACCACGTGCCCAAGGAAATGGACTTCTCGAAGCCAGAAGTCACATTTCGAGAACTTGGCATACAGTTGCTCATTGCGAAGGAGTTCGAGGATAAGGCGTAGGTGTTGTTCATGCTCTTCTTGACTTTTCGAGTAGATCAGGATGTCGTCGATAAACACCATCACGAATTTGTCAAGGTAAGGATTGCACACTCGGTTCATGAGGTCCATGAAAACCGCAGGCGCGTTAGTCATTCCAAAGGGCATGACAAGGAATTCGTAATGACCATAACGAGTTCTGAATGCAGTTTTAGAGATGTCTTCACTACGGACTCTTAGCTGATGATAGCCCGATCGTAGGTCAATCTTTGAGTAGTAGCTCGATCCCTGCAACTGATCGAATAGGTCGTCGATACGCGGGAGAGGGTAGCGATTCTTGATGGTAACTTTGTTCAGCTCACGATAGTCGATGCACATTCGGAAAGTGCCATCCTTCTTCTTAACAAAGAGCACTGGTGCTCCCCAGGGTGATGAACTAGGGCGGATAAATCCTTTATCCAATAGTTCCTATAGTTGCGTAGAGAGTTCCTTCAGTTCTGCGGGGGCTAGTCGATAAGGCGCACGAGCTATAGGCGCTGCTCCGGGAGCTAGCTCGATTTGGAATTCGACCTGACGGTCGGGAGGGAGTCTAGGAAGTTCTTCAGGGAACACCTCGGGGTAGTCGCGTACCACTGGAAAATCTTCAATCCTCTTTTCCTTTTCCTGTGTGTTGGTGACAAGTGCTAAGATAGCGGTGTGCCCCTTTTGTAAACATTTCTGGGCCTTCAAGAATGAGATGATGCCTGTGACTTCTCCGCCTTTGTCACCTTGCACTATGAGGGGTTTGCCAGAACGGCGGGGAAGGCGAACCATTTTCTCTTTACAGAGGATTTCCGCGCGATGTTTGGATAACCAATCCATACCGATAACGACGTCGAAGCTTCCAAGAGCAATAGGGAAAAGATCGATGCTATAGGTCTGGCCGGACAGTACTAGTTTGCAGTCGTTGATAACATGTGAGGTCTCGATGTTTCTACCATTAGCTAGCTCGATGATAGGTTTAGAACTTAGTAACGAAGGCGGGTGCTTAAGCTTCTTACTAATACGTAGGGACACATAACTAGCATCGGCTCCAGAATCAAATAATACAGAAACATAACGGTCATCGAGTAGGAACTTACCCGCCACGACGTTGGGGTGGGTCATTCCTCGCTTCTCCAGCTCCAATCACAAAAGCCCTTCCCCTTGCACCATTCCCAGCATTGTTGTTTTGATCGTTGTTTCCAGCTCCCTGATTGTTGTTGCGGTTCTGGTTCAGTTCAGGGCAATTCTTCTTAAAGTGCCCCTCAGCTCCACACTGGAAACAACCCTTGACGTTCCCATGATGTTGCTGCTGCTACTGGTTCTGCCCCGCGGGACGTGGGCTCCTACAGTCCTTGGCCTCATGCCCCATCTTGTTACATCGCTGACACTGACTTTTCCCACAAGGCCACTGTGGTGTCGGTTGCACTTGTTGCACTTGGGGTGGTTCCCGCGATAGCCACCCTGTTGTTGAGGGCCCTTGTTGTTGTCAGTTTTCCTTTGCTGTGTCGGGGCCTGAGTGGGGTTAGCATCCTTGCTTTGATTTCCTTCCCACTTACGCTTGTTGTCATTAGAAGTTCCAGCAGTAGCACTGATCCTTTTGGGCAGCTTGCCCTGTTCCACGGCCTGATCAGTGAGTTTGTGAGCAAGACGAACGACCGGCTGAATGGTATTGAGGTTGGCTGCAGTCACATGGCTTCGAATCTCTGGAGCCAAACCCTTGATGTACAATTCGATTCTTCGATACATAGGTCGAGACATGTTTGGGCAAAGAGCAGCATAGTCGTTGGACTGTTTGGTGTATTCCTCGATCTCTGATCCAACCATCTTGAGCTCATAGTACTCGTTTTCGAGCTTGTGGATGTCATCCCTGTGACAATACTCCTCCTTAATCATGTCCTTAAAATCCTTCCACGCAGTAGCATTAGCAGTTTCCAATCCAAACATCTGAATTTGCGCCTTCCACCAGGAAAGTGCGTTTCCTTCGAGCGTACCAGTAGCAAATTTCACCCAATTCGCAGGGGGACACTCACAGACAGCAAAGACAGCTTCGACTTTTTCAATCCAGTGCAGGAGACCTATGGAACCCTCAGTGCCATTGAATGGGAGGGGTTTGCAATCCATGAAAGTTTTGAAAGTACACACGGGTGGTTGCGCAGGTGCATGCTGACCTGTCGTGAGAAGCGAAGCGAATAGGTTTAGGGGTGAAAGACGATGCGGCGGTAGGATCTAAACATCCTAGGATAACGAGTTTACCTCCAGGGTGAGCTGCGAAAGCTGCAGCCACCGTGTTAAGCAGGTTAGTGAATTGAGCCTGAGTCATGTTAATGTTTCCTCTTCCACGTCCACTCATTGTCTTCATAATCAGAAAACATAGTATGAGTGTGATGTCGTAATGTAGTGAGAATGAGATAGAAGAGGGAGGTGTATCTATCTAACTAGGAACACTAGTACGTATAGCAAAAACAGAGAACATAAAGCAAGCAAGCAAGTAAACACTAGTCCGAGCTATGAGGTCTAAGGCGTTGAGTCTTGCACTTGGAGTGTAGTGTCGTCATGAGTCACGGGTTATAGTCTGGTTTTTCTCAAAAGATTTCCCCTTTTTAAAACCAAGTTCACTATAACCAGTGGCTCTGATACCAATCTGTCACACCCCCAAAATCCACATGCGGAACACCACCGCTTGGAGGCGTGACTTACCAGGATCCAGCCACCAATTATACTGAGCAATATATAATAATAACATAAGTAATAGTCACCAACCACAAGGTTAGCAAATATCATAGTCAAAGTTCAAAAGTTCTAAGTATAAGTAAAGGTTCAGATAAGTAGCGGAAGCATAGACAAAATGGATTAAAACAAAGTTCTTAGTTCAAGTTTGTTAAAACCCAACACACGGGTTAGACGACCACTACACATCCCAAGCTGCAAGCTCCTAAATCACTGGGTACCTGGAAAGCATGCAGTAGGGTATCAACATAATGTTGGCGAGTCCACGAGGTGTCAAGTTTTAGTTTTCGAAAACGTAAGTTGTTTAGATAAAGCATTTATAATCACGTTGTGGGGAGCTACCCCATCTGTAAGCTCACTAAACTGTAGATACCGAAACTGTTGACGGAAAGTTGTTGTGCCCCGAGTCAATGTCTATCGTCATTGACCAAGATGCAAGGTCTACTAGTTCACGCCCGATCTCCCCCGGTCACGGTGTGAGGTTGTCAAACCTAATAGCGCTATCAACTAATAACTCGTTCGCCCCCGGCGATTAATCGGTACTGTAAGCAGGGACTTAAGGTGATAGAGTTTCGTTTAGCTTGGCTAGTTGTGATTTATAAATATTATCCAAACGTATCTCCCCCGGAGATAGTAAATACCCATTCGGATTTCCCCCAGAAATAATATTTCAAAAGTATTTTTCCCAAAGTTGGCAGTTTGTCCGTGTCCCTCCTTGGGACGCATGCTTTTAGTGTGTGAACTCACCTTGGGTTGCTCGGCAGATTAGGTTACTTGTCAAACACGCTGGTCACCACGTCCTAACATGGTTACCAGTATAGGTCAGGTTTGGGTACAGAGAATGTCACGTATATTTAACACATAATCTAACACATAGCATGCATATAGTTACATGTAGAGTTATTGGGCCATTTCTACTATTGGATCAGTCAACAGCATCAACTAACACATAGTTCGGTTAAACAGGCAGCCCAAACAAATCACGTTGTGGCCCAATAACCAAAGTGAACAGCCCAGTCGAGACAAGGTGGTCTCGACTCGAGAACATGCGGTCTCGAGTCGCAACCAGGAGGTCTCGGCTTGTAATGGTTGGTCTCGAGTGGTGCAGGCATGACTCGCAACCCCGGGGATCTCGAGTCCCGTCTCGAGTTGTCACGATGTGGTCTCGAGTCGAGACCTTGATGGTCTCGAGCCCCTGAAGTCCGTTTTGAAGTTGCTTGGTCTAGGTCTCGAGTCGCAACCGTTGCGGTCTCGAGGTGTAGCTCCATGGTCTCGAGTCGCAACCGTTGGTCTCGAGTCGTTTACCTGCTGATTCTGATGCATCTGCCTGAAATGTACTATGCAACAGAATTCTGATTTCATGCCATTATGTACTATCCAATAAGGTTTCACAAACATGTTCCCTTGTCTAACACTTAACCAAAATGGATCAAACAACAAGTCTTTCAAATATTTGTAACAACATTCAAACACATTCAACACATATTCATCATATGTTCATCATTTTAGGGTTTTCATAACTTGATTATTCAACCAACACATTCACTATGATTCACCGATTTATTCACGTGGACATAGAAGCAAATCAATAACCTTCAACACATTCAAACATGCATTTCACAAGCAACAATCATGTAACATTTGTTTTAAACACTATGACCTATACTAACAACATAAATCGGATGATCATAAACACTCTACCCTATCAATCATTCATTGTTCAACTATCAAGAGCTCACACATATCATCCATCATTTCAATCATTCAAAGCAAATAGCACTATTATACACATAAACACCTAGTGAAAGTCAAAGATGCTAACCGGTTGATGAAAAGGTACCGAGTCAAGAAAGAAGGTGAGAAAATGAGGTGTCCGAGTGGTGATGACGAGCTTGACCGAGGTTCCTTGTTGTTGCCGGTTGAATCCGAGAGAAAGGAGAGGAGGTCTTGTAGTTTCTAGGGTTTTAGTGAGGGAGAGAGTGTGTGAGAGTGTAATGGAGAAGGTGGATGAGGGGCTTTATATTCGGTTTGGGTGGTGCACCCTACAAGGGTTTCGAGTGGGCTCAAAGGGGTGTATGGCCCAATCCGGCCCAACCTTTACTGTTTACTCGAGACCGAGTGGTCTCGAGTCGGGTTCGTTGGTCTCGGCTCTCTATTATAACCGTATATATATATATATATATGTGTATTACATGCACATAGTTTAATACAAGGATCACATAGCACGCCCATATAATTTACAAAATTTACAAATTTCCATTTAATAATATATGAACACACCGTGCTAGTACAAGAAGGTTGTTCGGGAAAACCCGAAGTGTCACAATTTACCATCTCAATGCCCGAACCGTGACCCATCCACCATTCGAACAAGACAACCGTCTGCCAATTATGTCGACTATCGCTCACAAGCGTCTTCTTCATGGCTTACAGACACGGGCTCCAATGAACATTCAGCACCGGATATGTCGGGTTTTGACTCTGCTGAGCCTTACTACAGTGATGTTCATCTACGTCTTGGTAATGGTAAAGCCCTTCCCATTTTACACATTGGTTCTTCAAAATTCTTCTCACCTAACAAAACTTTTTACCTAAACAATATTCTTCATGTACCTGATATAAAGAAACGCCTTCTTTCGGTACAAAAATTCTGCCGTGATAATCATGTTTATTTTGAATTTCACGAAACCTTTTTTGCTGTGAAGGACAAGTCTACACACATTACCCTCCTCACGGGTCCAAGTGGTGGTGGACTCTACTCTATCACACTTCCCATGAATCAACCAATTTCAAAAGTTGCCTTTTCAAAAACTTGAGCTACAACAACCACATGGCATCAACGACTAGGACATCCACATTCTCAGCTATTTCAAACTATGCTTAATAAATATTGTTTACCTATTTCTGCAAAGACCTTTGATTTTCATTGTGATTCTTGTTTAGTTGGAAAATCTTCCAAACTTAACTTATTGCCTTCTGATTATAAAAGTACTCGTATTTTGGACTTAGTTTTTTGTGATGTTTGGGGACCAGCCCCTGTGACTTTGTTTGATGGTCATAACTATTTTCTTTTGTGTGTTGATCATTTTTCAAAATTTATGTGGTTGTTTCCTCTAAAATGAAAATCTAATGTGTTTGCAACCTTTAAACAATTCACTACTATGGTTGAACGACAATTTTCTACTAAACTTAAAACAGTACAAACTGATTGGGGAGGGGAATTCAGAAACCTTTCATCTTTTTTTGCCTCTATTGGTGTTATCCATCGTCTCTCTTGTCCTCACACCAGTGAACAGAATGGTGTGGTCGAAAGACGTCACCGTCATGTTGTCGAAACCGACCTTACACTAATGGCACAATCCCACGTTCCTCAACGTTTTTGGCATTTTGACTTTGAAATCGCAGTTTATCTAATCAATCGAATGCCCTCTCGTACAAACTCCGTCATCTCTCCTTTTGAACACTTGTTCAACCGTCAACCTGATTTCTCCTTTCTTTGCGTCTTTGGGTGTCGTTGTTTTCCTCATCTTCGTCCTTATAATCCAAACAAAATGGATTTAAGATATACTCCGTGTATTTTTCTTGGATACAGCACATCTCATCACGGATATCGATGTTTCGACCCCGTCTCCGAACGCATTTACATTGCCCGTCATGTTCGGTTCCACGAAAGCACGTTTCCGTTCTCGCCTAAGCCTATCGAACCCTCACCCGAAGCCGCCCCCAATCCTTATGTTTCCACTTACCCCACCGATTCTAACCCTCTACCAACTGAGGTGGAATCATCACCTCAAACACCGTCACAACCAGCCTTTCCTACTCATACTACTCAACCAGCCCACACTTATTCTCGTCGGTCCACTACAAACCCAA
This sequence comes from Helianthus annuus, assembly GCF_002127325.2. Taxonomy (NCBI): domain Eukaryota; kingdom Viridiplantae; phylum Streptophyta; class Magnoliopsida; order Asterales; family Asteraceae; genus Helianthus; species Helianthus annuus. The sequence goes on along the minus strand of NC_035440.2, from coordinate 19,894,527 downwards.
CTTCTGCTTTTGACGGTTACCATCAGTCTCTACCCACCCAAACAACCACACCCACTAACCAGACACCAACTACCAGCTCACATCCTGATCCGCCGCTCACCACAACTAACCAGACAACATCTTCACAATCGCCGACCTCACAACCTGACCAGTCGCTTCTTTCTGTCCACCCACCAACCCAAACTTCACCACCACCGCCTCGACCGCGGCCAGCTAACCTACGACCTGCACCTAAACAAACCAGACCTTACAATCCCTCTTCGTTTCACGTCTCTACCGACATTGAACCTACCTCCTTTACCATTGCCAACAATGATTCTCATTGGCGTAAAGCTATGGCGGATGAATACTCGGCCCTTATCCGTAATGGTACTTGGTCTTTGGTCCCTCGTGTTCCAAACACAAATGTGGTGGATAGCAAATGGGTATATAAAGTTAAACGAGATCAACATGGGGCAATTACGCGCTACAAGGCGCGACTGGTTGCAAAAGGTTTTCATCAGCAACCTGGTATCGATTACACCGAAACATTTAGTCCGGTAGTGAAATCTACTACAATACGGGTTGTTCTCTCATTAGCTGTAACCAAACAGTGGTCTCTACGACAGCTTGATGTTCAGAACGCCTTTTTACATGGCGATCTGAAGGAAACGGTATACCTGAAACAACCACAAGGATTCGTTGATCCTCAACGGTCGGACCATGTGTGCCTCTTACATAAATCTCTGTATGGGCTCAAACAGGCACCACAGGCTTGGTTTGAACGACTTTCTTCTGCCTTGACTGCTCTTGGATTTAAGGGATCCAAAACAGATCCTTCTCTGTTTATTTATTCACGGAATGGGACACTTATTTATATGTTGGTGTATGTCGATGACATTATTCTGACAGGAAATAACAACCAAGCTATCAGTCATGTGGTGCATTGTCTCAGTAAATCGTTTGCAATACAAGACATGGGACTCTTATCCTATTTTCTGGGCATTGAGGTAGTTCGTAAAGGCACAGATCTCATTCTTTCACAACGGAAATACATTGTTGAATTATTGGACCGAGCAAAGTTGTCTAAGTCCAAACCAGTTCCATCCCCACGCACCACAGGCGCCTCTCTTTCTCTCGGTGACAGCGTTCCATTTGATGATCCAGTAAAATATAGACAAATGGTTGGGGCATTACAATATGTTACTCTCTCCCGACCTGATATTACATTTGCAGTTAACAAAGTTTGTCAGTTCATGCACTCTCCAACCGAAAATCACTGGTCTGCGGTCAAGCGCATCCTGCGATATCTACACGGGACAGCTGATCATGGTCTCTTGATCTCCAGCTCGTCGTCCCCTATTTTACATGCCTACACAGATGCTGCTTTTCATAACTTGACCGCCTTCTCTGATGCAGACTGGGCTGGGTGCCCGGATGACCGTTGATCCACGGGCGGATACGCTATCAATCTCGATTCAAATCTCGTTTCTTGGTCTGCTAGAAAACAAAAGACTGTCTCTCAGTCATCCACTGAATGCGAATACAAAGCCTTGGCTGATACGGTTGCTGAATTAACTTGGCTCGAAACATTACTGAGTGAACTCCATGTCCCGATGCGTTGTGCTCCTGTTTTATGGTGTGACAATTTGGGAGCTACATACCTATCTGCTAATCCGGTCTTCCATGCTAGAACAAAACATGTGGAAGTAGATTTTCACTTCGTTCGAGAGAAAGTTGCTCAAAGGAAGTTATGTGTTCAGTTCATTTCTACGCATGATCAAATTGCTGATGTGTTCACAAAGCCGTTGTCATCAGATCGTTTTCTCTACTTGAAGTCCAAGCTAAGAGTCGGTCCCCGGCCTTAGCTTGAGGGGGAATATTAGTCGATACATTTAGAATAGGTTAACCGGCCCATTATGTTATATCAGCCGGCCCTAGTAAAGTTGTATATCATATTGTATTCACATATCATCACAATCAAATAATACAATCTTTACCAGGTTTTAACTTTGGATGAGGAGAGGTTGGGGTGATAGGTTGCATCGGATAATACCCAATCTCACCCGTTCGCGGTTCTCTTTGGTATCGTTCTTCTTGCTCGTTGTTTGCTAAATTACCCCCCTTTGGCTCCTGAGAAATGGGGGAGGAGCGCTAAGGGGAGCTAACGAAGGTGATATGGCCAGGGGAGGTATATCACACGCATGTCGATATTGTTTCGTTCATCATCCTTCTTTTGCATCAGATTAGAGTTCAAAAGCCAAGTCAAGTCGAGATTGGGTCAGCTTAAATAAACAAGTTAGCTCGATTTGGCTCGAAATTCTTAATCGGGATGAAATCCTAAGCTGAAACTCAGCTCGGATACAGTTAAAAGTGAGATGGTTGCTCGTCCAGCCGGCTCGGTTCTTTCTTATTTCAATTCAGTGTTTCAACAGTCGAGGTACGTATGTTCTTGTCGTGTGGCAAATAATTGGATCAATGATCTGTCAACAAATCACACAAGTCGAAGAGAGATTAACGATCTCCTGACGGAGTATCGGTATTCGAACGAAACTGGTGTTCTTCAACCACGATCTACCTGAGAGAGAGAGGGCGGGGGCAAAGGTGCGACCAAACCAATAATATGGTATTCATCAACCACAATCCACCAAAGAGGGAGCAAATAATCGACAAAAATTGCAGAGCGAACAACGATCTTCATTGTATGGGAGATGCGGGTCGAATTTTGGAGAAGAAACAGGGCAACAAGGAAAGTAAATAGTGAGTGTATTGGCTCGGCTAAGGTTAAAGCTAAATCTAAATTTATTCGAGAAAACCCAAGAAGCAAGCTCACCTCGTGTTGAATTGTAAACGAACTAGTTCGTCTCGGCTTGGAAACTATTCAAACTGATTTCGAGCAATTTTGAAGTCCCGAGCTATTTTATCAGCACCAACTACAATTAAACATACAAATAGAATAGTGAAACCAAATACTAGCTGATATCCCAATCTATCAACTGCTGAATGATATCTTGCATAGACTAAACATACTGATAAATAAAATCGTAACTCGTACATAATCAACTCATAGAACTCGTAATTCATGCTCGTCCTGTCCTGTATTGGCTACACATTAACAATATATAGACCAAGAATGGACCCAATATATAACATGGACACGGGTTCGAAATGGACCCAAGAAATACGACGGTTAGGGAAAAATGATCGGTATGGCTCACAGAGAGATCACTTCAAATGAATGTGTGGTCTTTACAGCTATTTTTCGACTTAGACTGACTGCCAGAACTGAAATCTTTAACTTAGAAGTTAGAACTGTTTTTTCTATACTCAACTAAGATGTGATTGCTGTCAGTCATATCATGGTTGGATCTGTTGTATTTCATGTGGCTTTTAACAAGCTGCCCGGCCGAAATAGCTGACATCAAAGACAATTCACCCGCCAAAACGGAACCTGCTACTATGGTTGCTAAAAGCCTTGCATTTGACCCTGGGGACTCTTGGCTTGCACCCTTTACTCCAAGTAGGTTCAAGCAAGCCGCTTGAGATGCTAGTTGGGTCCCACCTCCCACTGTCCCTACCTGCAACATTATTTTATTCGACGATACATAATACCTCCATATTATTTTATTCGAAAACACAGATTACTATTAGAACAATACCTCAATGGCAGGCATGGTAACAGAGATGTGCAGGTCTTTCCCGTCATTTACCGCCTCCATCATAGTAATGCAATGAGAGCTTTCAATGTTTTGGGCAGGGTCCTGACCGGTGGCTATGAAAATTGCTGAAACGATATTAGCGGCATGAGCGTTAAAGCCTCCAAGTGAACCTGCGACAGCTGAACCAGCAAGATTTTTAAGCATGTTAAGCTCAACAAGTGCGGGCACGGTAGTTTTTAGCACCTTCCTCACCACCTCCTCGGTAATAACTGACTCGCAAACAACTGACTTTCCACGCCCTTCAATCCAATTCACGGCTGATGGTTTTTTATCAGAGCAATAGTTTCCTATACAATCAAGAATAACATGTCACGACATTATATGGAATACGTTCTTCTAATCCCTGAAAACAAAAGTTAAAAGGATTTGGGGAGTTCACCAGATATACCGATCACATCCATATCGGGAAAATCAATGTGAAGAAAATCCAAAACATTTTGGACACCTTTCGACACCATGTTCATCCCCATGGCATCACCTGTGCTGCAAGTAAATCTGATGTATAGATTTCTTCCAGCAATAGAGCATTGTATACTTTGAAGCCTAGCGAATCTGCTCGATCTGATATAACAGACCAAAAAAATCAATCAAGAACTGTATTCTTTGCAAGTAAACGTATAGAAACAAAAGTATCAGCTACCCGTATGAAAACAAATCAAACACGCAACAGAAATACTATCGAATTTTAATTAAATTAGAAACATGCAACACCACCAATTACTATATCCTATTATTGAACTCAGCATTGCAAACTACTATCTAAGAAAAAACACAGCTAGCTGAACCTTAAAGCAAGCCCTAATTCAGTAGAGTTAAACCATCATTATAACCATTTTGATCCTAAACTAAGTGAAAATGCAGGCTTTTTTTGGTAATATTTTGACAAGACCTATCATACTTCAAGCAATTATTCTTTCAGATAATGATTGTTTCATCATTTTCTACCATAAAAAGACAATGCACAAAAAAATGAACCACAACTAAAACTAGAAACACCTAAAAAAGAATCTTACTTATTAAAAACAATACTCAAAGTCTCAAAATTAATCCTGTCTTCCAAAAAAAACTTAAGACTCGCAGCCCTCGCCGCGGTCCCAAACCTAACAACCGGCGCTCTAGTCATCCCATCCTTCAACAAAACCGCAGTCGCCCCACCCGAAGAATACACAGCCTTACAACCTCTATTCGTACTCGCAACCAAACACCCCTCGGTTGTCGCCATAGGCACCATATACTCCCCACCATTCAACAACAAAGGTCCAGCAACTCCTACAGGTATTTGAACATAACCTATAGGCATTTCACAACACTGCCCTAATATCGACTCGTAATTGAACCCTTCCAACGGTAAACCTTTCACCGATCTCCCCGTCCTCCTCTCCACCGCCTCCCGTCGTATCGCCGCCGCTCTTCGACAGTCTCCGAGCCTCGATTCAAGCGAATACGACGGAATTGTCCCGGAAACTACCGATTTCACAATCTCTTCATCATCTAAATTATGTGTTAGATCAAGTGTATCAGATTTAGGTGAAGAATTAGGTTTAGAATCCATAACTTTAGGTTTAGGTTTAGAAACGACGTCGTGTTGGACGAAATCGATGCCGAAAAAGCCTAGGAGGTAGATGAAGGAGGCGATGAGAGAAACAATGGCGGCGAGTTCGGAAACGGTGACGGCGTGAAGAGGTGTAGATGATCGGATTTTTTGGCGCCAACGGTGGAGGAGGAAATAGGCGACGGAGAAGAAGAGAGTGAGGAATATTCCGTTTGTTAGGTATAGAGGAAGCGGCAATGCGTCGGATGCTTTAGGGATTGGTGACGGTGAACGGTTATTAACGACGGTTACGGTGCCGGAAGAAGAAGAAGAAGATGATGATTGATTGTTATTGTGATGGTTATTTTTGTTGTTGTTGTTGTTGTTGTTAGTGTTACGGTGGCGGAATAGAGGAGGTTTAGGAGGAAGTGCACGGCGGAGATTCATGGAAACGGTGGCAGTTGAGGGAAGGCGGCGGATGATCGGTGGTTTTCACGGTGTATTCACACGCATGATTCAGATTGGTACGGAAATTTCGTATTTTATTTAATGGTCATTTTGACTATGTGAGCTACACGTGGTGGCAATCTATTGATCTTGTTTATTTTCTTGAAAGTTTTGGTTGTCGGTTATTTATTTATTTATTTATTTATTTATTGTAAAAGGATGGAGAGAGTGGTCTCGGGGAGTGGGGTTATCGTACGGGAAAGGGGATGTCGGTGTTGGAGCGATGAGCGGGGAGGGGTGTAGGTGATGAGTAGTCACTGATGCGGAAAAAGAAGATAGAAAGGAGAGAGAGGGTTAATGGTTGGTTTCAACTCCTTTCAACCAATCACAATTTTTTTTTAATTTTTTACCACTCTTCATGTGTTTGACCATTGTCAGTGACTGAGTGCAAAATGGGGAGTGTAGTGAGAAGTTCACATGACATGATATTATTGGTTAGAAAATAACTTAAACACTCATCATTGATTGAATACTCTCTCCACCCTAAGGTAGGGGTTTTCAAAATTATCGGTATCTGAAAATCTGATCCGAAATATCCGATATCTGAATCCGAAATATTCGAAGATTCGGATATCCGAAAATTCGGATATCTAAATTTTCGGATTCGGATAGTAATTTTAAAAAATTTCGGATATTTAGGATTAAATGTGGTTTATATAGGCCACAGTTTTACACTTCTAACCCTGTACTAACACATTATTGTATTTTCTCTAATACTCCTCTGCAAACAAAGCACGAGAGTGACTTTGTTTGAAAACTAAAAACATAAAATAGAAGGATTTGCTTTCGCCTTGTTATCCGGCAACACTTCTTAGATTGGCAACACTTTTGTGTAGGTTTTTTCTCCAACCGGCAATTTTAACAGGGATTTGTTTCCCCTTGTTGGTCTTCTCCCCTATCAAGACCTCTTTGTTTTGTTTTGTGAGGTGTTAGTCGCCGGAAAAATTGCCATTGTTGTAATGTGGTTGAGACGACTTAGGGTTTTGATTATAGCAGGTTATTTCTGCAACCCTAAGCGCTGGGAGGTATGGTTGTTTGTAGCAGCAACGACTGCTTGTTTGTGTCAACGGCAACTGACGCAGCTAGGTTTTCATGGTGATGACGGCGACGACGGCTAGGGTTAGCGGCAGTGGCTAGGGTTCTGGTTGTTGTGGCGGTGGTGGTTGTCGGCTGTAGTGTAAAACCATGGTATTTGTGATGGCGCCTAGGGTTTCGCCGTGGGTGGAAGCAATTACGGTGATGTTGGTGTTGTGATGGTTAAGGGCGGTAAAAAGGTAGAAGAGGAAGACTATGTGTCACACCCCGATTTCCACGTGTCTCACCGGTGGGCACGGTGGGGGATTACCGTGACGTAGTTGGCAACAATATAGTCAAACCACACAATATATGAATGCACAGCGGAAGCATAAAGATAATTATATTTCAACCATTGTTTGCAATATCAAATGTATTACGAATAGTCGAAAAGTATCCACAGGGGATCAAATAAAAATATAAGTTTCGTTCAACAGACGAAGGCATCTTAAGCTTGCGAGACTCTTTATGATGCTAAGGAGAATATCCAGCCAATTACGCATAGTACCTGCATTTAGTCTTTTTGGGAAAATACGTCAGTTTACACTGGTAAATACATTCAACCGACACTTTTGTAAAATGTTTATTAAAATTGATTTGAATGCACAAGGCACAAACTCTTTTATAACTTGGGAGAATTATTTAAATTTATAATCTTGTGAACGGATTACATGTTCCTTATGCGTTCAGTAGCCCGGATCAAGTCCGGGTTAAAGATCAATAGACACACCACATCGACTATTTATGCACTGACGAGTGTACGCCTACACTCCGCGCTTAGGTCGTGGCCATTTCGTAAAATGATGCCAGGGATATCCGGGACATGGTCATTAACCCCCCAAAGGCTTTTAAGTAACAAGACTGTTTAAACGAGCCGATCAAATTTATTCAATTACCCACTCAATCGGTGGAGAATTTGATGCCCGATCAAGCGGTATACTATGTACCGTAACCCAAGCCCGTATAACGGAAAATAAGTTAAAGTATTTACCTTTGCAAGTATAAATCCTTAATCGAATAAATTGCAGATAGCTTTTACTGGTCTCCTATTCTGGAACGAAGGTTTTAAAATAACCTATTAGAATCCTAACGGGTCTTTAATTTAGCCGTAGCTTAGACCGGTCAGTTTCAAGGGTAGTTACGGTTTAATCGCGTGAAAGGCGAAAACCGTGAATGGAATGTGATTTGGACCCAACAAGTTTGAAGACTTGTTTTATATGGGTATAATAACCACACTCTGGATTTTGGGGTCAAAACAATATGGTTTGACCCGTTTCGGCTAGTTTATGTAAACTAGTTACATAAGCCGAACCGTGCGCGCAAAAGGCGCAACGGGTAACCGTAAGAGTCCTACACTGGTTTCCTAAGTCAATATGATTTAAAGAGGTTGTGGCATCAGTAGGATACCTTCCATAATGCCCGTAACGAGTTTAAATCCATTTTATGCCCCCTAGGGGTATTTCGGTCTTTTTAAAGATTATAAAAGAGGTTTCTGAGTTCTACAGGAAATCTGAGTTTCCCGAACAGTTTATAAAGTCTAAAATACTTTATTTATTATTTAAAATCAGTAGCAACTGGAATCGGGTCAAAAGACCTTGTAGAACTCACGTTATGGCCGAAAAGGGTATATTCGGTATTTACCGAACCGTTGCCATAACCGCAGGTTATGAGCAGGTTAAAAATAATTAAAAATCTTTAAAAATCCCAAAATATTATTTTACATCAGTGTGTAAAAGGTTTGGTGTCGAAATCTGGGTTTAGATAGGCGTTATGCTAATTGCGCTACTTAATTACTAAAGTTTCCGTAATTTGCGCTATTTAGCATAACTCCTATTCTGGACCTCGGATTGACGTGAAATTTTAGGGACATGTTTAGAAATCAGTAACTAAGGTTATGGTTCTTTCACATGTCCGAAATTCTCGTTTTAAATTAAAAAGGGCGTTACGGTCAACTTTTAAGCATTTAACGGAAATGTGTAAGAGACTCGGACAAACAACGAACCGGTCACAGAGGGTTATACCATCATGTAACCTGGTCCTAAGAGAGTCCTAAGGCATATCTAAATCATACTTTAACGGGTCAGAACTGAAGTCAAAGCAAAAGTCAAAGTTTTGCGACTTTCGGCTCCGAACCGGGTCAAAACAGTAAATGGTCGGATCAAACAAGCTTAGACTAGTTAATATACTTATTATCATGTTTTATGAGTGTTTAAACAGGTTACACACCATCTACATTACTGATTATGCATTAAATCGCAAAATAGCATTTCTGTTGACTTTTTCTAAGCACGTTTGACTCGACATTCGGACTAGTTAGAGTGGTAATCAGAGGGTGCCCTTTTAGGGGTTTAAAGCCCACATGATTACCAACATATAACTACCTTTGATATGACAAACCACTGGACCATTTGTGATTTATCGTAAAGTCAATTGTTAGTTACGACGGATTGACTTTTAAGCTAAACTAAGCATAAACTAAGCCACAAAAGGGTAGGCATACTTACAGAAGCTTGGTGCACGACTAGGGATGTTAGAAGAATGCTTTGGAGCTCCTGAGATGAACTAGAAGGCAGGTTTGAGGTGTGTTTCAATTGTGTGCAAGGCATTGCCTTTTATAGTGAAAATTTTGGCATAAGATCATTACAACTCACTCTACAATGGCTTATGGATGATCAGCAGGTGTCCTATAGTGCTAGGGGACATGTAGAGGGCGCCCATGCTTCAATTAATGCACACAAGATCGTTCACAAGCTCAAACATTGAATCTGTCCAAGAATTCTGCATCTGGGACTCGTACGTGGCCCGCATTAGGATTCAAGCAACTCGGACGCGGGCCGCATGAATCCTAAAGTGAGTAAACGAATCCTCAACTGGCGCGCGGCCCGCATTAGCTCAACCATATCCTTAACGCGGCCCGCCTGAGGGTTGATTTCCAAGATTTTCAAATCTTTTGTAATCATTAACCTGACCTTTCGGTTTCGAAGGGGCAACTTTGCGATTTGGCCCTCGATTATTTACAATTAAGGGCCTCGTGACTTTTACCCGCATTGTTAAGTCCCCGGTTAGTTTAATTACTATCCAAAAAGCCTTAACTTTTATTGTTGACGCTTTTAACCCCTCGCATACGAATTTGATCATAACTTTCTCGTTTTAAAACGGAACTTCACGAAATTTATATCGTATATTCTAGTGAGCGTATTTTACTGTTACAAAGCCTCGGGTTCGTCAAACGGTCACTCAGAGGTATAAATTAAACATGTTGACACAATTAACCCCTGTAGCTTGTAATCTCTCACTTTCTTCCGCGTTTCGCTCCGTACGATCCGTGATTTATTCGTTTGAAGGTACGGGCATCATTTAGGGTTACTATGCAGTATATTTACCCCTCGTTGACATTTTTAACCCTCGAATTTACATACTTTCAAGGTTTGTCAACTTTAGTCCTTTATTTAGTATTTAATGCCACGTGTAAACTCATGACACGTGTCAACACTTTATTGGACACAAAATTTCGAGGTGTTACATCCTCACCCCCTTAAAATAAATCTCGACCCGAGATTTACTGAAATAAATAAGGGTATTTTTCTTTCATCGTGGATTCAACCTCCCACGTGAATTCGGGACCTCTACGGGCATCCCATTTGACCTTAACAATAGGTACGTGCTTCCTTCGAAGCTTCTTTACCTGTTGATCTTCAATCGACAAAGGTTTTTCCACAAACTTTAAGCTCTCATCTATATGCACATCTGTATGTGGTATTACCAGTGATTCATCAGCGAAGCACTTCTTTAGATTGCAGATGTGGAACACATTGTGAATTCCATTGAGCTCCTCCGGTAAGTTTAACTTATAGGCAACTGACCCGACACGTTCGATAACCTCGAAAGGTCCTATGTATCTCGGGCTTAGTTTGCCTTTCTTACTAAAACGCATCACTGTCACGTTTCTTCTTCTTGCCCTTTAGTAGGTTTGCTAAGCCCTTGAGGAATCCTCGGTGGCTCTTACGTTCTTCCTCAAATTCTCTCTCCACACGGCTCAAACGGTGGAGTATTTCTTCTTGTTCGGGAGGAGAGAAACGTGGTTGTGGCGCCTGTTGCGGAACTGGAGGTCTGGGAGGTGCTGGATACCCATGAGCTGAGTAGTCCGATGCTCCCATGTCCCCATGAGCTCCGTCAGGATAACGTGCATTATACCTAGCCGACACCACATATGGGTCGCGCTCATAATTGTAGTTGTAATGTGCTTGTGATGACGGTTCGAACGGGTTGTAAGCCGTTGGACCCGTGTAAGCAGGTATGGGTTGGTCATACCCAAATGGTGGCGAATTTGGTGCAGCTGGTGCGGAGTTCGCCTCCTGTATAGGACTTGAAGGTCCTTCTTCTTGTAGTGGCGGGTAGTGGCTACTACTAGAGTGTCGAGGGGTGCTGAAGTGGAAATCCCTCCTCCTCGTGTGGACATACGAGCATTTGTCCTCCTACGCCTTGGCGGATCAGGCATTACTGGCTGTACCGGTGGCGGAGGTGGTGGCGTAACTGCCACAAAGCGTGAATCCTCGGAAGGATCTTGCGGATGTCGCGGTTGTTGTGATGTCTGCTGAGGTGGTGTGTAGTACCACTCATGTCGGTCGAACAACGCTTGAAAGCTATCAGGTCCCTGATAGGGCGTGCCATGGAAGGATGACCCATCAGAGACTTCTATTGGGTGCGTGGGCGTACCACGAGCAGGTTCTGTCGGATCAGTATCCTCGTCCATATGATCTTCGGAGAAGTGATCTTGCGGCCCTAATGGAACAAAGCCTGAAGGTTCCTGGATGTAGTCAGCTGGATTAAACTGACCTCTGAAGTATGGAGTAGGGTCGTCAAAATTTCGGTGTGATACCGAACGTTGTAGAGGTATGAAGGAGGGTTGCGGGTTATTGGGATCATTCTCGGAATTTGGCCCGAATGAGTGCCGGTATGATGGCGTCGAGCTGTGCGAGGTGGGATGCCTCGCAGGTTCATAAAGGTCTCTTCGCCTCTGCGGTTCTTCACTCCTTGTAGTTGAAGGAGCTCGCGTATTTGAAGGCCCGGCTTTGTGATCGTGGTGAGTAACGATCTCTCCTCTGCCTCTTCTTCCCCTTCCTCTACCTCGGAAAATCACTGGCGGCATATTTCCTGCTTTATAAAACTTTAAATACCAATAATAAAAGAAAAAGACAAAATTGGAATAACAATTCGAATTTGTCCTATGTTCTTGTCTAGACTCAAGTATGTGCAATTGTGTCACTGAGATTAAACACATTAGGATAGTGTTTAATTCACTCAATGTTGGCTCTGATACCAACCTGTCACACCCCGTTTTCCACGTGTATCACCGGTGGGCCCGGTGGGGGATTACCGTGACGTAGTTGGCAACAATATAGTCAAACCACACAATTATATGAATGCACAGCGGAAGCATAAAGATAAATATAATTCAACCTTTTGAATGTAATATCAAGTGTATTACAGAAGTCGAATTGTATCCACAGGGGATCATAAATAAAATAAAGTATTGTTCAGTCAGATACAGCATCAAGTTTGCAAGACTATTCGTGATGCTAGGAAGCTATTACCAGCCAAATTTCGTGTAGTACATGCACTTAATCTTTTGGGGAAAATACGTCAGTTTACACTGGTAAATACGTTCAACAGACACATTTGAAAATGTTTATTAAAATTGATTTGAGTGCACGAGGCACAAACTCTTTTATAACTTGGGAAAATTATTAAAATCTTGTGAACGAATTACATGTCCTTTTATGCGTTCAGTAGCCCGGATCCTGTCCGGGTTAAAGATTAATAGACACACCACATTGCGTAAAACCGTGGTGTAAAAACCAACGGCTACGTCTTTTAATAATAATAATGTCGACATAATATACCGGGTGTACGCCTACACCGGGATGTCGAGGTCGTGGCCATTTCGTAAAATGATGCCAAGGATATCCGGGACAACGGTCATTAACCCCCCAAAGGCTTTTAAGTAACAAGACTGTTTAAATGAGCCGATCACATTATTCAATTAACCACCTAAGCGATGGAAGATATGATGCTCAATCAAGCGGTATTAATATACCGTATCCCAAGCCCGTATAAGGGAAAATAAGTTAAAAGTATTTACCTTTGCAAGTATATTCCTTAATGGATTACGTCACAGATAGCTTTTACTGGGGCTCCTATTCTGGAACGAAGGTTTTAATTAACCTATTAGAATCCTAACGGGTCTTTATATTAGCCGTAGCCTAGACCGGTCGGTTTCAAAAGATAGATATGGTTTAACCGCGCGGAAAGGCGGAAACCGAGAATGGAGTGTGATTCTGACCCAACAAGTTCAGAGAATTGTTTTATATGGGTTTAAGGTTCACACTCTGGATTTTGGGGTCACAATGATATAATTTGACCCATATCGGCTAATTTACGAAAACTAGTTTCATAAGCCGAACCGTGCGCGCATTAGGCGAAACGGTTAACCATGAGAGTCCTACGCTTATTTCCTAAGTCAATATGCCTTAAAGAGGTTGTGGTATCAGTAGGATACCTTCCGTGATGCCCGTAACGAGTTTTAGTTAATATATCGCCCCGTAGGGGTTTTTCGGTCATTTTAAAGACCTTTAAAGAGCCTTTCGAGTTCTACAGGAAATCCGAGTTTCCCGAACAGTATATAAAGTTTAAAATACTTTATTTATTATTTAAAATCAGTAGCAACTGGAATCGGGTCAAAAGACCTTGTAGAACTCAAGTTTTGGCCGAAAAGGGCATATTCGGTATTTACCGAACCGTAGCCATAACCGCAGGTTATGAGCAAGGTAAAAATTATTAAAAATCTTTAAAGTTCCAAAAATATTATTTTACAATAGTGGGTAAAAGTTTTGGTGACGAAATCTTGGTTTAAATAGGCGTTATGCTAATTGCGCCGTTTATTACAAAAGTTTACTTTAATTGCGCTATTTAGCATAACTCCCATTCTAGACCTCGGGTTGACATGAAACTTTAAGGACATGCTTATAATTTAGTAAGCAAGGTTATGGTCCATTCACGTGTCCGAAATACTCGTTTTATTTTAAAAAGGGCGTTACGGTCAACTTTTAGGCGATTGACGGAAATGCGTAAAAGACTCGGACAACAATGAACCGGTCACAGAGGGTTATACCATCATGTAACCTGGTCCTAAGAGAGTCCTAAGGCATATCTATACCTCACTAAAACGGGTCAGAACTGAAGTCAAAGCAAAAGTCAAACTTTTGCGACATTCGGCTCCGAACCGGTTCAATATAGCAAATGGTCGATTCAAACGAGAGTAAACAAGTTTATATACTTAATATCATGTTTTATGAGTGTCTAAACAGGTTGCATATCATTTATATCACAGATTATGCAAGAATCGCAAAAATAGCTTTTTGTTGACTTTTTAAGCATTCGTTTGACTCGACATTTGAGCTAGTTAGAGTGGTGATCAGAGGGAACCCTTTTAGGGGTTTATTACCCACATAAATACCAACTCAGAACTACTTTTGATCCGTCATAAGACTGAGCCATTACGGATTTATTTTGAAGTCAAACCGTAGTTACGACGGTTTGGTTTTTAGCTACATTACTAAGTAAAATTGAACCACAAAGGATCTAAACGACTTACAGAAGCTTAGGCTTGCTTAGAGAACAAAGAAGAACACTTGGGAGCTTTTGAAGTGACCAGAGAAGTGTTTTTGAGTTGTGATGAACTTATGCACACAATGTGCTTATTTATAGTGCAAGAAGGGCTTTAAGATCATCACAACACACTCTACAAGTGACCATGGATGAATGGCAGGTGGCCTAGAGAGTTATTGAAACGCCCACTTTTTCACATTCGAAAATAATAAATACAACATACTAAATTTAACAAAAATTGGGCATGACCCGTTCGTACTATAAGCAATTCCCTGCTTTTAACAATCATTATTCAAACTAAATTCTACGACACGTTTCAAAAGACATAAAAGTTGTAACCATTCAAGATTCCATCAAAAGCGTTTTGTCCGAACTACCAAAATAAGATTTAAAATCCTAACTTACCTACAAAACATCCTAGACATAAATTTAACATTTACATTATGAAAGTGTTTTGACCCATTTACAAAGACAACTTTAACCGGAAGCGCATAAAGGGCGATGTGGTGTGTTCGATCCAAGCTCGCCATTATCAAGAGTGAGATTCACCTACATCCATAACACAAACTTACAAGTTAGTTCGGTTAAAACATATTACTAATACAATTTGCTTTTCATCATTATTTGACCCGTTACCGGGTCACTATATCTTTACATATTTTCATTCGAACTTCTCATATGACAATTTCGTTTAACGGATATAGCACCATCTTAGTTTCCATCATCATCAATCATCCTATTTTATCCGACCCGTTCTCACGGATCATACTTATTCTTACTTTTTAATTTTTCCATACTTCACTAGCTATCTTAACTTCATAACAATTTCATCTTACTTGACCCGTTTAACTACGGGTCAATACGTCACCAAGAACACCTCATACTCATACTTTAGACCCATTTGTACGGGTCGTCAATAGACTTTTCCCTTTTTCTACTAACAATTCGCATTAAGACATTTTACTATAAATTTCCGCATAAAACAACGAACAATTATTTATATGAAAACTAACACAAAATCTACATTCTACATGAGCGAAGTTCATATGAACTTACTGGAGTCGTGCGCTCCTATTTCCTTTGCTTGGTTTGATTCCCCTCCTTTCTTCGACCCTATAAGGTGCATCACATACGCGTTTAGCTTTCGCGTTATACATCACTTACGCACATTTACAACATTTACCATAATGTTCATTACTCACATTTATTTTTCATATCATCATTAGATCATCAATACTTCAATTTCTCATGTTCATACATAACCAATTCAACTCAAGCATTTCATCGAACACATGGCGTGCGTACTATCTATAAAACATGATGTACAAGTAATTATAGCATATTCAACCTAAATTCATCAATGGATTAACCTAATCTTTCACAATCAATATCATAATCATACTACATATGATTCATATCAAATTACCCATCTAAACACCTTATATAACACGAGTTTAACATCCACATTACACAATTTATCCATAAACTTTACTAAACCTCATTACCTTACAATTTCAAGTGGGTTTTACCCCAAACTACTAATACAATCAAAATAGCACATAATATGACCCCTATTTGTTCATATCATTTAACATTTAGGTTCGATTTCATACACAAATCATAATTTTCACATAACCCACTTCATGAAATTTCATAAGAACATGAAATTAAACTTACTTGGTATCTAATATAGTTAGGAGATCTTACTTCCTAACTCATGCACCTAGAATTCAGCTTTCAATCCCTTCAATTTGTAGGATTTTTAAGAAGTAGGGTTTCCCCCTTGGCTCCTTCTCTCGTTCGATCGCACACAGCCAGGAACAACACTGACCTTCTTTTTTTTTAATCAAATTTCATTACACATTTACACCTTTAGACCCTTGTCTTTTAAAGTGTGTCCAAATTGTTATTTCCCATACTAACTTGGTCACTTTTCTTTTGGTTAAATTAGTTACATACATATTTTGTGAACTTAGTATCATTTATTTAACTTTTCCCGTGGCATAAATCTCTATTTGTCATTTTCTATTATTTAAGCATCACTACTTTATATTATATTGACATACGAAAATTTGGGGCGTTACAAATCTACCCCCCTTAAAGAAGGTTTCGTCCCCGAAACCTAAATACGTATTGAATAATGACGGGTAGTGTTCCCACATATCATCTCCCGTTTCCCATGTGTGATCTGATTCTTTTCGATGTCGCCATTGGACCAAAACTTGTCTAATGGCTTTGTTGCAAAGTTGTTTCACTTTGTAATCTTTTATTGTCACTAGCCTTTTATTATATTTCAATCTTTCATCACTTCGATGTCATCCAAGGGCACATATGCCGTTTCAAACGCGAGGCACTTTCGTAATTGCGACACATGGGAGGTGTTGTGTATTCCACCTAGTGCCGATGGTAATTCTATCCGATATGCTACCATTCCAACTCGAGCTAGTATACATTCTAAGAAATCTACTTGTATCCTTTCGTAAGTACATACCTCGAACTTTGACAACAAGTTTTCATCCGATCACCCGCCATGATGATTTGATCACTACCAAGTCCAATGCACTTGGTAATTCAATATGATCCTATTACATTATTTCATGATCATCATTCAATTGTTCAAGCTGATTTCTTAAAACTTATGTATCGGATTATTCATTCCCGTATACTTCTGATATCTACTTAGGGGAATAATTATCATAATATTCATACTTGTTCATTCCTATTCATTCATATAAAGACACAAATCAAACATCATTCAGTAGTTTCTAACTATTTAGCTTCTACATACACCTCATCCTTACAAGACCAATATCAAGCGAAATCTCTTTCATGTCACTGGGTTGATAGTTCTTTTCATATTTTTCTTACAATACCTACGTATAATCTTTACCCGAGACCAATATTTCCTTCATTCATGATCTATCATATCTGTGTGGATAAACACAATTTTACGTATACATTTATACAAATCGTGTACATACTATCTTGCTCTAATCTCTTTACCATTTATCCCTTGGTTACAAGGGTCAATATGAATCTTTTATCACGCTATCAATATGATCGATAATTCAATACTCACATTTGAGTAACTCATATTACATTCGAGGTGTCATACTCAGCTATACTTGTCATCACATTCCATAGCTGTCATACATATGTCATTCCTTCTAGCAATTGTAATACTAAAACAACTACCTAACATTGTACCACAAAGGGCTAATTCTTATCTATATACTTACCTAGGTTCCGCTACATACGAGATTATAAGCTTATTACATATGCCATTCCATTCCACGTATGAGTTACATAAAACTTGGTACAACCATTCATTCGATAATTGAGATTACATTCTACCACGTAGGGTTGTTTTATAATACAAACCATGAATCATGCGTATAAAACTTTAACTCTCGAACATTTCCTTAGAGGTTTACCTTCTAATAAATCCTCACATACGATAGGGAACCCGACTAAGGGCAAGATTCATTCAAATATCCATTCAAATGTTCATCATATTTTACATTCCACTCAACCCCTCTTTATATAACATTCCACCTTTAATAGTTACACATTCTTATATTTTCATTCTAACTTCCTTCAACGTTAACCTTTCACATCTTCCATACAGTTCTTTCTAATTATTCAAAATTTGGCATACTAAGCATGTACCCCACTTTCTTAACAGTTCCTCACTTTTCTTTCCTTTCTACTAATATGCGGGTCGACTCTTACCATCTTTCCATCATGACATTTCAAGACATCTAATAACCGTACTTTACAATAAACAAAAATTTAGAGCCGCCATAATTTTCCTGTATTGACATAAAGATTATAATTCATTTACTAGCATTATAAGTCATTTACTTCTGCCTTCCAAGTTACTAACCATACTTGTTCCTTCACTATGCCGTTAGAAACAATAATGCTCATCATGAGCCTACTACTTAATTCCTCTATTATCAATATCATCATTCTTCCTAGTCACCTCCTCTTGTGATGTAAAAACTTTGACTACTAATGTATGTGTGTGTGTATATATACATATACATATACTTGCCTCAAACATTTAGTAACTCTACTACTATTAGTTGCTTGGTAGTCTATTCCTACAGTATGGACTAATTCGCACATTTTTACTTCTTGATTGATTTTAGACATACTTATGTAAACGTTGTTCTTGCCATCCCATTTCTTTTAAATCCTCTGCTAGTAAGTCCATCACGTAATTATGTTACATGTTGAGCCACCTCCTTCATTCTTGAAATTCGTTCTTATCTTTTAAACATTCGAATTCAATCATACTTGTTATCATTTTACCATTTCTTACAAAAATCTCTATCCTCGTCGGTGCTTAAATCATCCATCTACCCGTTATTCTTTCTACTAACATTTACTTTTTATTTAACAAAATTTTCATCCTTTGGACCATACTACACTCGAAATTCTATCATCCTTTCATGTTCAATACTTTCTAAGCTTAATCGTAATTATCATTCCTTTTTTTTATATACACTTTCCTTTCTTTCATGCTAGGTGTTAACGGTCCTTTATGACCACACTACATATCTCTCATCATAGGGTTGATAAACCCAACTAGATCTTCACCCACAACCTTCCAATCATATACGTTCTTACTTCGAAAGAATTCGACATGACCCGATTGACATTTAGAGAATCCTAATTATCATAGGTTGCATTTTTTGGAAACCTAACGAAATTATTAGATTTGCCTTAAGAAATACTCTACAACATAGTTTAGGAAATATGTTAATATACCTAACATATTTCAATGACTTTCGATCTCTTATTTGTTACATATTCATTAATTTTATGTACTTTTCACTTCGTTATATGTTACTTCATGCCATCATGTTTACGTCTTATTGACCTTTGTCCTTTTAATTATGGTTATCATGCTTTTATTTCATAATTTCTGGTGTTAATAGCCACTTAGTGACCATACCGCATTCCCTTCATCATCCTTGGTGTTAACGGCTACTCCGTGCCCACACCGCATACCATTCATCATCCTCGGTGTTAATGGTCACTTCGTGACCACACCGTATACCATTCATCATTCTCGGTATTAACAGTCACTTTGCGACCACACGGCATACCATTAATCATTCCCGGTGTTAACGGTCATTTAGTGACCACACCGCATACCATTTATCATAGGGCATCTTCTTTACCATCATTATTGATAATATCATTATCATCATCATTTACATTCACTGCGTCCGCCATTTACAATTACATACTTTTATTAGATACCATATCATTCATTTCTATATCATTCATGCATTATTTACTTTCAATAATTTATTTCCGTAGGTCACAAAACCATACTATCCTTCATTACGAACATTCTAGACATTTTAATCAAAACATACATTCACTCTTACACTTACTTCTTATTCTTTCGTTCTTTAACTAATAGCCTGCGTGTTAGTCAACTTATATTCATGGTTTCATTAACATTTTGGGGCTTTTTTTTAAGATTAATGAAGGTCCGAAACTGAATTAGAGGCCATGGAATAACAAACGAAACAATTCAGCAAAGTGGACCAGGGAGGGGCGTCGCCGACGGCACTGGGCCGCGTCGCCGACGCACCCCAGATTGTTGCGTCGCTGGACTTGTGCGTAGGCAGGGGGTTAGGCCGTCGGGACACCCAGGTGCGTCGCCGACGCCATAGGGGGTCGTCGCCGACGGGTCTTCTGACCTGCAAACGCTGACTTTTTTTTATCCACATGCTTCGTTCCCGAGCCCCGGTATGACCCGAAAGGTTCCTTGACGTTCCGAAACCTCCCGTAACATCCCGTAATGTTACAACCCAAGTTATTCTAGTGAGTTAACTATAATCCCCTTCCCATTTCTAACTATAAGCATAATCAAAATTTACAATTTACTTACTTGCATAGCGCTTCGGAACGAACACACCTTCATACGAGCTTTCGGTTTGAGTTCAAGCATTTTAACTCTAATGCTTAAATCCCTCAAACCTCGGCTCTGATACCAACTTGAAACGCCCACTTTTTCACATTCGAAAATAATAAATACAACATACTAAATTTAACAAAAATTGGGCATGACCCGTTCGTACTATAAGCAATTCCCTGCTTTTAACAATCACTATTCAAACTAAATTCTACGACACGTTTCAAAAGACATAAAAGTTGTAACCATTCAAGATTCCATCAAAAGCGTTTTGTCCGAACTACCAAAATAAGATTTAAAATCCTAACTTACCTACAAAACATCCTAGACATAAATTTAACATTTACATTATGAAAGTGTTTTGACCCATTTACAAAGACAACTTTAACCGGAAGCGCATAAAGGGCGATGTGGTGTGTTCGATCCAAGCTCGCCATTATCAAGAGTGAGATTCACCTACATCCATAACACAAACTTACAAGTTAGTTCGGTTAAAACATATTACTAATACAATTTGCTTTTCATCATTATTTGACCCGTTACCGGGTCACTATATCTTTACATATTTTCATTCGAACTTCTCATATGACAATTTCGTTTAACGGATATAGCACCATCTTAGTTTCCATCATCATCAATCATCCTATTTTATCCGACCCGTTCTCACGGATCATACTTATTCTTACTTTTTAATTTTTCCATACTTCACTAGCTATCTTAACTTCATAACAATTTCATCTTACTTGACCCGTTTAACTACGGGTCAATACGTCACCAAGAACACCTCATACTCATACTTTAGACCCATTTGTACGGGTCGTCAATAGACTTTTCCCTTTTTCTACTAACAATTCGCATTAAGACATTTTACTATAAATTTCCGCATAAAACAACGAACAATTATTTATATGAAAACTAACACAAAATCTACATTCTACATGAGCGAAGTTCATATGAACTTACTGGAGTCGTGCGCTCCTATTTCCTTTGCTTGGTTTGATTCCCCTCCTTTCTTCGACCCTATAAGGTGCATCACATACGCGTTTAGCTTTCGCGTTATACATCACTTACGCACATTTACAACATTTACCATAATGTTCATTACTCACATTTATTTTTCATATCATCATTAGATCATCAATACTTCAATTTCTCATGTTCATACATAACCAATTCAACTCAAGCATTTCATCGAACACATGGCGTGCGTACTATCTATAAAACATGATGTACAAGTAATTATAGCATATTCATTCTAAATTCATCAATGGATTAACCTAATCTTTCACAATCAATATCATAATCATACTACATATGATTCATATCAAATTACCCATCTAAACACCTTATATAACACGAGTTTAACATCCACATTACACAATTTATCCATAAACTTTACTAAACCTCATTACCTTACAATTTCAAGTGGGTTTTACCCCAAACTACTAATACAATCAAAATAGCACATAATATGACCCCTATTTGTTCATATCATTTAACATTTAGGTTCGATTTCATACACAAATCATAATTTTCACATAACCCACTTCATGAAATTTCATAAGAACATGAAATTAAACTTACTTGGTATCTAATATAGTTAGGAGATATTACTTCCTAACTCATGCACCTTGAATTCAACTTTCAATCCCTTCAATTTGTAGGATTTTTAAGAAGTAGGGTTTCCCCCTTGGCTCCCTCTCTCGTTCGATCGCACACAGCCAGGAACAACACTGGCCTTCTTTTTTTTTATCAAATTTCATTACACATTTACACCTTTAGACCCTTGTCTTTTAAAGTGTGTCCAAATTGTTATTTCCCATACTAACTTGGTCACTTTTCTTTTGGTTAAATTAGTTACATACATATTTTGTGAACTTAGTATCATTTATTTAACTTTTCCCGTGGCATAAATCTCTATTTGTCATTTTCTATTATTTAAGCATCACTACTTTATATTATATTGACATACGAAAATTTGGGGCGTTACAGTTATGGGTCGAGTAGGGGCACCCATGACCCTGAGAAACCCATTACTTCATGTTTTACCGCTTTGGACAGCCAACAGCCAACTTTCTGTCGCTGGGCATCTCTTACGGACCGTATGGCTTAGGCCTTGCGGTCCGTAAGCCATAGGCGGATCACCAGCAATCATTCCCCCCCCCCCCTTACGGTCCGTAAGGCATACCCTTTACGGTCCGTAAGGGGTTAAAATTGTATCTTTTTGAAATGATTACTAAATCTTAGTAATTAATATCGAATCTTTGGTAATTAATAACCTGACCCTTCGGGTTTGAAGGGGTAATTTTTGCAATATGGCCCTTGATTAATTACAGTTAAGGACCTCGCGTTATTTACCCGTATCGTTAAGCCCCCGGTTAATTTATTTATTATCCGGAAAGTCTTAAATTATATTATTGATGCTTTTAACCCTTCTCATACGAATTTGATCACAACTTTCTCGTTTTAAAACGGAACTTCGCGGAATTTATACAGTATATTCTGGTGAGCGTATAATACTGTTACAAAGCCTCGGGAACTTAAAGGGTCACTCAGAGGTATAATTTAAACATGTTGACACGGTTAACCCCTGTAGCTCGTAATCTCTCACTTTCTTTCGCGTTTCGCTTCCGTACGATCCATGATTTATTCGTTTGAAGGTACGAGCATCATTTAGGGTTACTATACAGTATATTTACCCTTTGTTGACATTTATAACCCTCGAATTTACATACTTTCAAGGCTTGTCAAAATTAGTTCTTTATTTAATATCAATGCCACGTGTAATCAAATGACACGTGTTAACACATCATTGGACACAAAAATTCGAGGTGTTACATCCTCACCCCCTTAAAATAAATCTCGACCCGAGATTTACTCAAATAAATAGGGGTACTTTTCTTTCATCGTGGCTTCGACTTCCCACGTATATTCGGGACCTCTACGAGCATCCCATTTGACCTTTACAATTGGTACGTGCTTTCTTCGAAGCTTTTTCACCTGTCGATCTTCAATCGACAAAGGCTTCTCTACAAACTTTAAGCTCTCATCTATATGCACATCTGTGTGTGGGATCACCAATGATTCATCGGCGAAGCACTTCTTGAGATTGCAGATGTGGAACACATTGTGAATTCCATTGAGCTCTTCAGGCAAGTTCAACTTATAGGCAACTGACCCGACACGTTCTGTGACCTCAAAAGGTCCTATGTATCTCGGACTCAGCTTGCCCTTCTTGCCGAAAAGCATCACCCCCTTCCAGGGTGACACTTTAAGCAACACCTTTTCACCTACTTCGAAGTGAAAGTCCTTACGCTTTGGATCAGCGTAGCTCTTCTGCCTATCGCGGGCAGCCTTGAGACGTTCCCGAATCTGAACAATCTTGTCCGTTGTCTGGAAAACTATCTCTGGTCCTGATAATTGGACCTCTCCTACTTCCGCCCAACAAACAGGCGATCTACACTTCCTACCGTATAATGCCTCGAAAGGCGCAGCCTTTATGCTGGTATGGTAGCTGTTATTGTAGGAGAATTCGATTAGGGGTAGGTTCTTATCCCAACTACCGCCTAGATCGATAGCAAATGCTCGCAGCATGTCCTCTAACGTCTGAATAGTACGCTCACTCTGACCGTCTGTCTGAGGATGGTAAGCCGTACTAAAGTTCAAACGTGTGCCCAAAGATTGTTGAAAACTCTTCCAGAAGTGTGACGTGTATCTAGTATCCCTGTCGGAGATAATAGACACAGGTATGCCATGTAAGGCGACAATCTTATCAACATATAACTGGGCCAATGTATCGGAGCTATAAGTCTCCTTGATGGGTAGGAAATGAGCTGATTTAGTCAGCCTATTGACTATGACCCATATTGTGTCGTTTCCTTTCCTGGTTTTTGGTAACTTGGTAATAAAATCCATCGTTACGCATTCCCACTTCCACTCGGGAAGCTCAGGCTGTTGTAGCAAGCCAGACGGCTTTTGGTGCTCGGCTTTGACTTGAGCACAAGTCAAGCACTTTGCTACATGGGCGGCTACAGACTTTTTCAAGCCTATCCACCAATAATTTGCCTTTAAGTCCTGATACATTTTATCTGCTCCAGGATGGACAGAATATTTGGAACTATGGGCTTCCTGGAGGATAACATCTCGTAGTCCTCCATGAATCAGAACCCATATTCGTTCGTTCAATCTAAGGATCCCATCCTTGCTAAGAGTCAACTGTTCTTCAGTTACTCCTAATTTTCCCTTAGGATAATTAGCTTCCAATACAGCCTCTCGCTGTGCAGCTAATATCCTTTCAATCAGGTTGTTCTTGACTTCAATGCTTTTGGCATTGATTCGAATAGGTTTTACCCTTTCTTTTCTGCTCAGGGCATCAGCGACTACATTCGCTTTGCCGGGATGGTACCTGATCTCACAATCATAATCATTCAAGGTTTCCATCCAACGGCGTTGCCTCATGTTCAACTCTTTCTGGTTGAACAGGTGTTGAAGGCTTTTGTGATCAGAATAAATCACAAATTTAATACCATAGAGGTAATGCCTCCACAATTTCAGTGCAAATACAACGGCACCCAATTCCAAGTCGTGGGTGGTGTAATTCTTTTCGTGCACCTTTAATTGTCTTGAAGCATAGGCAATCACCTTGCCTTTCTGCATAAGTACACACCCCATGCCAGTGTGTGATGCATCGCAGTAAACTACGAATTCTTCTGTACCTTCCGGTAGTGTCAACACAGGTGCGTTGCTTAGCTTCTGCTTCAGAATTTCGAAAGATTCTTGCTGCTTTGGGCCCCAAATGAACTTTTCTTTCTTCTTGGTTAGGGAAGTCAAGGGCGCAGCAATCCTCGAGAAATTCTCAATAAATCTCCTGTAGTATCCTGCTAATCCCAGGAAACTACGAATTTCGGTAGGCGTCTTTGGCTCTTGCCAGTTCATGACTGCCTCTACCTTAGCGGGATCCACCTGGATACCACGCTCACTTACAACGTGACCCAAAAATTGAACCTCTCGTAGCCAGAATTCGCATTTCGAGAATTTGGCGTAGAGTTTCTCACGTTGTAGCAATTCGAGAATACAACGGAGGTGTTTCTCGTGGTCAGCTTGGCTTTTGGAATATATAAGGATATCGTCAATGAAGACGATGACAAATTTGTCCAAGTACGGCTTGCAGACGCGATTCATGAGATCCATGAACGCAGCCGGTGCATTTGTGAGCCCAAAAGGCATCACTAGAAACTCGTAATGACCGTAGCGAGTCCTAAATGCTGTCTTTTGCACATCTTCATCTCTGACCTTTAGCTGATGATAGCCCGACCTCAAGTCGATCTTTGAGAAGTAGCTCGCTCCTTGCAGCTGATCGAACAGATCGTCGATCCTTGGCAAAGGATATCTATTCTTTATGGTAACTTTGTTCAGCTCACGATAATCGATGCACAACCGCATCGATCCGTCCTTCTTCTTCACAAATAGGACAGGTGCTCCCCAGGGAGATGAACTAGGTCTGATAAAACCTTTTGCCAACAGTTCATCCAACTGGGTCCTTAATTCCTTCATTTCAGTCGGAGCTAGCCTGTAGGGCGCTCTAGCTATGGGAGCTGCTCCAGGAATGATATCTATTCTGAATTCCACTTGCCTATCTGGGGGTAACCCAGGTAGTTCTTCAGGGAAAACCTCGGGATATTCAGAAATGACAGGAAGATCCTCTATCTTCGGCTTGGGCTCTTCCATTATCACCTGAGCCATGTAAATGATACAGCCCCTTTTCAAACATCTTGAAGCTTTGAGCATAGATACGTCCTCGGGTAATCCATACTGCGTGTCTCCTCGAATGGTAAGCGATTCACCACTCGGAGTCTTTAGCACTATAAGCCTTTTGTTGCAAACGATTTGGGCCTGGTTGTGGGATAACCAGTCCATGCCTAGAACAATGTCGAAACCCGCCAGTTTGAAGGGAAGTAGAGATAGAGGAAAAGAATGGTTCTTAATGGACATTTCACATCCCTCTAGAACAGTGGAGACGGTTTCTATCGTGCCGTCTGCTAACTCTACCTCGTATTTCACATCTAGGGTTTTGATAGGCATATTCAATAGTTTGCAAAATTTTTGGTCTACAAAGGATTTATCAGCGCCTGAATCGAAAAGTACTCTTGCAAATATATTATTTACGAGAAAAGTACCTGTAAGTACATTGTCGTTCAGCACAGCCTCCTTTGCATCCATGCGGAAGACTCTCGCATTCGTCTTCTTGTTCTCTTCCGGTTTCCTGGCATTCTTAGGGCAGTTGCTCTTGATATGCCCCTTTTCATTGCAACCATAGCAGGTTGCGTCCTTGATCTTTTTATAGTCCACTGTCTTATGGTCCTTGGACTTGCATAGTCCACAGGTAAAAGACTTTGGCTGGGACTGTGAATTCGACCCAAACCTACATTTCCCAGAGTGAGGTTTCTGGCAGATTTTGCATTTGGGTCTTTCTCCTGACTGTTGCCCGTCTTTCTTTGCTTCAGCCCCTCTCTTGCCATCACCGTTTCCACGGTGTTTCTTTCCTGACCTTCATGAGGTGTCGTCCTCACGTTTCCTCTTTTCCGCCTCCTTGCTCCTTAGCGTCCTCAGACGGACAGCATCTAAAGTGAGAGACAAGGAGAGGTGAGTCACTGACCTGAAGGTCGTCGGCCGAGAGGCCTTCACACTAGCCTTTATCGCCGGCTCTAATCCCCCAATGAAACGAGCGATTCTTCTGGACTCTGGTGTCACAAGGTACGGAACCAGGCGAGACATCGTATTGAAGCTCGTCAAGTAGGCCTGGCAGTCCAGGTTTGTCATTACCAATGACACAAAATCAGACTCGATCTTCTCCACCTCATGCTGAGGGCAGTAGTTTTCTTTAATGAGAGCAATAAATTCCTCCCATGTCATCTTGTATAGCCCCAGACTTACCTGACGCTTGTACCAACGCTCTCCACCATGCTAGGGCCTCGCCCTTAAACGACTGTGACACAAACTTCACCACATCCTTCTCCGCACACCCACTGATGTCCACAATAGTGTCCATCTCATCCAGCCAGGTGATACAATCAACAACACCCTTTTCCCCTGTGAATTCCCGGGGTTTACAAGACACGAAGTACTTGTAGGTGCAACCCTTGGCACCGGATGCATCAGTATATTCCCTATCACGACGAACACTGTTCTCAGCGGATGAGTGATTGTCGTCATCTTTCTTGGGTTTGGAGAGTGGTTTGGATTGTGACTTTGGTTTGGAGGGTGGTTTTGATACAGTTCTGCTTTGAGACTCAGTATATTGACGATCAAGAGCTGCCTGAACAGCGTTGTCAATCAGAGCCTTTAACTGTGCGCCTGTCAGATGCACTTGCGCATTATCATAGTCATCTTCGTTTGTATGGCTGTTCTCTCCATCGGGATCCGCCATTGTAACTTGTATCTGTTACAGAAGATAACAAAATTTTATTTAGAAGCTTATTATGGAATTGTCTTTTATGACAATCCGTTAACCATGGTAACAGAGGCCATATCTGGTTAACTTATTACTCACTTAGTGTTAGGATTTGAATATATCCTATTTTAGCTATAACAATAATATTGGCGGCACAAAGCCTAATCACGAGGATGTTTTATAATATTAGCCGAGATTTCAGAGAATCAAAGGCATAGAGGTTTGAACCATAGTTATTTTACCCCTTTCTGACAGGGAGACATAGACCACCACTGTCTTTTGTCCTTATAAGACAATTATTATGGCCCATAGGCACTACATCACTAATGGATGTTTTAATAAGGTTGGCCCGTAGGCACTACATCACTAATGGATGTTTTATAAAATTGGCCCGTAGGCACTACATCACTAATGGATGTTTTATAAATGATTATCTTTATTGATGATTTAACCCATGATTTATAAATCATTTATTTGGGTTTTGTAATCCCTTAAAGGATTATTGTATAAGAATGACGTGTGTGATTTTAACGAATCACATCTGCCATGATTGTTAACATGCTTACAGAGGTTAACAGGGAATCAGAATCTTTTAATTAGGTCTTACCATCTTGGCCGGATCTTAAAAGACACCTGGCTAGGTTTCACTCTAAGATTCTTTATTTTGGCAGATCAAATTAAAAGGAACGGTTTTGATTTATTTCATATATAGTAATCGCAAAATGAAATTCATAACATAATATTCCAAAATTTTAATATGATTACACACCGCCCTAAACGGGACTTTTAAGTAGTACATACCTACATAGAGGTTTAAAATAAGTGACAAGTCCACGCAGGGACTAATATAAGATAAGTGTCCATGCAAGGACTAAAAGATAAGTCCACGTAGGGACTGAAATACGATAAATGTCCACGCAGGGACTTCTTTTAAAATAAACATTACATTAGAACTTTCATAAGGACTAATGGTCACGTTTCTTCTTCTTGCCCTTTAGTAGGTTTGCTAAGCCCTTGAGGAATCCTCGATGGCTCTTACGTTCTTCCTCAAATTCTCTCTCCACACGGCTCAAACGGTGGAGTATTTCTTCTTGTTCGGGAGGAGAGAAACGTGGTTGTGGCGCCTGTTGCGGAACTGGAGGTCTGGGAGGTGCTGGATACCCATGAGCTGAGTAGTCCGGTGCTCCCATGTCCCCATGAGCTCCGTCAGGATAGCGTGCATTATACCTAGCCGACACCACATATGGGTCGCGCTCATAATTGTAGTTGTAATGTGCTTGTGATGACGGTTCGAACGGGTTGTAAGCCGTTGGACCCGTGTAAGCAGGTATGGGTTGGTCATACCCAAATGGTGGCGAATTTGGTGCAGCTGGTGCGGAGTTCGCCTCCTGTATAGGACTTGAAGGTCCTTCTTCTTGTAGTGGCGGGTAGTGGCTACTACTAGAGTGTCGAGGGGTGCTGAAGTGGAAATCCCCTCCTCCTCGTGTGGACATACGAGCATTTGTCCTCCTACGCCTTGGCGGATCAGGCATTACTGGCTGTACCGGTGGCGGAGGTGGTGGCGTAACTGCCACAAAGCGTGAATCCTCGGAAGGATCTTGCGGATGTCGCGGTTGTTGTGATGTCTGCTGAGGTGGTGTGTAGTACCACTCATGTCGGTCGAACAACGCTTGAAAGCTATCAGGTCCCTGATAGGGCGTGCCATGGAAGGATGACCCATCAGAGACTTCTATTGGGTGCGTGGGCGTACCACGAGCAGGTTCTGTCGGATCAGTATCCTCGTCCATATGATCTTCGGAGAAGTGATCTTGCGGCCCTAATGGAACAAAGCCTGAAGGTTCCTGGATGTAGTCAGCTGGATTAAACTGACATCTGAAGTATGGAGTAGGGTCGTCAAAATTTCGGTGTGATACCGAACGTTGTAGAGGTATGAAGGAGGGTTGCGGGTTATTGGGATCATTCTCGGAATTTGGCCCGAATGAGTGCCGGTATGATGGCGTCGAGCTGTGCGAGGTGGAATGCCTCGCAGGTTCATAAAGGTCTCTTCGCCTCTGCGGTTCTTCACTCCTTGTAGTTGAAGGAGCTCGCGTATTTGAAGGCCCGGCTTCGTGATCGTGGTGAGTAACGATCTCTCCTCTGCCTCTTCTTCCCCTTCCTCTACCTCGGAAAATCACTGGCGGCATATTTCCTGCTTTATAAAACTTTAAATACCAATAATAAAAGAAAAAGACAAAATTGGAATAACAATTCGAATCTGTCCTATGTTCTTGTCTAAACTCAAGTATGTGCAATTGTGTCACTGAGATTAAACACATTAGGATAGTGTTTAATTCACTCAATGTTGGCTCTGATACCAACCTGTCACACCCCGTTTTCCACGTGTATCACCGGTGGGCCCGGTGGGGGATTACCGTGACGTAGTTGGCAACAATATAGTCAAACCACACAATTATATGAATGCACAGCGGAAGCATAAAGATAAATATAATTCAACCTTTTGAATGTAATATCAAGTGTATTACAGAAGTCGAATTGTATCCACAGGGGATCATAAATAAAATAAAGTATTGTTCAGTCCGATACAGCATCAAGTTTGCGAGACTATTCGTGATGCTAGGAAGCTATTACCAGCCAAATTTCGTGTAGTACCTGCACTTAATCTTTTGCGGAAAATACGTCAGTTTACACTGGTAAATACGTTCAACTGACACATTTGAAAATGTTTATTAAAATTGATTTGAATGCACGAGGCACAAACTCTTTTATAACTTGGGAAAATTATTAAAATCTTGTGAACGAATTACATGTCCTTTTATGCGTTCAGTAGCCCGGATCCTGTCCGGGTTAAAGATTAATAGACACACCACATTGCGTAAAACCGTGGTGTAAAAACCAACGGCTACGTCTTTTAATAATAATAATGTCGACATAATATACCGGGTGTACGCCTACACCGGGATGTCGAGGTCGTGGCCATTTCGTAAAATGATGCCAAGGATATCCGGGACAACGGTCATTAACCCCCCAAAGGCTTTTAAGTAACAAGACTGTTTAAATGAGCCGATCACATTATCAATTAACCACCTAAGCGATGGAAGATATGATGCTCAATCAAGCGGTATTAATATACCGTATCCCAAGCCCGTATAAGGGAAAATAAGTTAAAAGTATTTACCTTTGCAAGTATATTCCTTAATGGATTACGTCACAGATAGCTTTTACTGGGGCTCCTATTCTGGAACGAAGGTTTTAATTAACCTATTAGAATCCTAACGGGTCTTTATATTAGCCGTAGCCTAGACCGGTCGGTTTCAAAAGATAGATATGGTTTAACCGCGCGGAAAGGCGGAAACCGAGAATGGAGTGTGATTCTGACCCAACAAGTTCAGAGACTTGTTTTATATGGGTTTAAGGTTCACACTCTGGATTTTGGGGTCACAATGATATAATTTGACCCATATCGGCTAATTTACGAAAACTAGTTTCATAAGCCGAACCGTGCGCGCATTAGGCGAAACGGTTAACCATGAGAGTCCTACGCTTATTTCCTAAGTCAATATGCCTTAAAGAGGTTGTGGTATCAGTAGGATACCTTCCGTGATGCCCGTAACTAGTTTTAGTTAATATATCGCCCCGTAGGGGTTTTTCGGTCATTTTAAAGACCTTTAAAGAGCCTTTTGAGTTCTACAGGAAATCCGAGTTTCCCGAATAGTATATAAAGTCTAAAATACTTTATTTATTATTTAAAATCAGTAGCAACTGGAATTGGGTCAAAAGACCTTGTAGAACTCAAGTTTTGGCCGAAAAGGGCATATTCGGTATTTACCGAACCGTAGCCATAACCGCAGGTTATGAGCAAGGTAAAAATTATTAAAAATCTTTAAAATTCCAAAAATATTATTTTACAATAGTGGGTAAAAGTTTTGGTGACGAAATCTTGGTTTAAATAGGCGTTATGCTAATTGCGCCGTTTATTACAAAAGTTTACTTTAATTGCGCTATTTAGCATAACTCCCATTCTAGACCTCGGGTTGACGTGAAACTTTAAGGACATGCTTATAATTTAGTAAGCAAGGTTATGGTCCGTTCACTTGTCCGAAATACTCGTTTTATTTTAAAAAGGGCGTTACGGTCAACTTTTAGGCGATTAACGGAAATGCGTAAAAGACTCGGACAACAATGAACCGGTCACAGAGGGTTATACCATCATGTAACCTGGTCCTAAGAGAGTCCTAAGGCATATCTATACCTCACTAAAACGGGTCAGAACTGAAGTCAAAGCAAAAGTCAAACTTTTGCGACATTCGGCTCCGAACCGGTTCAATATAGCAAATGGTCGATTCAAACGAGAGTAAACAAGTTTATATACTTAATATCATAGTTTATGAGTGTCTAAACAGGTTGCATATCATTTATATCACAGATTATGCAAGAATCGCAAAAATAGCTTTTTGTTGACTTTTTAAGCATTCGTTTGACTCGACATTTGAGCTAGTTAGAGTGGTGATCAGAGGGAACCCTTTTAGGGGTTTATTACCCACATAAATACCAAC
This sequence comes from Helianthus annuus, assembly GCF_002127325.2. Taxonomy (NCBI): domain Eukaryota; kingdom Viridiplantae; phylum Streptophyta; class Magnoliopsida; order Asterales; family Asteraceae; genus Helianthus; species Helianthus annuus. The sequence continues at coordinate 19,862,108 of NC_035440.2, read as the reverse complement.
TCATAACTACTTTTGATCCGTCATAAGACTGAGCCATTACGGATTTATTTTGAAGTCAAACCGCAGTTACGACGGTTTGGTTTTTAGCTACATTACTAAGTAAAATTGAACCACAAAGGATCTAAACGACTTACAGAAGCTTAGGCTTGCTTAGAGAACAAAGAAGAACACTTGGGAACTTTTGAAGTGACCAGAGAAGTGTTTTTGAGTTGTGATGAACTTATGCACACAATGTGCTTATTTATAGTGCAAGAAGGGCTTTAAGATCATCACAACACACTCTACAAGTGACCATGGATGAATGGCAGGTGGCCTAGAGAGTTATGGGTCGAGTAGGGGGCACCCATGACCCTGAGAAACCCATTACTTCATGTTTTACCGCTTTGGACAGCCAACAGCCAACTTTCTGTCGCTGGGCATCTCTTACGGACCGTGTGGCTTAGGCCTTGCGGTCCGTAAGCCATAGGCGGATCACCAGCAATCATTCCCCCCCTTACGGTCCGTAAGGCATACCCTTTACGGTCCGTAAGGGGTTAAAATTGTATCTTTTTGAAATGATTACTAAATCTTAGTAATTAATATCGAATCTTTGGTAATTAAGAACCTGACCCTTCGGGTTTGAAGGGGTAACTTTGCGATATGGCCCTTGATTAATTACAGTTAAGGACCTCGCGTTATTTACCCGTATCGTTAAGCCCCCGGTTAATTTATTTATTATCCGGAAAGTCTTAAATTATATTATTGATGCTTTTAACCCTTCTCATACGAATTTGATCACAACTTTCTCGTTTTAAAACGGAACTTCGCGGAATTTATACAGTATATTCTGGTGAGCGTATAATACTGTTACAAAGCCTCGGGAACATTAAAGGGTCACTCAGAGGTATAATTTAAACATGTTGACACGGTTAACCCCTGTAGCTCGTAATCTCTCACTTTCTTTCGCGTTTCGCTTCCGTACGATCCATGATTTATTCGTTTGAAGGTACGAGCATCATTTAGGGTTACTATACAGTATATTTACCCTTTGTTGACATTTATAACCCTCGAATTTACATACTTTCAAGGCTTGTCAAAATTAGTTCTTTATTTAATATCAATGCCACGTGTAATCAAATGACACGTGTTAACACATCATTGGACACAAAAATTCGAGGTGTTACAATCACCCCCTTCCAGGGTGATACTTTAAGCAACACTTTTTCACCTACTTCGAAGTGAAAATCTTTACGCTTTGGATCAGTGTAACTCTTCTGCCTATCTCGGGCAGCTTTGAGACGGTCTCGAATCTGGACAATCTTGTCTGTCGTCTTGAAGACTATCTCTGGTCCCGATAATTGGACATCTCCAACTTCCGCCCAACAAACAGGCGATCTACACTTTCTACCGTATAATACCTCGAAGGGCGCAACCTTAATGCTGGTATGGTAGCTATTGTTGTAGGAGAATTCGATTAGTGGCAGGTTCTTATCCCAACTACCACCCAAATCGATAGCACATGCACGTAGCATGTCTTCCAACGTCTGAATAGTACGCTCACTCTGACCGTCTGTCTGAGGATGGTAAGCCGTACTAAAATTCAAACGTGTGCCCAAAGATTGCTGGAAGCTTTTCTAGAAATGAGACGTGTATCTAGTATCTCGGTCAGAGATAATAGACACAGGTATGCCATGCAAGGCTACAATCTTATCAACGTATAACTGGGCTAACATGTCGGAGCTTTAAGTCTCCTTGATGGGTAAGAAATGTGCTGACTTAGTCAGTCTATCAACTATAACCCATATTGTATCATTTCCTTTCCTTGTCTTGGGTAACTTGGTAATAAAATCCATAGTTACACATTCCCACTTCCATTCGGGAAGTTCAGGCTGTTGTAGCAAGCCTGACGGCTTTTGATGCTCAGCCTTGACTTGCGCACAAGTTAAGCATTTGGCTACATAAGCGGCTACAAACTTTTTTAAGCCTATCCACCAATAATTTGCCTTTAGATCCTGATACATCTTATCAGCTCCCGGGTGAACAGAATATTTGGAACTATGGGCTTCCTGGAGGATAACATCTCGTAGTCCTCCGTAAATTGGAACCCATATTCGTCCATTTAATCGTAATATTCTGTCCTTGCTAAGAGTTAACTGCTCCTCAGTTACTCCTAGCTTTTCTTTAGGATAGTTAGCTTCCAATACAGCTTCTCTCTGTGCAGCTAACAAGCTTTCAATCAAATTATTCTTTACTTCAATGCTCTTGGCATTGATTCGGATGGGTTTCACCCTTTCCTTTCTACTCAGGGCATCAGCGACTACATTCGCCTTGCCGGGATGATAACTGATTTCACAATCATAATCATTTAGAGTCTCCATCCAACGGCGCTGCCTCATGTTTAATTCCTTCTGATTAAACAGATGTTGAAGGCTCTTATGATCTGAATAGATCACAAACTTGATACCATACAGATAATGCCTCCACAGTTTTAGTGCGAACACAACGGCACCCAGCTCCAAGTCATGGGTGGTGTAATTTTTCTCATGCACCTTTAACTGTCTTGAAGCATAGGCAATAACTTTGCCTTTCTGCATAAGTACGCATCCCATGCCAGTGTGCGATGCATCGCAGTAAACTACGAACTCTTCGGTACCTTCAGGCAATGTTAGCACAGGAGCGTTGCTCAACTTTTGCTTCAGAATATCAAAGGACTCTTGCTGCTTAGGGCCCCAAACGAACTTTACTTTCTTCTTAGTCAAGGAGGTTAAGGGCGCAGCAATCCTTGAAAAATTTTCAATGAATCGCCTGTAGTATCCTGCTAACCCCAGGAAACTACGAATCTCTGTAGGCGTCTTTGGCTCTTGCCAATTCATGACAGCTTCTACTTTAGCGGGATCCACTTGGATACCACGCTCGCTGACAACATGTCCAAGAAGTTGGACTTCTCGAAGCCAGAATTCGCACTTAGAGAATTTGGCATAGAGTTTCTCATGATGTAGGAGTTTGAGAATACAGGGAAGGTGTTTCTCATGGCCAGCTCGGTTCTTCGAGTAGATAAGAATATCGTCAATGAAAACGATGACGGATTTTTCTAAGTACGGCTTGCAAACGCGATTCATGAGATCCATGAATGCGGCCGGTGCATTAGTGAGCCCAAAAGGCATCACTAGGAACTCGTAGTGACCATAACGAGTCCTAAATGCAGTTTTATGTACGTCTTCATATCTGACTTTCAGTTGATGGTAGCCTGACCTCAAGTCAATCTTCGAGAAATAACTTGCCCCTTGTAACTGATCGAACAAATCGTCGATCCTCGGCAAGGGATACCTATTCTTTATCGTGACTTTATTAAGCTCGCGATAATCGATGCACAGACACATCGATCCGTCTTTCTTCTTGACAAACAGGACAGGTGCTCCCCAAGGAGACGAACTAGGTTTGATGAAACCTTTAGCTAGCAGTTCATCCAGTTGGGTCCTCAACTCCTTCATTTCGGTTGGTGCTAGCCTGTAAGGCGCTCGAGCAACAGGTGCTGCTCCAGGGATGATATCGATCCTGAATTCCACTTGCCTATCTGGTGGCAAACCAGGTAGATCTTCAGGGAAAACTTCTGGATATTCCGAAATGACGGGGATGTCTAATATCACCTGTGCCATGTAAATGACACAACCCTTCTTTAAACATTTTGAAGCCTTGAGCATAGTCACTTGCTCAGGCAATCCATACTGGGTGTCTCCCCGAATGGTAAGCGATTCACCAGACGGAGTCTTTATCACCACTTGCTTTCTGTTGCAGACGATTTGGGCCTGGTTGTGAGATAACCAGTCCATACCCAGAACTATGTCAAAACCAGCCAATTTAAAGGGAAGTGGAGATAGAGGAAAAGAGTGGTTCTTAATGGATATCACACATCCATCTAACACAGTGGAGACGGTTTCTATGGTGCCATCTGCTAGCTCTACCTCATAATTCACATTTAAGGTTTTGACAGGCATATTCGGCAATTTGCAAAATTTATGATCTACGAAAGACTTATCAGCGCCCGAATCAAAAAGTACTCTTGCAAAGATATCATTTACGAGGAAAGTACCTGTGATCACGTTATCATCTAGCACTGCTTCTTTCGCATCCATCCTGAAGACTCTCGCATTGGTCTTCTTGGTCTCTTCAGGCTTCTTGGCATTTTTAGGGCAGTTGGTTCTAATGTGCCCCTTCTCGTTGCAACTGTAGCAAGTTGTATCCTTTATCTTTTTGCAATCCAAGGTCTTGTGGTCCTTGGACTTGCATAACCCGCAAGCAAATGACTTTGACTGAGTATGCGAGTTCGATTTGAGTCTACACTTTCCAAAGTGATGTCTCTTGCAATTCTTGCACTTGGGCTTCTCACCAGATTGATGCTGTCACACCCCTATTTTCCACGTGTCACCGGTGGGCCCGGTGGGGGTTCCGTGACGTAGTTGATATCGTTATAGTCAAACATACAATAATCAAATGCACAGCGGAAGCAAAAGAAAGATTTATTTCAACTTAAATTATTGTAATATTCAAGTATCACAAAATGTCGAAATAGATCCACAGGCAGATTCAAACAAAAAGGAAACTTCATTTCAACAGACTTCATGCATCCTAAGCTTGCGAGACTTCTATGGATGCTTAAGGAGTGACCAGCCTATTACGCGTAGTACCTGCACTTAGCCTTTTTTGGAAAATACGTCAGTTTACACTGGTAAATACAATTGAACTGACTCATTTTGAAAATGTTTAAAATTGATTTAAATGCCCGTGGCATAAAACTTTTTATAACTTGGGATAATTATTTGCTTAATAATCTTGTAAAAGAATTACATGTTCGTTATGCGTTCAGTGGCCCGGGTCGTGCCGGGTTAAAGTTCAATAGACACACCACTTAATATAATTCCGTCGCAAGACTTCTCTCGGCCGACGATTATACAATAATGAAATGCACAATGGGTGTACGCCTACACCCGTGTACTAAGGTCGTGGCCATTCTTTGAATGATGCCAAGGATATCCGGCACATAGTCATTAAACCCCCAAAGGCGTTAAACAAACAAAACAACATTTTTAAACGGGTTAATTTGACAACACTTAGCCATCAACTGGTTAAGGTCAATTCCCCGACCAAGCGGTATTTTATATACCGTACCCCAAGCCCGTATAGGGAAAATAAGTTAAACGTATTTACCTGAGCAAAGTATAATTCAAATACAGCGAGTGCACGTAGCTTTTACTGGGCTCCTAGATCTGGAAATTAAGGTTTTAATAACCTATTAGAATTCTAACGGGTCTTAAGCTTAGACCGGTTAGTTAAAAAGGAAGATTACGGTTTTAAACGCACAATAAGGCGAAGACCGTTTTAGAATGTGGTTTTGACCCAACAAGCTTGCATACTTGTTTAATATGGGTAATATAATCACATTCTGGATTTTGAGACCGAAAAGATATGGTTTGACCCGTTTCGGTTAAAATGGCCAAACTAGTCACATAAGCCGATCCGAACGCGTATAATGCGTAACGAGTAACCATAAGAGTCAAATACAAGTTTCTGAAGTCAATATGTTTAAAATATGTTGTGATATCAGAATGATACCTTCCATTATGCCCCAAATGATTTTAAACCAAAGCTATGCCTCATAAGGGCGTTTTGGTCATTTTATAAGGTGTAAAAGGGTTAAAATAATAACCTGAGTTACAGGTCTGAATAAATTAGTAAATATGCTTAATTTACTAAGTTATAACAGTAGGGTATCAAATTTATGTGAAATTTATTATCTTTAACCTTACTATGCACCGTAGGGGCATTTTGGTAATTTCACATGTGCCTAAAAGGTCAATTCTGGAATTCTGAGTTCAAAACATTTGCCTACTGTTAAAAATATAAAATTTCACTGATTATATCAGTAGGTTCAATCCTTTAAGCTTAATAAGGTTCTAGTGCATACTTATGCGTTAAAAATGCTTAAAAAGGCGATTTGGAGCCATTTCCGGGTTTTCTGTAAAAAGCTGATATTTTTAATATTCCAGAAGGCTGAAAATAATTTATTTATCATAACAAATCAGTAGAAATTGGTTTGAGGTCAAAAGGATTTGTAAAACTCATTTTATGGCTAAAAGGGCAAAACCGACATAAACCGAATTAATCTTAGAACACTAAGTTATGCTCAGCCTAAAAATAAATAAAAATCACCAAAAATCCCAAAATATTATTTTATAACAGTGGGTAAAAATTTTGGTATGAAAATTTGGTTTTTGATAGGCTATACGTAATTTACGCCATTTAATTAGTAAAGAAGCTCTTAATTACGCTATTGAGCATAACTCTTAATCTAGACCTCAAACTGACTTCAAATTTTTGGTGCAAGTTTATAAATCAGTAGCTAAGGTGCCTATCCTTTTACATTTTCAAAAATCACATTTAAAGGTCAAATGGGCATAATGGTCAACATATAAGCGATTAACGGAAACATGCATGTGAATAGGATATCTAATGAACCAAGTATTATAATCTCAGAGAGTTATACTAACATGCAAATAGGTCCAAAAGAAGCTCTAAGGCAATCCTAATCTTGGTTTAAACGGGTCAGAACTGATAGTCAAAGCAATAGTCAAACTTTGGGACTTTTGGTTCCAAACCGAGCCTAAACTGAAAATTGTCGAGTTGAACATGTTGGAACATGTTCTTACATTAATTACCAAGTTATTTTAATGATCAAACAGGTTGCATGTACCCTACATTGCTAATTATGCATTAATTCACAAATAACCTTTATGTTGACTTTTTATAATAAGCTTTGACTCGACAATTAGCATAGTTATAGTGGGAATCTGGAAATACCCTTTTAAGGGTCTGTTACCCACATAATTACCTACTTAAAGGTACTTTTAATTCGTGATTTGACAGAGCACATTTTAATTAATCACGAAGTCAAACCTTAATTACGAAGGTTTGACTTTTAGCTAATTAACTAAGCTAAAACGAATTTGGAAGGGTTAAGGACACTTACAAGAGTCCTAATTAGGATTAGGGATGCTAAGGATGAGTGCTTGCTGTCCAGAGAGCTCCAGGAGTTGAGTTGTGAACACTTTGCAAATGAATGCACAAATGGTTACAACATTAGGCTCCTTATATAACAATTTTAAGTCCCTTAGATGATGCCAAACAAGTCTATGGATGATTCAAGATCATTACAGGTGCCCCCTATGCATGAAATACCATTGGGGCAGCCCCTGGTATATAAAACAAGCATTCTAAGTCGGTTAACAGCCTTAACAGGCACCTGTCCACGTTTTTCTGTTACTGGCACCCTGACGCGGCCCGCTTGAGGTTACAGGGAATTCTAATGCGGGCCGCCTAGACCGGCAAAACCTGCCAAACAAGTTTCAAAGTTTGCATTTTCAGTCCCTGGTCCTTTGTAACGTGGTTTTAAGTCCCTTATTTGCATTTTCAGCCCTCTAACTTGATTTTTAAGGGCCTTGGGACTTTTACTAACTTGGTTAAGTCATTGACTAACCTTGTAACCACTCATAAGGCCATAGAATTCAATGTTGACGCTTTTAACCCCTCGAACACGAATTTGATCATAACTTTCTCATACGATAACGAAACTTTATGAAATTTTAACCACATATTCTAGTGAGTATATTTTATCATTACAAAGCTTCGGGTCTGCCAAAAGGTCACTCAGAGGTATACTTTGCACATGTTGACACTTTTAGCCCCTGTAGTTTGTAATTCCTCACTTTCTTTCATGTTTAGCTTCGTATGATCCATGATTCATTCGTTGGAAGGTATAAACATTATGTAGGGCTATTTTAGAATATATTTATCCATTGTTGACACTTTGGACCCTTATATTCACATAGTTTCCCCGTTTGTCAACTTTAGTCCCTCCAAAGTATTCTTTCTCACGTTCAGAGCTTATGATACGTGTTTATACATTATTGGACATAAATTTTCAAGGTGTTACATCCTCACCCCCTTAAAAGAAATCTCGTCCTCGAGATTTAAGGAAACAGATGAGGGTATTTCTCTTTCATTGAGGATTCTAGCTCCCACGTGTATTCAGGACCTCTGCGGGCGTCCCACTTCACCTTGACAATAGGCACAAGCTTTCTTCGAAGGTTCTTTACCTGTCGATCCTCAATCGACACAGGTTTTTCCACAAATTTTAAGCTCTCGTCTATATGCACATCTGTGTGTGGTATGACTAGCGACTCATCAGCCAGACATTTCTTCAGATTGCAGACGTGAAATACATTATGAATACCATCGAGCTCTTCGGGTAAGTTTAACTTGTAAGACACTGATCCTACACATTCGATGATCTCGAATGGTCCTATATACCTTGGGCTTAACTTACCTTTCATACCAAATCGCATCACCCCTTTCCAAGGTGATACTTTGAGCAAAACTTTATCGCCAACCTCAAACTTGAGAGGTTTTCGCCTCTCATCTGCATAGCTCTTCTGCCTGTCTCGAGCAGCTTTCAGGCGGTCGCGAATTTGGACAATCTTGTCCGTTGTCTCGAAGACTAAGTCAGGACCTGATAATTGAGTATCCCCTACTTCTGCCCAGCAAATGGGCGTTCTGCACTTTCTACCATATAGTGCCTCGAAAGGCGCAGCCTGGATGCTGGTATGGTAGCTATTATTGTAGGAGAACTCGACCAATGGTAGGTGCCTGTCCCAACTACCTCCTAGATCAATTACACATGCACGCAGCATATCTTCCAACGTTTGAATAGTACGCTCACTCTGCCCATCCGTCTAAGGATGGTAAGCTGTACTGAAATTCAATTGAGTGCCCAGAGACTGTTGGAAACTCTTCCAGAAATGAGATGTGTATCTAGTATCCCTATCCGAGATAATAGATACTGGTACGCCATGCAAGGATACAATCTTATCCACGTACAGTTGGGCTAACATGTCAGAGCTGAAGGTCTCTTTAATGGGCAGGAAATGTGCTGACTTAGTCACTCTATCAACTATGACCCATATAGTATCATTTCCCTTTGGTGTCTTAGGTAATTTGGTGATGAAATCCATCTTCACCATTTCCCATTTCCAAGTGGGAATCTTAGGCTGTTGCAGCAAACCAGACGGCTTCTGATGTTCAGCCTTGACTTTAGCACACGTCAAGCATTTAGCTACATAAGCAGCTATAGACTTTTTCAAGCCTATCCACCAATAATTTGCCTTTAAATCCTGGTACATCTTATCAGCTCCAGGATGAACGGAATACTTGGAACTGTGGGCTTCTTTGAGGATAACATCCCGTAGTCCTCCATATATAGGAACCCATATTCGTCCATTCAATCTCAACATTCCGTCCTTATCGTAGGACAACTGTTCTTCAGTCACTCCTAATTTTTCCTCAGGATAGTTAGCTTCCAACACAGCTTCCTTTTGTGCAGCTAACAACCTTTCATTCAAACTATTCTTAATTTCAATGCTCTTGGCATTGATCCTTATCGGCTTCACTCTTTCCTTCCTGCTCAAGGCATCTGCGACTACATTGGCCTTGCCTGGATGGTATCTTATTTCACAATCATAATCGTTCAAGGTTTCCATCCATCGTCGTTGCCTCATGTTCAAATCTTTATGATTGAACAGGTGTTGAAGGCTCTTGTGGTCAGAATAGATCACGCACTTTGTTTCATATAGGTAATGCCTCCAAAGCTTAAGTGCAAATACAACGGCACCCAATTCCAAGTCATGGGTGGTGTAATTCTTCTCGTGCACCTTTAGTTGACGTGAAGCGTAAGCAATGACCTTGCCCTTTTGCATTAACACGCAACCCATTCCGGTGTGTGATGCATCACAATACACTACAAATTCTTCAATGCCTTCAGGTAGAGTCAGCACTGGAGCGTTACTTAACTTCTGCTTCAAGATATCAAAAGATTCTTGCTGCTTAGGCCCCCAATTAAACTTAATGTTCTTACGCGTTAACGAAGTTAGAAGTTTTCAATAAAACGCCTATAGTATCCAGCCAAACCTAGGAAGCTACGAATCTCTGAAGGTGTCTTTGGCTCTTGTCAGTTTATAATAGCTTCTATCTTTGCGGGATCCACTTGAATTCCACGTTCGCTCACAACATGTCCAAGGAACTGGACTTCGCGAAGCCAAAACTCACACTTTGAAAACTTGGCATAGAGCTTCTCTTGATGGAGCAGCTTAAGAATGCACCGAAGATGCTTCTCATGGTCAGCTTGGTTCTTCGAGTGGATGAGGATGTCATCGATGAAGACGATGACAAATTTATCCAGATAAGGCTTGCATACGCGATTCATGAGATCCATGAATGCGGCAGGTGCGTTCGTGAGCCCAAAAGGCATCACTAGGAACTCGTAATGACCATAACGAGTCCTAAACGCGGTCTTATGTACATCCTCCTCTTTGACCTTCAGTTGATGATAGCCTGACCTGATATCTATCTTGGAAAAGCAACTCGCTCCCTGTAGCTAGTCGAATAGATCATCAATTCTAGGCAAAGGATATATGTTCTTGATAGTAACCTTGTTTAGCTTACGGTAATCAATGCATAGACGCATTGATCCATCCTTCTTTTTAACAAACAGAATTGGTGCTCCCCATGGAGACGAACTAGGTCTAATAAAACCTTTAGCTAGTAAATCATCTAGCTGTGTCCTTAATTCCTTCATCTCCGTTGGTGCTAATTGATACGCGGTTGAAAACTGGTGCTTGTTATTGTTTAACTTAACGTTTTTACGTAAGTTTTAGTTTCGAATAGCTTACTTTTAATCAAGAATGTGTTTTGCAGGTTTGATGGAGTTTAAGGAGCTTTTCGGGAGCTTTACGGGTCATCGGGTCGAAAACCGGAGTACCGGGATGCGTTACGGATCAACCGGAAGTGCAAGGAGCCAAAAATGGAAATTTGTTTTTTAGGGAGCCGTCGGCGACGGGGTACAGGCCGTCGGCGACGGGGTACAGGCCGTCGGCGACGCCCCCTGGATAACCCCGTATGCTGAAATGCCCGTATCCAGATGATTAGGCCGTCGGCCAAACTTGCAATTTTGGGGACCCGTCGGCGACGGGGTCAGACCCGTCGGCGACGGGTGTGGGATTTGATAAACGCGAATTTTCGCTACTTGTGTGTCTATTCCGATTTCTATTGGTTGGAACTCATTGAAGACGGGAGTTACAACTTATTTTGAGTTTGAAAGACATTCTTGGAGCCATTATTCACCTACTTTTTTTTCTACCACTCATCGGGAATCAAGAATCCATCCTCTCAACAACCCGAATTCTCATCCAAATCTAAACCCTAGTTCATCACCATTACAACCATTCAACCCATTCATCACCACCAACCATTCCAAACCCTAACCATTCCATCATCCATCTTCAAGTCCCAAGATGATCCCATTCAAGTTCCGTGCATCCGTTGATCGTGCCATTTACACCATGAGCGGCTAATTCCTCGGAGGTTTCACCCCGGTGTAGGTTAATTGTAAGTCTAGGGTTTGAACAATGTTTTAGTTTGGTTTTGTGACAACTTGATTTGTATTTGAATTGATTGACAATTGTCTTGCATTTGAACTATATTTGTGAATTGTCGAGTGAGTTATGAAATTTGACTTTGCGAAATAAGTTTTGCACTTATGCCTTGTCATTCAAAAGGTTTTATTTGTCCGAAGTAACGAAGTGCATTGTAGTCCGTGTATGCGTTGATAACAATTGGCACCTAAGCTTTGATGATAGAAATCCGTTAATAACATATTCAAGTGAATTAAATCTAAAACGTGTAAGAACCCTAGGATTGCAATAACCGAACCGGGTGTGAACCTTGTTTTCTCTATCTTGTCAAAACCTTTATTTACATTATTGCAATTGCTCGTTTTTTTTAGTAGTTATAATTTATATCTTCCAATCAAACAAAAATACAAAAACATATCTTAGCAAGCTTCATAAACGTGACATTTTCTGCATTTCATTCAAAGTCCATTCGCAAACCACATACTCTTCGTGGTTCGACCCCTTGCTACCACTAGCTATTTGTTAAGGGTAATTAGGGTATATAAATATTATCTTTGACCGGAGCGCGACTATCCGATCAAATTTTGGCGCCGCTGCCGGGGAGTTCGTGCGCTTTGTGCTTGGATATTGTTTGAAATTTCGTGATTAACTGTTTAATTTGTTTAGCTTTCTTTTTGTATTTGTCTTTTTCCTTGTTACGCGGGGTGTGTTACTTGTGCAGGTTACAGGTAGTGCATGCGTACACGAAATTCCGGGAGGACTTCACCTCTAGTCTACGAATCGGAAATTGAAAGACTCGCAAGAAGAAACTTAGCAAGCCGGTTAGAAGCAACTCTTGCTTCTAATCAAACCAACCAAACACCACCATTCACACCAACCATTGAAACCGATTCAATGGCAAACCACAATTCCAACCAAGAATTTAACCCAAACCAAAACCTCCACCCAAATCAATTCCAATCCCGAGGAGCCTTTTATCCCGCCCAAGAGCAACCGGGTGGTAACACAAATGCAAGACCACCCACTCCACCTTTCCGAAACCAAAACACCAACAACACCCAACGAACACCTCAACAACAACCTCTTCACCGACAAGCATCGTTACCTATTAACCTTGATGATCGGAATGTCAACTCCGATCGAAGAGGTAACCGTGATCACGGCAATCCCGTGAACGAAGACCCGTTTTTCAACATCGACGATTTAAGGAATGCAATTCCCGATGACGAACCGTATAGTGTTCCCGGTTATCAATCACCGGAACACGTGAGCATTCATACGGAAAATTCGGACGATGGGGGTTATTATGATGATCGAGCCAATGATGATGAAGATTGGGGTTACTTGAATAGGGGAAACGTATACAATGCTCGAAGGTACGACGATGAGGAGTTTGGGTCTCAAAACGCCAACTATGTTGGGGAAGAGGAATATGGTTACGGGGGTGGAAGAAACAATGGTTATGGGAACAACCGTCAACCACAAAACAACAACCAACGGAACCGGAATGAAGGGTTTTACAACAACAACAATAACACCAACAATGTAAACCCTAACCGGATTCCTCGTTTTGTGGGAGGTGGTAACCCGAGAGATAATCGAAGAGAGGAGCGACGGGATGAAAGACGGGATAATCGAAGACCGGTCGATCAAGAAGTTAATGGGCCACAACGTCGTCAACAACCTCCACGGGGAGTAAACGACCGTTTCCGACCAATAGTGACCGAGAACAACTCTCCAATAGTATGCGAAAGGAGGATGTTCGATTGTAAGCCGCATTACATCAACATCCTTCCTCATTTCAACGGGAGGTCCAATGACGAGCCATACACCCATTTGACGGAGTTCTCGTCTATTTGTGATACTATTGGAGGGCATAATTTCGCATTAGAGGAAGTGAAGCTTCGCCTATTTCAATTTTCATTGAAAGATAAAGCAAAGCAGTGGTTCTTTACACTTCCGGCCAATAGTATTCGAACTTGGGAACAAATGCAACAAGCATTTTTGGACGAATACTATTCCATGGCCAAGACCGACGATGCTAGAGATGAAATTCGGTCATTTCGTCAACTTTCAAGTGAGCCTTTACATGAAGCATTCACCCGATTCAAAGAACTCATGAGGAGATGCCCACATCACCAAATAGAAAAATGGGAATTGGTGAAATGTTTCGTACGGGGTTTGGATGATGCGACTTGGAATCGGCTCGAGACGACAAGCAATGGTACACTCTTGAGCAATCATGAGGATGACGATTGGGAATTTTTGGAGAGGATGAGCAAACGGTCCAAACAAAAAGAATCGGCCGATAGAGCAAAAAGGCATCCGGTTTCCCGATCACTTCCCGATCTCGATTCCAAGGATAGGATTTCCACTTTAGAGCGGGAAATAGCTCAATTGAAGAAAAAGAAGGAGGTGAACGCGGTTCAATTTGAAGTGTGTGAAGATTGTGGTGATATTGGGCATAGCACCAAGCAATGCCCAACGGGATCGAGTGACTACACCGAAGAGGTAAATCAAGTGTATGGGGATCGGAAGCAATACGACATGAATTCCAACACTTACCATCCGGGTTTGAGAAATCACCCTAATTTCCGGTATGGTAACGCCTCAAATCAAATGAACCCGAATTTCCAATCGGGTAATCAAGGTGGTCAAGGTGGGTCCTCATACAACAATCGTCAAGGTGGTAACCAAGGGGGTTACCAAAGGAATTACAATCAAGGGGGTAACCAAGGGTATCAAAACCGTGAAGGTAATTATCAACGAGGTTACAACCAAGGCGGAAATGGGAGTAGTGCTTCAAACTCTCAAGGTGATGACTCGATAAACTCAAAATTTGATGCTATTATGAATGCTATCAATCATTCAAATCAAGAGATGAAGAAAGAGTTTGAGGTACGAGATAAATCCCATAAGGCGTTGGAGAAGCAAGTGGGGCAACTTGCCCAAGAGATGGCTCAAATGCGCGGAAGTGGAGGAGGACTTCCAAGCGACACCACGGTGAACCCTAAGCATCAAGGGTCGAGCTCGAAAAACACACGTGAGGTACCAATAAACAAAATTTCTTTACGTAGTGGTCGAGTGATAGATAACGGTGTTGAGCCACCACCACCCAAGTTTGTTGAAGGGGTGGTGGAAGATGCGAGTGATGATGAAGAGAATAACGGTCGAACGGGTCAAAATAAAAATGAATTAAAAATTAACAAAGATACACCCGTTGCGACCGTTCCCATCCCAAAGGCTAAGGACAAGGGTGTGGAGGGTAATACTTGGGACAAGGGTGTGGAGGGTAATACCGCCCCTTTTCCCGAAGCTCTTTTGGGACCATCTAAGAAAGTGGTAAACAAAAGAGGCCCACATCAAGAGGAGATGTGGGAAATTTTTAAACAAGTTAAAATTAACTTACCACTCTTAGATGCTATCAAACAAATTCCTTCATATGCGAAATACTTGAAAGATTTATGTACCCAAAAGAGAACCCACAAATTTCCTAAAAAACTTGATTTAACCGAAAATGTGAGTTCAATCCTTTCGGGTGCACTTCCACCAAAACTCCAAGATCCGGGGGCGCCCATTATTTCAATACAAGTGGGTGAATTCAAAATGACACGGGCACTTTTGGATCTTGGGGCGAGTGTGAGTATCTTGCCGGGTAGTTTATATGACCAATATGATTTTGGTCCACTTCAAGTGTCGAACACCACCGTGGTGTTAGCCGACTTGACCCCTAAACTACCCCGTGGGATAGTCACGGATGTAATAGTCAAGGTCGAGGACTTTTACTATCCGGTGGACTTTCTTGTGTTAGATTATGTTTCTTTGGACCGAACCAAGCAACCAACGGTGATCCTAGGTCGACCATTTTTGGCAACATCGAATGCCCAAATTAATTGCAAATCGGGCACGGTCGACATGACTTTTGGTAACCCTCGGTTGCGGTTAAATGTCTTTTCAGGATTAACGGATCCTCTAGTTGGCGATGAATGTTATATGGCGGACATCGTTGACGAGTGTATACCTCTATGTGACACTAGTGTCGAAGAGGAAAACACAATAGAGGAGGGTTTCATGTTTGACAGGTTACAAGGAGAAACAAATCGGAGCATGGATGAAGAGATGAAAGAGTTGGAGGTTATGGCGGCAAAAGAAGGAAGGCCCACTTGGACACATCAAGTGGAAAGTCTTCCGGAAAGCATAGACACGAAGCTGAAGCCGTCATTGGAAGAACCTCCGGCATTAGAGTTGAAGGTGCTACCCAAGCATCTTAAGTATGCTTATGTGGGTGAAGGTAGCACGCTCCCGGTCATTATTGCATCCAATTTAACCGGGGAGCAAGAAGAGAGGTTGATGAAGGTATTGGTCACCCATAGAGCCGCTATCGGGTGGACCATTGCGGATTTGAAGGGAATTAGTCCCTCGGTGGTGATGCACAAGATCATCACGGAAGATGGAATGAACCCTTCTCGCGACACACAAAGAAGACTAAATCCGAATATGCGAGAAGTAGTGAAGAAGGAAGTTTTGAAGTGGCTAGATGCGGGTATTGTATACCCTATCTCGGATAGCCAATGGGTGAGCCCGACACAAACAGTTCCAAAAAAGGCGGGTATTCAAGTCGTCACAAACGACGCAGGTGAAGAGGTCGCCACTCGGCCGGTAACCGGGTGGCGTATTTGTATTGACTATAGGAAGTTGAATGCCGCAACTTCCAAAGACCATTTCCCTTTGCCGTTTATTGACCAAATAGTTGAGAAATTGGCCGGACAAAAATTTTATTGTTTTCTGGATGGTTATTCCGGATACAATCAAATTGCTATACATCCGGAAGACCAAGCAAAGACTACCTTTACTTGTCCATATGGTACTTTCGCATTTAGGCGGATGCCATTTGGACTTTGTAATGCCCCTGCCTCCTTTCAAAGGTGTATGATGAGTATCTTTTCAGATATGGTGGGGGAGTCTTTGGAAATCTTCATGGATGATTTCTCAATATTTGGGTCATGGTTTGATACATGCCTTGACCAACTCGAAAAAGTTTTGAAAAGATGTGTTGAGAAAAATCTTGTTTTGAGTTGGGAAAAGAGCCATTTCATGGTTCAAGAAGGAATTGTGTTGGGGCATGTAGTGTCGAGTCGTGGGATAGAGGTTGATCGTGCAAAGGTGCAAGTTATTTCTACCTTACCCTATCCCACGAATGTTAAGGGTATTAGATCGTTTTTGGGTCACGCGGGGTTTTATAGAAGATTTATAAAAGGGTTTAGTGATATAACCAAACCCCTATGTAAGTTATTGCTAAAAGACCAACCGTTTGAATTTAACCAAGATTGTCAAAATGCCTTTAATGTGTTGAAACAAAAGTTGGTTGAGGCCCCAATCTTGCAATCACCGAATTGGTCGTTACCATTCGAAATTATGTGTGATGCAAGTGATTATGCGGTGGGGGCCGTGTTGGGTCAAAGGTTAGATAAGAAACCGGTTGCTATTTACTACGCAAGTAAGACTCTCTCGGATGCACAATTGAATTACACAACCACCGAGAAAGAGCTGCTTGCGGTGGTATATGCGTTGGATAAGTTTCGTGCTTATATATGGGGTACTAAGGTCATTGTTTATTCTGACCATTCTGCAGTTAGGTATCTCATGGACAAGAAGGATGCGAAGCCGAGGCTAATCCGATGGGTTCTCTTGCTACAAGAGTTTGACCTAGAGATTCGAGATAAAAAAGGAAGTGAGAATGTGGTCGCGGACCATTTGTCGCGGTTGAGTGTAGAGGATTCTTCCCGTGAAGAAATCAATGAGACTTTTCCAGATGAGCAAATTTTAAAAGTTGGAATATTACCATGGTATGCTAATATTGTCAACTATTTGGTTACAGGTGACTTGCCGGCTCATTGGGATAGAAGGAAGAGGTTGCACTTCCTGTCTCAAATCAAGTATTACACGTTGGAGGAACCGGACTTATTCAAGATTTGTCCGGATCAAGTCGTTCGAAGATGCATACCCGACGAGGAGATTCCTAGCGTCTTGATGCACTTGCATTCATTTGCTTGTGGGGGCCATTTTAGTGGTCACAAAACTGGACACAAAGTGCTCAATAGCGGCCTTTATTGGCCGACTATTTTTAAGGATGCTTTTAATTTCGCTAAAAATTGTGTTGAGTGTCAAAAGTTAGGGAGTATATCAAAAAGGGATGAAATGCCCATGCAACCGATCCTTATTGTAGATATTTTTGATGTATGGGGGATCGATTTCATGGGCCCATTCCCTAATTCACATGGCAATTTATACATTTTGGTGGCGGTCGATTATGTATCCAAATGGGTCGAAGCGATTGCCACCAAAACGAATGACCACACCGTTGTTTGCAATTTTGTTCAAACGAATATAATTTCTAGATTTGGGGTTCCCCGGGTGATCATTAGTGATGGGGGATCTCATTTCAAGAATTTTAATTTTGGCAAACTCTTGAAACGGTATGGTGTTGACCATCGAATTGCTACTCCCTACCACCCACAAACAAGCGGTCAAGTTGAGGTTTCCAATAGGCAAATAAAAGAAATTTTGCAAAATACCGTTCGACCCGACCGAAAGGATTGGTCAACGAAGTTGAATGATGCTTTATGGGCTTATAGAACGGCTCATAAAACACCTATTGGAACCACTCCTTATCGTTTAGTTTATGGGCGAAATTGTCACTTGCCGGTTGAGCTTGTGCATCGTGCTTGGTGGGCTATAAAAGAGGTTAACATGAAATATGACGATGCAGGAAAGGAGCGAAAGTTAAAGCTTTGTGAGTTGGAGGAGCTTAGGGAAGAAGCGTACGAGTGTGCCTCAAAGTACAAGGATGACATGAAGAGGGCACATGACGCGAAGTTGAAGCCAAAGGAGTTTGAAGTGGGTCAAAAGGTTTGGCTCTACAATTCGAGGCTTAAATACTTCCCCGGAAAGCTCAAGAGTAAGTGGATGGGCCCGTATGTGATTACACGGGTCGGGAAACTTGGAGATGTTACAATCAAGGACCCGAAGGATGGGTCGAAGCAAACGGTTAACGGTCACCGCCTTAAACCATTCCTTGATGGTAACGAAGAGAAAAAGGACGCAAATGTGGAGTTGGTATGTTTCTTGGTAAGCGTGCCAACATATGAGGTGAAGTAAAAGGACCGGTAACACGTTTTGTAAAGTTATGTATATTTATTCAATTGTTTGCATAGTTAGATGTGAATCGTTTTCGGATCATACTAACCTTTCTTAATTGTGTGAAGTTCAGGCACTCCAAACGGGTCATGAAGATATAAGGTATGTTTTGGACTTGATTTGGTGCATTGAGGACAATACACGATTTTTTTGGGGGGTGGTAGGGTCGTTAACGGTTATTTGTTTAAAATTTTAACTTATAAAAAATCACAAAAACATTTTTAATAAATTTTAGGAATTTCTTATGTATATAGTTCTTTTGGTAAAAATTCATAATTTTCCTTAAAAAAAAAAAAAATAGGGCAACCCGTCGGCGACGGGGTCATGACCGTCGGCGACGGCTTCTGGAAATGACCCGTCGGCACCTTTTTGTCCGTCGGCAGACACTTAACCCGTCGCCCCCCCTCTTCAATTCCAAGGCCCGTCGGCGACGGTGGGGGACCCGTCGGCGACGGGTTCTCAAATTATGTCCGACGCAGGTTCGTTCCAAACCTCTTAAAAACGATTTTTAACCCTCTTTTACCTCACCAACCCTCATCCAAACCCATTATTCACCACAAATTCGGTCCACAATCATCTTACACCATCTAAAGGCCACAAGGTTCCATGCTCTCTCTCTCCTACGTACCCAACTTCTTCACCTTCTTCATCTCCTACTTCTAAACCCTAGCAACCTTCAAGCTACCATAACTCTCTCAATTCTCCACCAAATCCACTAATTTTTGGGTCCATCTTGGGTAATTTTTCAAGACGAACAAAACCCCCAACACGGTTTTCATCAATTCTTGCTATTGTGCAAGATTTCTGGGCGTGTTCTTTAGGGTTTTTGAAAGGGTGTTCATCAAATTGCTTGTTTGCCATCTTTTCTTAGTTCTTCTTGTCTAACAACATCAAAGGTATGGATTCTTCTCAAATTTATGCTTGATTATCATATATTAGTGTTTTTCTTCCGAAATTTTAAACTATTTGGTTTAAGAGTAGGTTGTTTAGACAATGTATGTTGTGCTAGCATGATTTTGAACAAGATTAGTTGTTTTGAATGGAATTTGAGTATGTCATAACCATAGTGAAGTGATTACACTGTTATGAACATGATTGAACATGAAGATGATGTTGACCTTTGTTAAAATTATAAGATATTGTAAAATTGACAAAAGATTAATAAGTTATGATAAAGTGAGCGACTTTGGAAGTTTAAAGAGGCGACTTTGCGTATACTTGTTAATTAAATTGTCAACATCATACTTCATGTTCAAAGTTTGGGAGTTAATGAAGGTTGAATCTATATTGATGTTGTGCTTGTTTGTGATTGTAGTCATGGCAGGAAGCAAGAGACAAAAGACTACGGGTCAAGCTTCATCATCCGGGATTGGGTCTTCTTCCGGTTTAATACCGAAGAAATGGGAACAACCGAGCACTGTTGCAGAAAATGATCCAAGATTATACCGACAAGATTGGGAATGGGCAAAGTTCAGGGATAGTCAAAATGCCAGAATTTGGGATGACGAGAAGAACAAACAGTTATCGAGCTACCAAGATAGAAAGTTGGAAGCTAAGTTGTGGAAATGGAAGATGACAAACGGGGTGAACACGTCGGTTCCAACAAGAGTGATATGTGAACGGACCGTGAATGTAGAAGAATTCCGGAAAATCGGGATTGTACAAATGTTTGAGAGGTTGGGATGGGAGAGCGTTTTGGATTGGTGTGAAGACAATACTCACCGGATTTACTTGTCGGAAGTATGTGAGTGGTTGTCCACTTTGAAGCTTGTAAACAAGATAGAATCCCCTTCGCAATGGAAGTTAGTGGGGAAGACATCTCGAGGAAACATGACGATGTCTTTCGAAACTATGAATCGTATTGCTGGGTTTGACTCTTTGGGGGTACAAGCCTATGATTACCCATCCATTGAGAATTTTTTGGATAATCACTCGAACATCAACGATATGGATCAATTGATAGATGTTATTTTGCCAACCCACCCAGGGGGTGACATGAAACGGAAGCATATGTCGCTCGAGGGAAAGATCCTTCAAGGGATCTCGGTTGAGAACATTTTAGCAAGATTTGGTGATAGTGGGGGTGTGAGAGTAAGTGATTGCAGGGTGGTGCATGCCTTATTGTATGGGACCCCGACACTGTCGTGGAGGCACATAGTCATGATGAACACATGGGCTACCAGGGAGTCGTCTCAGAGGCGGTTTATTCCGTATGCACGCCTCATTAGTGCCATGCTTGTGCAGCAGAATTGCTTACCCTCGGAAGCACTATGGGTCTCTAAGCCAGTGGAGGAATTTACTTGGGTTACATGAAGAAAAATTGGAGGATAGAGGTCAAGTTTTCGGGAAATAGGTATGTGGTGACCGATGATTTGGGGAACAAGTTTGAGGTTCGTACTTCCGGGGCACCACCCGTGCAGGAAGAAGATGTGGAGATGGAGGAAGAAGAGGAGGAAGCTGAACCCTCCGATGCACAAAGACCAAGGTAACGTTACATGCGGCCACATAGGGAGATCAACGCTGAGGTGGCAGGTTTTGTGACCCGACGACGGGTGCCCTCCTACAAAAACTTTGACAGGGGGCAACAGGAGATATATGATAATGTCTCCGCGTGTATAGGAGAAGGTCGGGAATACAATCAAAGGAGAGAAGCTTGGCAAGGGTCTTACGGAGCTTCATTACAAGAATACTGGGACGCTCAAGGAGCCCAACGTGAAAGAATGAATAAGTTCATGGAAGAGCAAGAACTGTTCCAAGCCATGCAAAGATCACACATGGAACAGTTAGCAAAGCAACAGGAGGATGAAGCAGCCCGAAGGCGGGCATGGGAAGAAGCAGAAACGGCGCGGCGACAACAAGAAGAAGAATTGAACCGCCGCCGTTGGAGTGCCATGTATGTCTCTCAAGAGATGGCGCTTAATAACGCCAAAGTGTTGCATGATCAGGAGCGACACCATAGAGACTACCAAGCCGGCCTCCCCTACGCCGAGCACTCGGGGTGGACAAATTACTCCGATCTTCCCTATCCTCAAGGCCCATCCGACCCAACTCCGCATTGGCCCGAAGCGGTAGGGTCCAGCTTCGTTCCAATCCCGTACCAACCACCACCCCAAGGGGAGCAAAGCCCCTTAGATAACTATAGGGAGATGTTCGAGGCCCTCACTGATTATCCATACCAACCCAACCCGCCCATGGATCCAAACAAGCGATATCAGCGGTAGAGTTATGGTGTTTTATGTTGTTGTTGTTGTATATTATTTTCCGTTATTTCTTTTTGTTTTTATTTAATTATTGCCTAGTTAAATGAACTTTGTGGGTGTGTTCCCTATATAACCCTCACGAGACCTACTCGTCCTCCCGAGCTATCGGGAGGTTTAAAAGGGCTTGTTGCATAAGCTAAATGCAACCGTGATTCCTACGAAAGTGAGTTAGGTTTATTGTTGTTGTAAAAAAAAAAATTTCCACATAAAGTCAAAGGTACAATAATGTATGGCTTGGTAATAATTTCATAAAAGTGGTAGAACTAGGTAATTAACAAATTTTGATGGTTGTGAGAAGCATGCTTCTACACAAGGGTTAAGATTTGTAGGTACACTATGTTCGTGAGACGACCGCTTAGTTGAAAAGATGAAAAGCACACAAGGAACTAGCGAAAAACCAGGTGCATACGTTTCTTTTTACCTTTGATTTTTAGTTAGCAAATAAGTGGATTGTATTTTGTATTTTATTTTCCGGGGTGTAATTTTGGGGAGGTTAGCCGTGTCACATCCTTTGTGCTTTACAAACTCTAGTTCTTACATATTGAGGACAATATGTACCTCAAGTGTGGGGATGGGGGAGTAGTAAAAATTTTCGATTTTGACCCGTTCATTTAAATACTACACATTGAGGACAATGTCTACCTCAAGTGTGGGGATGGGGGAAAATTTCAAAAAATTTTCAAAAATGTCTTGTTTTCAAAGCAATCTCAAAAGCACAAGTAACCAAGTCAACGAGGGATGTCACAAACCATTTGGTCTTTTGTCATGGTCAAGTTCAAATTAATAAGCATATCGGGTATTTAGTGGGTGGTTATTTGAGAATAATTCGCCTAAGGAACTAGCAATGTATGCATATCACATATCATACCCTTATACGTGAGGTTTGAGCCCTTTATACATCATAGATTCACATTCACATGTTTCTTTGTTTGAGTGGGCCATTAGTCGCGTATTGTAGAACTTGCAACTTTTGATACATTCGAGACTATAGACCGAATACAAGCACGAGAATGATTAAGGCATTAGGTAAACTTTTTCCTTTTAAACCATTTATCTATCCTTACCCAAACAAATCCCCTAGTCGCCTAATTTGAGCCTAAACCTTTCGTTTGACAACCCATTTAGCCCATAACCATAAGCCTTTTCTTTTTAAACCCGTGTGATGAAAATTCGATTATAGGAACTTAAGTTGTATAGTTGTGATTCATTTTTATAAAAAAAATAAAAAGAATGAAAAAAAAAAAAAGCAGTGAGAAAAACACAAAAAGATGTGCTAGTAGTTTGTTGAATAAAAGGCGAAAGTTTTCGCCCATTTTGGATGTTTATAGTTTGCTTTTGTTTAGGATAGTCTTTTGTAATAAAATTCGAATTTTTCATCACCATAGCCACTTAAAAATATCCTATTCCTACCCTTCGCCTAGCCCCGTTACAACCCCTCAAAGACCTTTTGACTTGTGCTTAGTATTTGTGTTCGATAGTGGAGAATGATTGAGTTGCAAGCCTATGCGGGTACGTGTTCTATTTGGTTTTGAGCGATTAATTGTTGAAAAGCTAATACATTACACATGTTAGCAAACTTTAAGCCGAGTGGAGAGCACATTGTGAGGGATATGCATGATTTGTTAGTTTTACGGGCGGGTTAATCTTGGGTAACCATTTGTGTATCTAAAGCACGTCACCGCTAAATACATTGAATATTGTAAAGAGTTTGAACTTTTGTATGACATTAGACCTTAACCTTTGTCTCGAGAATGGGATGTATGTTCGTTGTTTGACCCACGTGAAAGTGAAAAACAGATTTGCTTGGGGACAAGCAAAAGACAAGTGTGGGGATGTGATACGCGGTTGAAAACCGGTGCTTGTTATTGTTTAACTTAATGTTTTTACGTAAGTTTTAGTTTCGAATAGCTTACTTTTAATCAAGAATGTGTTTTGCAGGTTTGATGGAGTTTAAGGAGCTTTTCGGGAGCTTTACGGGTCATCGGGTCGAAAACCGGAGTACCGGGATGCGTTACGGATCAACCGGAAGTGCAAGGAGCCAAAAATGGAAATTTGGTTTTTAGGGAGCCGTCGGCGACGGGGTACAGGCCGTCGGCGACGCCCCCTGGATAACCCCGTATGCTGAAATGCCCGTATCCAGATGATTAGGCCGTCGGCCAAACTTGCAATTTTGGGGACCCGTCGGCGACGGGGTCAGACCCGTCGGCGACGGGTGTGGGATTTGATAAACGCGAATTTTCGCTACTTGTGTGTCTATTCCGATTTCTATTGGTTGGAACTCATTGAAGACGGGAGTTACAACTTATTTTGAGTTTGAAAGACATTCTTGGAGCCATTATTCACCTACTTTTTTTTCTACCACTCATCGGGAATCAAGAATCCATCCTCTCAACAACCCGAATTCTCATCCAAATCTAAACCCTAGTTCATCACCATTACAACCATTCAACCCATTCATCACCACCAACCATTCCAAACCCTAACCATTCCATCATCCATCTTCAAGTCCCAAGATGATCCCATTCAAGTTCCGTGCATCCGTTGATCGTGCCATTTACACCATGAGCGGCTAATTCCTCGGAGGTTTCACCCCGGTGTAGGTTAATTGTAAGTCTAGGGTTTGAACAATGTTTTAGTTTGGTTTTGTGACAACTTGATTTGTATTTGAATTGATTGACAATTGTCTTGCATTTGAACTATATTTGTGAATTGTCGAGTGAGTTATGAAATTTGACTTTGCGAAATAAGTTTGTGCAATTATGCCTTGTCATTCAAAAGGTTTTATTTGTCCGAAGTAACGAAGTGCATTGTAGTCCGTGTATGCGTTGATAACAATTGGCACCTAAGCTTTGATGATAGAAATCCGTTAATAACATATTCAAGTGAATTAAATCTAAAACGTGTAAGAACCCTAGGATTGCAATAACCGAACCGGGTGTGAACCTTGTTTTCTCTATCTTGTCAAAACCTTTATTTACATTATTGCAATTGCTCGTTTTTTTTTAGTAGTTATAATTTATATCTTCCAATCAAACAAAAATACAAAAACATATCTTAGCAAGCTTCATAAACGTGACATTTTCTGCATTTCATTCAAAGTCCATTCGCAAACCACATACTCTTCGTGGTTCGACCCCTTGCTACCACTAGCTATTTGTTAAGGGTAATTAGGGTATATAAATATTATCTTTGACCGGAGCGCGACTATCCGATCACTAATCTATATGGTGCTCTGGCCACTGGTGCAGCTCCGGGGATGATGTCAATCCTAAATTCCACCTGCCTATCTGGTGGCAAACCAGGTAGTTCTTCTGGAAAAACCTCGGGATAATCAGAAATGACTGGTATGTCTTCGATACTAGGCTTCTTTTCATCAATGGTTACTTGTGCCATATAAATGACACAACCCTTACTCATGCATTTGGATGCCTTAAGCATGGCCACTTGCTCTGGCAATCCATGTTGAGTATCTCCCTGAATAGTGAGTGGCTCACCAGATGGAGTCTTGATTACTACCTGCTTCTTGTTGCACACTATCTGGGCTTGGTTATGCGATAACCAATCCATTCCTATTACTATATCAAAGCCTGCTAGCTTAAAGGGTAACAAGGTCAAAGGAAAAGAGTGGTTCCTAATGGATAGGACACATCCATCTAATACAGTCGAAACTGTTTCTATTGTTCCATCAGCTAATTCCACTTCATATTTCATACTTAGGGTTTTAACAGGTAATTTCAATAATTCACAGAACTTATTATCTACAAAAGATCTATCCGCCCCGGAATCAAACAATACCCTTGCGTAGACATCATTAATGAGAAAAGTACCTGTTATGACATTGTCATCCTGAATAGCTTCCTTCGCATCCATGCGGAAGACCCTTGCATTAGTCTTCTTTCCCTCCTCTGCTTTCTTTGTAAGTTTTGGGCAGTTGGGCCTAATATGCCCCTTCTCATTACAATTGAAGCATGTGGCATCCTTAAGTTTCTTACAATCTATTGCTTTATGATCTGGGGATTTACAGATTCCACACGCTTTTGGTTGGGACTGCGATCTTGACTCTTGCCTGCATTTCCCAAAGTGGTGCTTCTTACAAACCTTGCACCGGGGTTTATCACTCGACTGATGATCACCCTTTTTAGATTCCGACCCTTTCTTCTGGTCGTTGTTTCCCTTACGCTTCTTATCTGAGCGTCGCGAACCATCATCTTCGCGTTTTCGTTTCTCGGCATCTGCAGCTCTCAGGGATCTCTGTCTAACTGTGTCTAGTGTAAGGGACAGAGATATGTTAGCTACTGATCGAAATGTTGTGGGCCGAGAGGCCTTGAAGCTTGCTTTAATTTTTGGGGCCAGACCCCCAATGAAACGGGCTATCCTCTTTGGTCCAGGTGTTACAAGATAGGGAACTAGCCTTGACAAGGTATTGAAGGTTGTGAGGTAAGCCTGGCAGTCCAGGTTCTTCATCACCAGAGACAGGAAATCAGACTCTATTCTTTCGACCTCGTGCTGAGGGCAGTAATTCTCCTTGATCAGGGCAACAAATTGTTCCCAAGACATGTTGTATAGAGGTACCTTTCCGATGGCTTGAATCAACGATTTCCACCATGATAGGGCGTCACCCTTGAAAGATTGTGACACAAACTTCACAATATCTTTTTCAGCACAGCCACTTATATCTACCACTGTTTCCATTTCATCAAGCCAAGTCATACAGTCCACTTCCCCCTTCTCCCCAGTAAATCCCGGGGTTTACAAGACACGAAGTATTTATACGTGCAACCCTTGGCACGTGGGGTATCATCAAACATGATCTTCTTGGAATGATCACCATTTTCATTTGAAGAATGTCTATCATCATCCTTCTTAGTTTCTTCCTTTTTAGACTTGGGTTGGACAGAAGGTGGCTTGCTGTGAGACTCCGAATGGGTCTTGGATCTGATATACGGTGTAGACAAGGTTCTACTATGGTCCCACTGTACTGTCTTTCTAATGCCTTTGTAACTGCATCATCAACAAGCGCTTTCAGCTCTGCGCCAGTTAACTGTATTTTTGCATTATCGTGATTCTCTACCGGACGACTGTTCACTTCGTTCAACCCCGCCATGTAGCTTCAATTGCTACATATAGACAATAATAGGCAAGGTTTTATTTAGAAGCTAATACAGCATTTTATATTCTACTAACCATGGTTTTAAATAACCATTGCTGGTTAATTTATTAATCAAGTATTTATTCAGGATCTTTATTATAATCTTGTATTACAATTAAGAATTAACATATAACTTAGTCATGAAGACAGTGTTAATCTCTAACCCGGATTCTTACAGGATCAAGGTATTAGGGTTTGAATCACAGTTCATTACCCTATTCTAGACAGTGAGTTGCAGACTCCAACTGTCTCTTAGTCCCTAGGACATTTATATATATATATATATATTACCCGTAGGCACTTCACCCCCAAGGGATGGTTATTTAAATACAGGGAATTTTAAATTAACCCAATTTAAAGATGGCTTATGTGATTTATATTGCATCACAATTTGCCTGATATGGTAACATACATACAGATGTTAACAAAGTTTTGGAATCTTTTAGACAGGTTCTACCATCTTGGCCAGTTCTGCGACGACACGTGGCTAGGTTTTGCCCCTAAAATTTTCTTTTTATCATAACGCAGATCAATCCTAAGTTGAGACGTTAATTATGGACCTGAATCTAATTATGGAGATACCATCTTGCCTTGTCTTATAATGACATGTGGCTAGGTCTTGTCCCTTTTTAGATTTTGCCATTCTATATTAATGGTAGGTCTTCTATATTTTAGGAAATGTTATTTTCACTTTTACCTTTTTATTTTAAGTTTATTCATCTACTTATTTATAACAACAATCATGAAAATTTAAATGCAACATTTCACTAATAAAGATTTAACAGTACAATACTTGCCCTAAACGGGACTTCTACAAATGACATGCCCACGCAGGGGCGAAATACAATAAACAACAAACAAACAAACCCACGCAGGGGTCAACTGAAAGACATGCCCACGCAGGGGCAGAATACAAAAAGACAAGCTCGCGCAGGAGCTGAATACAGAAACAACAAGTCCACGCAGGGACTGATAACAACTAAAATAATAAAGATCTTCAATAATCCCTTCTTTTGGACTTTCCTTTGATCAAATCTGATAGTCCTTTGAAGAAACCTATGTTGTGTCTGCGCTCAGTTTGGATTTCCCGTTCACAACGGCCCAATCTCTCAAGGACCTCCTGCTGGCGCTCTGGTGGGATAAGCTGCGGCTGCGGCGGTTGGTACAATGGTTGAGGAGGTGGTGGACGCTGGTACCCGTAAGTTGGGTAACCAGTGGTCCAAAGACCACCATAAGGTCCCTCTAGGTGACGTGCGTTGTAGTCCCACGCTTCCTGATATGGGTCTACGTTGGCATAGTCAAACTGTGTATGAGCCGGCTGCTCAAAAGGGTTGTACGCTGCTGAGCCGGCGTAAGCAGGTATTGGGTTGTCAAAACCCAATGGAGGTGCCATAGGCACTGAGTTGACCTCTGGAATGGGGTTTGATGGACCCCCCATTTGTGGTTCTTCTTCTTCCTCCTGGAGTGGCGGATAATGACTGCCACTCAATGGTTGGGGAGTGCTGATGCGGATACCCCCTCGCACGGACATCCGTGCGTTTGACCTCCTCCGCCTCGGTGGCTCCGGAGGCGGCTGGTGCTCCACTAGTGGTGGTGGTGGCGGAGTGACTGCCACAAATCGTTGATCCTCAGAAGGATCCTGATGCTGTTGCTGCTGCTGCTGCTGCTGATATGGGGACGCGTGTTCAGAGGGCGTGAAATACCAGTCCCACTGCTTGAACCTCTCCTGGTAACTGTCCGGACCGCGGTACGGCGGTCCGTGGAATGATGACCCATCTGAGATCTCGATGGGGTGGTTCGGCGTCCCTGTAGCAGGTTCCATGGGGTCAGTATCTTTGTCCATGTCGTTTTCCCCAGAGAAGTGGTCTTCTGGTCTGAGTGGGTTAAAACCCACGGGTTCTGGAAAAATGTTGGCCGGGTTGAACCGGCTTTGGAAGACTGGGGTTGGGTCACCAAAGGAGTGGTGAGAGTTGGATCTCTCCAAAGGTATGAAAGAGGGTGGTTGCTCGTTGGGCTCATTTTCCGATTGGGGCCCAAAGGAATGCTGGTAAGAAGGTGAAGAGCTGAGGGAGACTGACCGCCTCCCGGGTTCAACATAGAGCCTCCACGGCTCTTGTGGGCTGGTGCTCATGGTAATAGAAGGGGTACGCCGGTGCGAAGGTCCGGCTTCGTGATCGTGACCCGTGACTGGGCCCTTGCCTCGACCGCGAAGAAATCTTGGTGGCATTTTGACCTGCAATCATTGATAAGATAACGACCAATATATAATAAAAGACTCAATAAAATAAAACAAAACAGATTTTGTCCTATGTTCTTTGTCTAGACTCGGAACTCGAGGAATGTGCATTTATTTAACTGGGATTAAACACAGTAGGCTAGTGTTTAATTCACTCAGCGTTGGCTCTGATACCAACCTGTCACACCCCTATTTTCCACGTGTCACCGGTGGGCCCGGTGGGGGTTCCGTGACGTAGTTGATATCGTCATAGTCAAACATACAATAATCAAATGCACAGCGGAAGCAAAAGAAAGATTTATTTCAACTTAAATTATTGTAATATTCAAGTATCACAAAATGTCGAAATAGATCCACAGGCAGATTCAAACAAAAAGGAAACTTCATTTCAACAGACTTCATGCATCCTAAGCTTGCGAGACTTCTATGGATGCTTAAGGAGTGACCAGCCTATTACGCGTAGTACCTGCACTTAGCCTTTTTGGAAAATACGTCAGTTTACACTGGTAAATACAATTTAACTGACTCATTTTGAAAATGTTTAAAATTGATTTAAATGCCCGTGGCATAAAACTTTTTATAACTTGGGATAATTATTTGCTTAATAATCTTGTAAAAGAATTACATGTTCGTTATGCGTTCAGTGGCCCGGGTCGTGCCGGGTTAAAGTTCAATAGACACACCACTTAATACAATTCCATCACAAGACTTCTCTCGGCCGACGATTATACAATAATGAAATGCACAACGGGTGTACGCCTACACCCGTGTACTAAGGTCGTGGCCATTCTTTGAATGATGCCAAGGATATCTGGGACATGGTCATTAAACCCCCAAAGGCGTTAAACAAACAAAACAGCATTTTTAAACGGGTTAATTTGACAACACTTAGCCATCAACTGGTTAAGGTCAATTCCCCGACCAAGCGGTATTTTATATACCGTACCCCAAGCCCGTATAGGGAAAATAAGTTAAACGTATTTACCTGAGCAAAGTATAATTCAAATACAGCGAGTGCACGTAGCTTTTACTGGGCTCCTAGATCTGGAAATTAAGGTTTTAATAACCTATTAGAATTCTAACGGGTCTTAAGCTTAGACCGGTTAGTTAAAAAGGAAGATTACGGTTTTAAACGCACAATAAGGCGAAGACCGTTTTAGAATGTGGTTTTGACCCAACAAGCTTGCATACTTGTTTAATATGGGTAATATAATCACATTCTGGATTTTGAGACCGAAAAGATATGGTTTGACCCGTTTCGGTTAAAATGGCCAAACTAGTCACATAAGCCGATCCGAACGCGTATAGTGCGTAACGAGTAACCATAAGAGTCAAATACAAGTTTCTGAATTCAATATGCTTAAAATATGTTGTGATATCAAAATGATATCTTCCATTATGCCCCAAATGATTTTAAACCAAAGCTATGCCTCATAAGGGCGTTTTGGTCATTTTATAAGGTGTAAAAGGGTTAAAATAATAACCTGAGTTACAGGTCTGAATAAATTAGTAAATATGCTTAATTTACTAAGTTATAACAGTAGGGTATCAAATTTATGTGAAATTTATTATCTTTAACCTTACTATGCACCGTAGGGGCATTTTGGTAATTTCACATGTGCCTAAAAGGTCAATTCTGGAATTCTGAGTTCAAACATTTTCCTACTGTTAAAAATATAAAATTTCACTGATTATATCAGTAGGTTCAATCCTTTAAGCTTAATAAGGTTCTAGTGCATACTTATGCGTTAAAAATGTTTAAAAAGGCGATTTGGAGCCATTTCCGGGTTTTCTGTAAAAAGCTGATATTTTTAATATTCCAGAAGGCTCAAAATAATTTATTTATCATAAAAAATCAGTAGAAATTGGTTTGAGGTCAAAAGGATTTGTAAAACTCATTTTATGGCTAAAAAGGGCAAAACCGACATAAACCGAATTAATCTTAGAACACTAAGTTATGCTCAGCCTAAAAATAAATAAAAATCACCAAAAATCCCAAAATATTATTTTATAACAGTAGGTAAAAAGTTTGGTATAAAAATTTGGGTTTTGATAGGCTATACGTAATTTACGCTATTTAATTAGTAAAGAAGCTCTTAATTACGCTATTGAGCATAACTCTTAATCTAGACCTCAAACTGACTTCAAATTTTGGGTGCAAGTTTATAAATCAGTAGCTAAGGTGCCTATCCTTTTACATTTTCAAAAATCACATTTAAAGGTCAAATGGGCATAATGGTCAACATATAAGCGATTAACGGAAACATGCATGTGAATAGGATATCTAATGAACCAAGTATTACAATCTCAGAGAGTTATACTAACATGCAAATAGGTCCAAAAGAAGCTCTAAGGCAATCCTAATCTTGGTTTAAACGGGTCAGAACTGATAGTCAAAGCAATAGTCAAACTTTGCGACTTTCGGTTCCAAGCCGAGCCTAAACTGAAAATTGTCGAGTTGAACATGTTGGAACATGTTCTTACATTAATTACCAAGTTATTTTAATGATCAAACAGGTTGCATGTACCCTACATTGCTAATTATGCATTAATTCGCAAATAACCTTTCTGTTGACTTTTTATAATAAGCTTTGACTCGACAATTAGCATAGTTAGAGTGGGAATCTGGAAATACCCTTTTAAGGGTTTGTTACCCACATAATTACCTACTTAAAGGTACTTTTAATTCGTGATTTGACAGAGCACATTTTAATTAATCACGAAGTCAAACCTTAATTACGAGGGTTTGACTTTTAGCTAATTAACTAAGCTAAAACGAATTTGGAAGGGTTAAGGACACTTACAAGAGTCCTAATTAGGATTAGGGATGCTAAGGATGAGTGCTTGCTGTCCAGAGAGTTCCAGGAGTTGA
Source organism: Helianthus annuus (assembly GCF_002127325.2). NCBI lineage: Eukaryota > Viridiplantae > Streptophyta > Magnoliopsida > Asterales > Asteraceae > Helianthus > Helianthus annuus. The sequence continues at coordinate 19,829,896 of NC_035440.2, read as the reverse complement.
GTTGTGAACGCTTTGCAAATGAATGCACAAATGGTTACAACATTAGGCTCCTTATATAACAATTTTAAGTCCCTTAGATGATGCCAAACAAGTCTATGGATGATTCAAGATCATTACAGGTGCCCCCTATGCATGAAATACCATTGGGGCAGCCCCTGGTATATAAAACAAGCATTCTAAGTCGGTTAATAGCCTTAACAGGCACCTGTCCACGTTTTTCTGTTACTGGCACCCTGACGCGGCCCGCTTGAGGTTATAGGGAATTCTAATGCGGGCCGCCTGGACCGGCAAAACCTGCCAAACAAGTTTCAAAGTTTGCATTTTCAGTCCCTGGTCCTTTGTAACGTGGTTTTAAGTCCCTTATTTGCATTTTCAGCCCTCTAACTTGATTTTTAAGGGCCTTGGGACTTTTACTAACTTGGTTAAGTCCTTGACTAACCTTGTAACCACTCATAAGGCCATAGAATTCAATGTTGACGCTTTTAACCCCTCGAACACGAATTTGATCATAACTTTCTCATACGATAACGAAACTTTATGAAATTTTAACCACATATTCTAGTGAGTATATTTTATCATTACAAACTTCGGGTCTGCCAAAAGGTCACTCAGAGGTATACTTTGCACATGTTGACACTTTTAGCCCCTGTAGTTTGTAATTCCTCACTTTCTTTCATGTTTAGCTTCGTATGATCCATGATTCATTCGTTGGAAGGTATAAACATTATGTAGGGCTATTTTAGAATATATTTATCCATTGTTGACACTTTGGAACCTTACATTCACATAGTTTCCCCGTTTGTCAACTTTAGTCCCTCCAAAGTATTCTTTCTCACGTTCAGAGCTTATGACACGTGTTTATACATTATTGGACATAAATTTTCAAGGTGTTACAGATGCCCATCTTTCCTTGACTCAGACCCTCTCTTGTTGTCACCGTTTCCACGGTGCTTCTTGCCCGACCTTCGTGAAGTATCATCTTCACGCTTTCTCTTCTCAGCCTCTTTGTTCCTCAGCGATCTTTGTCGGACCGCATCCAGAGTGAGGGACAAAGATATGTCGTCTACAGATCTAAAGGTCGCTGGCCGAGAGGCCTTTACGCTTGCCTTTATCTCGGGGGCTAACCCACCGATAAAACGAGCTATTCTCTTTGGCTCCAGGGTTACCAGATACGGAACCAACCGGGACATCGTGTTGAAGCTCGTGAGGTAAGCTTGACAGTCAAGGTTCGTCATAACCAACGATAGAAAATCAGTTTCTATCTTTTCAACCTCATGTTGAGGGTAGTAATTCTCCTTGATGAGAGAAATGAATTCCTCCTATGTCATGTTGTATAAAACAACCTTCCCCGAGGCCTGAACCAGAGACCTCCACCAAGCCAGGGCCTCGCCCTTGAATGATTGTGAAACAAACTTTACCACATCTTTCTCTGCGCAACCACTGATGTCCACCACGGTGTCCATCTCGTCTAGCCACGTCATACAATCTACCGCGCCTTTCTCCCCAGTGAAGTCTCGGGGTTTGCATGATACGAAATACTTGTAGGTGCAGCCCCTGGCGCGAGATGCATCAGTATACACTTTTTCTGGACGGACACTGTTTTCATTGGATGAGTGATTATCCTCGTCCTTTTTAGGCTTAGACGGTGGTTTGCTGTGAGATTTTGAGTGGGTTTTCGGCTTTGAGTGTGGTTTAGATATGGTTCTGCTCCGGGATTCAGTATACTCTTCGTATTGTCGATCCAGGGCTGCCTTAACAGCACCGTCGACCAGAGCTTTCAATTATGCGCCCGTCAAATGAACCTGGGAGTTATCGTATTCATCTTCTTTCGAATGACTATTATCCTCATTTGGATCGGCCATTGTAACTTGAATCTGCTACAGAAGATAACGAAAAAGTTTTATTTAGGAGTTTATTATGGAATTGTCTTTTATGGCAATTCATCAACCATGGTAAACAGAGACCATATCTGGTTAATTTGTTACTCACTTTTTATTTAGGATTTGAATATAACTTATCCTAATTATAAACAATATTGTTAGTGGCATAACAGCCTAGTCACGAGGACGTTTTATATAATATTAGCTGGGATTACTGAGAATCAAGGCATGAAGGTTTGAACCGTAGTCCTTTTACCTTTTCTGACAGGGAGTCATAGACTACAACTGCCTTTTGTCTTATATGACAATAAATATGGCCCGTAGGCACTACACCACTAATGGATGTTTTATAAGTTTGACCCGTATGCACTACATCACTAATGGATGTTTAATAAGTTTGGCCCGTAGGCACTACATCACTAATGGATGTTTAATAAATGATCATCTTTATTGACGATTTAACCCATGATTTATAAATCATTAATTTGGGCTTTGGAATCCTTAAAAGGATTCTTATATAAGAATGACGCGTGCGATTTTAACGAATCACATCTGCCAAGAATGTTAACATGTTTACAGAGGTTAACTGGGAATCTGAATCTTTTAATCAGGTCTTACCATCTTGGTCGGGTCTTATAATGACACCTGGCTAGGTTTCACTCTTAAGATTCTTTATTTAGGCAGATTTAAATTTAAAAGGAATGATTTTTTATCTATTTCATATATAATAACAAAATGAAATTCATAACATAACATTCCATTACTTATAGTAATGATTACACGCTGCCCTAAACGGGACTTTTTAAATAAGTAAATACCTACGCAGAGGTGTATAGAAAAAACAAGTCCACGCAGGGACCAATACAAGATAGATGTCCGCGCAGGGACTAAAAGATAAGTCCACGTAGGGACTGAAATACGACAAATGTCCACGCGGGGACTAAATTGTAAATACAACAATACATAAGGAGACTAATGATCTCGTTTCTTCCTCCCTTTTAGCAGGTTTGCTAGGCCCTTGAGAAATCCATGATTACTCTTACGTTCTTGTTCGAAGTCTCGTTCCACACGGTTTAAACGGTGGAGTATTTCTTCTTGCTCCGGTGGAGAAAAACGTGGCTGCTGCGACGGTTGCTGAACCGGAGATCTAGGAGGTATTGGATACCCATGAGCTGAGTAATCTGGTCTCCAAGAGGTTCCATGGAGCGCATTATAATTAGCCGCTACCACGTATGGGTCGGCATCATAGTTATAGTTGTAGTGCGTGTGAGTCGGCTGCTCAAATGGATTGTACGCGGTTGATGTGTGTAAAATGCAACATATAAATAACATCAATTAAGGCATAAAACTAACCCTTTTTAAGTACTAATGTTGGAAAAAGAGTGTTTTTGTCTTCCTTTTGTATTTTCAGGATGAAATGAGCTCAAATTCACAAAAGAAGCAAAAAGACAGCTAATTCTAACAAAAAAACAAGAAAAGGAATAAAAGTAGACTGCCCGAACCCTCAACGGCATCTTCCCAAGCAAAGAAGAGAAAACAGAAGCCTGAACACGCCCCGTGCTCAGCCAGCACGGGGCCGTGCCCAAGAAGCAGCAGAAAAGACAAACCTGTAGAAGCTTCTATTGCCCACCACGGGGCCGTGTCCAGTGAGCACGGGGGCGTGGCGAAAGTACAGCAGGCGCATTAATTGTAATTGCGAATTACAATTAATGAAGAGAGAGAGTGTCAGACGGGCACGGGGGCGTGTCCAGCGGACACGGGGCCGTGCCCAGCCTTCTGTTCAGCCTATAAATAGGAGTGCTTGGTTTCATTCCAATCCATCCCTTGGCACACCACCTCTCTCAGACTTCATCCACCACCCACCACCACCATAACACCATCATCCACCACCATCATCCATTGTCCATCGTAGAGTGTGTGAGTCGTCTCGGGATCCAAGATTGATAGTAAGAGTTCTTGACAATCAAGGCCATGTTTGCCTAAGTCTCTTACATCACTTGGTGAAGACAAGTGTTTAGTATAATACTTTTTATTTTTAATCTTTTGCACTTTTTATTTGGTTTTGTATTAATGACTTTAATAACTAGTTGCTTATGTTGAAGGTGATCTTTCCTTATCGTTTGTCCGTGGTGTCTTGGCATTATTTTACTGTCTATATAAAATAAAAGATTTTCACCATTCATATCTCCACGGTCTATATGGAGGTATGTTGGCTACCTGGTCGGGGGTTAAGGGAACGGTTTGGTAAGGGTCTTGCCCTTGTTCAGCGTTTAGAGGTCCTGCAAGGGACCTGGGTCAAATTTAGTAGGATCTCCTTCAATGCCCATAGGTATTGGATGGCGGGGATCCAAACTCTTTGACCCCCTCATAAGTTAACTACTATTAATACTATAACCCGGCTATTTAGGACTGTGTCCCTGCTGACTCAGACTACTTAGCCGAGGGTAACGTCACCGCCAAAAGCGGGGCCTACCACAATTTGCATTAATAACTTAATTCATTATCTTCCAATAATCCAACCCTTTAGGATTGTATCCTTGCTGACTCAAACTACTGGGTTGAGGGTAACGTCGCCTTCAAAAGAGGGGCCTACTACAATAACTAAGATAATCTCTTAAACAAGTGCAAAAGTGCGAAAATAATCAAAGGTTATGCTAATACACGAGTCGGATCCAAGTGATTCATCTTGTCTATCTGTTTTTATTTTATTTTTATTTTTCAGCATTTAGTTAGTTTTTATTTTCTTAGTTTAAAAAAACATTTTTCTAACTTTTTGATTTGATTAGACGTTGAGGATAAACCGGTACTAAAAGCTCTTGTGTCCTTGGACGACCTCGGTATCTTACCAACACTATACTACGTCCACGATGGGTGCACTTGCCCATATGTGTGTTTAGTGTTAGTAAATATCGTGTTTTATAAATTTAAAACTTGGCTAAAGGTGTAAAAAGGGCTTAATAATATATCTAAATTATATACACACTACACACGCATCAAGTTTTTGGCGCCGTTTCCGGGGACACAAGGATTTTAAGAAAGATTAAAATCAACGGCCTAATCAGTTTTTCAAAACCTTTTCAAAACGCGCGCAAATTTTTCTGCATTTTAGCTTAGTTTGCATTTACAGTAGCCTGAACACGGGGCCGTGCTCGCTGAACACGCCCCCGTGCTGCATATTTTTAGTTAGATACCCAGATACAGAGTCTGAACACGGGGCCGTGCTCACTCAACACGCCCTCGTGTCCAACGTGACCAGTAACTTTAATTAAAACGCCCAGATACAGACCCTGACCACGGGGCCGTGTTCACCAGACACGGGGCCTTGTCCAGCTTCTGTTTCCGTCTTTATTTTATTTTCTGGTCCCGAGACTCAGTTGTGGTCTGCTGAGTGATTCTTATGGATCAATACTCAGGAGGTTACAACTGCACCTATGATGAGGATGATTATAGGAGTAATTATTGCACTAATTGTCGTAACGCACGCTCGGTTCAATATAATAACTCATATCAACCATCCAATTCATACAACTATTATGAGGAGCCCAGGTACGAGCCATCAACTTCATACACACCCTATGAAGACCAAAGGTATGAACCTCCTCCCTCATACTCATATTTTGATGAACCAAGGTATGAACCTTCATACTCATACTTTGAAGATTCAAGATATGAGCCACCACCTTCATACTCTTATTATGAGGAACCATGGCGTGAACAACCCACCTCATATGAGTACTATGAAGAATAAAGTTTCGACCCTTATCCATCATATACTTACAATGAAGAACAATGGTGTGAACCATCTACTTCATATGAGTACTATGAGGAGCCAAGGATCGAACAACCGGATTCAAGCTTTGAGGATCCAAATTCGTTTTCTCTCACCGAAGTGACCAATAGGATATTAGAACACATTAAAACTATCGAACGTTACATGAAAGAATCTCGCGCAAGGGAAGAGGAGTCCCGCGCAAGAGAAGAATTAAATTGTAATAATAACGTAGAGATAGTTGAAAATGTAAAAATGGAAGAACAAGAAAGTGAAAAACCGACACATGAGTTAAACAATGAAAAAGGTGAGTCCAATAACGTTAAATTACAAGAAGAGTCTAATTTTGAAGAAATTAATCTCTTGTCACCTACTTTCGAGAATCATTGTTTAGTAACCCCTCATGCCAAGTTTTTAAAAGAGTTAAACACTAGTGCTAAAATCAAAGAAATAGTGAGTGTTAAGTTAACTAATGATCAAACTTCGCTAATAAAAGAAGATCCTTTTGAAATTAACATTACACCGGTTCCATGTTTCTTTCAAAATTCATTTATTAGTAATATCACCATTGATAAAGATCTTTGTGTTAACATAATGCCTAACTACATTTTTGAAAAATTAAGTATTAGTGACTTTACTCCACTTCAAATACCCATTTTTCTATCCGATCGAAAAGTAATAAAATCAATCGGTGTAGTTGAGGATGTTTTGGTTCAAACAAATCAAATGGTAATCCCAACCGACTTTGTCATCCTTGATGACGCCCCTCTAGTCTTGGGAAAACCTTTTGTACAAACTCATAAGGCTTTGAAAAACCGGAAATTCAACAATCTACCTGTTTTGGTCAAAAATCACACAAGGATAATGTAACCAAACTTTATGTAAACGGGGTATGATGCTTGGTTAATTATAAAAGTAAAGGATCACTTTCGTGATAGAGATGCAAAGACACAATGATTTATACGAGGAAAAAGCCCTTGATCAATATATGATCTCCGGCATAAAAAACCTCGGGTGATGGCAACTACCGATCACCAAACTTCAATATAAGAACAAAATGGTTACAACTTCGGATGATAATGAGCTGAGTACAAGGATCACTATTGTTTCGAGTGTCTAAGTGGGTGAGAGTTGCGTTGTATGTCGTGTGTTCTTCCAAATGAGGAAGATTGGTATTTATACAAGTGTAGGTGACCTGTTTTAGGTAAAAAGACTAATAATCAGCTCATTACCCCTTTAGAAATAAAAGACAATCTAGCCTAAATTTCCGCCCTTAAATCAAGCTAAGTTTCCATATCCTTTGCAACGTCTATCTTTGATTAAGCTCGTGCTATAATTGTGAAGACGCGTCCCTTGATTATGATGCTAAGAGCGTATCCTGCTAGATGTTCCTGCAAAATAATGTTGTATTACACGAAGGTAACTATTAGCATGAGGATCCTTTCAATGGTCCATGATCCTGATCCTGAAGTCCTGCTGAGGATCACTGTCTGCCAAAGAAACAAGGATCACTGGTTAGGATCACGTATAAGGATCACATATGATAAAAATCCAGCCCTAACAATTGCCCCCAAAATATAAGGAGTTTGTTGTAAATAAACGAATTATATTTTGCTCTGATCTTTATCTTCAACGGACTACTCGGATAACTAGCCGTTAATATCGAACTAGCCGTTGCAACCCTTACGTCATAGATGTGACAATCCCTGCAAATCATGATTATAAATAGGAGATAGGGTTAGGATCACTCTGCATTTAAATTCGAGATATCTTCCCTTTATAATCGCTACCGAAGATTGATCAGGTATTCTCCTCTTCTCTCTTTTCTTTCTTTCTTCTCTTGCTCTGTTTTCTGCTTTTATTCTGTTTCTGTTCCGTCACAAGCATGTTGCTCCGGAATTCTCCACACAAGGATTCCAAGAAGAGTAGTCCCCTAAAAAGCCAAGGGATCATCAAGGATTCTCCTACGGAGAGGTGTTGCTTTACTGACGCTCACGTAGACAGAATTCGTCATTGCTTTCCGGCGAACGCAGTTTTCAAATCCTTCACACCTACCGCTTTGAGCGACTTTGTTTCAGACGTCAGGGTGGCTTTTCCTGCTACTCCGTTTGCCATAGGGTACTCGTATCCTTTTCCAACCTTCACCCAATCTTTCTTTTCCTTAACCGGCATCTCCTATATCCAAGCCATGCCGATGATCTGGAGGGTCCTGTATACCTTCGAGAGGATCATCGAGCAGAAGGGAATTGATTTGGGGATGGCAGAGTTGGCTGCACTTTATGATCTTACCACGTTTGGTTCTTGCCGATATCTGCTAAAACGGAAAGCTGGGGAGGATCACCCTGTCTTCAAGGTTACTAAGAATGACACAAACTGGAAGCGTCGCTTTTTCTTTGTTAGAAGGGATACCATCCCAGATGGGAAGGATCTGCCCAAGGAATGGGCCACTCATGGTAGGGTAGAGGATCCTGGAAGGATCACTATCAGACTTGTCTCATACGATGAGGATCACTAACGTCTTTTTTTTTATTTTTTGTGCAGCTATATCCATTGCTTATCTTAAGTTAACCCCTGCTACAAGAGAAAGAGTCTTAGCTTTTAAAAAGCTTAATCCTGAGGTCAGAAGTTTCCAAGTCTCCGTCCAAGATTCACAGGAAGTATCCTCCGCATCTGCCACTATGTCAAGTAAGTATCCTTGTAAAAAGTAAGTTATATGCTAGATTGTTTAATTAGTAAGGGAACTTATCTTGTTTTGATTGTGTAGGTGTTGGGAAGTCTGCCAAATCTGCCAAGTCTGCCTCCAAGTTCGGGATTGATGAACTTGCCAACGTCAAGTCTTCACGAAAGAAGGCTTCTGTTGCCAGTCCCTCTGCTTCAGCTCCTAAAGCACCTGTTAGAGGTAAGGGGAAAAAGAGGAAGGCTCCTGAGGATCTTCAAGGATTTCCCCTGATCCGCCAACAGTTTCTTGACTATGTCAATGAGGTAAGGATCGTTGCCCCTGTTGGTTATCCTTCTTGAATATCCTGCTTGTATATCCTGCTTTTTTGAGGATCACCTGATCCTGAAGTTACCTTTTTTCTCTTTTGCAGAAACTTGCTGAGATTGAGACCTACCTTGGCCACGTCGAGGATCAGGAGAGCCAAATCGCCGACCTCCAACAAATGGGCGTGTTAAAGGATCTCAAGATAGCCGACCTTGAGAAGGAGCTCCGGGCTACAAAGGATGAGGCTGCTCAAAGGCTAATTGACATGGATGGCGAGAAGCAGGAGATTATCCAGGATGCCAAGGTCTCTGCCGCAACTGCTATGTACAAGATACAACTACAAATGGCTGCGGAGGCTCAGGATCCTGCCTTTGACAAGAGCTCATGGGACGTGGAGGGTTGGAAGGCAAGATTGGCGGAGCTGGAGGATGAGGATGAGGCTGATGAGATCCCCATGCTGGAAGGTGGTGATGCTGAGAAGGATCAGGATGGAGAAGCTGGTGGTGATGGAGCAGCAAAGGTGTGAGCTGCTGGATTGGGCGATGATGGATATTTCGAGACTAGGCCGGAGCCCAATTTTTTAGGATTGGTAGTGGTTTTTTTGTGGTTGTTGATGGTTTGTGAACAATTTCTGGTCTGTAATCTTTGAACAATAGTTTTTAGGGTAAAGGATCCTGGATCCTTCGAACAATAGGTAGGATTACGAAAGGTGGAGGGATCCTCTGTTTGGGGGATGAAGCCTTTGTGATCCTGCCGCTTTTACTTTCCTGTACCTGCTAAGACCGCATAGACAATGGACACCTTTTGCCAACCCATGTGGACGGGCTACGTTTTGCTGGTAGAAACGTGGGTTGGCAATTTTGACAACTTTTGAAGGGGTTAAAGATCCTTCTGTTAATAATATAACCTTCATTTTTCTGGCTTATCTCGTGTTGTTATCCTTTAATTATCTTCTTATTTTCCAGTTTGTTTTAGAAACATATTTGTTAGAGTAACGAGAGTTGAGCAAACCATGTTCAAGAAATTTAGGATATGATCCTGGATCAAATATCCTATAATCGAAAATTTTCAAGGTAGTTTATTTTAAGGATCATAGGTTCAGTTGTCAAGGTCTAAGGGTTACTCAAATGAATAATGAAATTAAAAAATAGTTAAGGATCATACCTGAGGATCCAAGTTAGGATCCTAACCTTTAATCGGGACAACCATAAGTAAGACTTTAACGGATAATAAGGATTAAGGATCCTTAATTGTTTAATCTACGAAAACCTGAAAAATGGAACATATCTTGGGACTAAGCCAATGTAAAAGATAAATTAGTAGCTGGGGACATGCCCAAAGGATAACTGAGGATGATCCCGGAGGATCACTGGGGACAAGCCCAAAGGATAACTGGGGACAAGCCCAAAGGATCGTATGTAAACTGGAGTATGGCCCTTACTGGCGACTATCCAAACTTAGTGACATGAAAATGTCAAAACCTTAGCTAACGTGAAAACGTTAGAAACCTTAGGAACGGATGTATGGTACGTCTACCATTATACGTAGGATCCTAGATATAGCCAGTACGATGAGGTTGTCAGCCCCGGAAGTGGGTACTGGTCCCAAAGACGTGAACTATATCAGGATCATCGTGCGCTGCTGGCGGAAACTGGGGATAATCCCAAGGATAACTGGGGTTGGACCCAAGGATCTGCGGTGCTTTTGAAGATCTTTGACGATATGCTGAAGATACCTGAACTATCATAACTCAAATGGTTTGTGAGTAGAGGACGAAGGATACATGATCCTTATCCTTGGGTAAAAAGTAAGAAAATGTAATAGTTGTAGGATAAGCACGTTACCAGAGTAAGGATCACTGATATCACGGGGATCCTTTAAGGATACTTCAATATATGGGTCACATGCCTGAAGGATCATGGTCACATGAAATATTTCTTTAAGTGAACAGCATTCCAGGCTCTTGGTAACAAGTTTCCTTCCATGGTTAACAACCTGTATGCCCCCTTTCCTGCTTCAGCTTCAATCAAGTAGGGGCCTTCCCATTTTGGTGCTAACTTCCCGTCAGCAGGATTGATAGTATTTTGAAATGCTTTTCTCAACACCATATCTCCGACTTGGAACTTCCTGATTCTTACATTTTTGTTGTAAGCACCAGCCATTCTTTGTTGGTAGCTTGCCATCCTTATCCTAGCCAGATCCCTGATTTCCTCAATAGTATCCAAATCCTGAGCCAGGATTGTAGCATTTTCTTCAGGATCACGTGCACTTGTTCTAGCAGTTGGGATCACCATTTCTGTTGGGATCACTGCTTCTGCCCCAAATACTAAAGAAAAGGTGTTTGACCAGTGGCATTCTTAGGAGTTGTTCTATCAGCCCATAGCACATAAGGTAATTCCTCTGCCCATTTTCCTTTCTTGGATCCCAGCTTCTTCTTCAGATTGTTGATGATGATCTTGTTGGATGATTCTGCTTGGCCATTGGCTTGTGGATGAACTGGTGTTGATGTTATCATCTTGATTCCCCAACTGTCACAAAAGTTAGTAGTTCTGCTTCCAATGAATTGGGAACCATTATCACATACAATTTCAGAGGGAATGCCAAATCTAGTTATAATGTTTCTTTTGATAAAGGATATAACTTCTTTTTCTCTGACTTGAGCAAAAGCTTCAGCTTCTATCCACTTAGAGAAGTAGTCAGTCATAGCAAGCATAAACACTTTTCCACCAGGTGCTTTAGGGAGCTTGCCAACTATATCCATCCCCCATCTCATGAATGGCCAAGAGGATGGTATAGGGTGTAGCAGTTCAGCTGGTTGATGAAGGATATTGCTGTGTCTTTGACAAGGATCACATTTCCTAGCATATTCTATAGCATCCCTTTTCATGGTTGGCCAGTAGTATCCTGTTCTAAGGATCCTTGAGAACAATGCCCTGCCCCCAGTGTGGTTTCCACAATCTCCTTCATGGAAGTCTCTCAATACTTCTTTAATTTCAGGATCCTCGATACATCTTAAATATGGTCCTGCAAGAGATCGTTTATACAATACATTATTTAAGATTGTGAATTGAGATACCTTAATCCTGAAAGCTTTAGGATTTTCTCCCATCGGAATCTCCCCGTATTGCAAGTATCTCATGATTGGTGAGATCCATGATCCTGAATAAGATTGAGCTTCTTCACTAGGGATTACTGCAGTATCCTCTTCTATTTCCATGGCCACCTGATTTTCAATAGCAGGAGCCAGGACATGGATGATAGGGATACTTATGTCTTCTGGAATTTTTAAGGATGATCCTAAGTTGGCCAATGCATCAGCTTCCGTGTTATCCTCCCTTGGTACCTGTGTTAAGCTGAAAGAAACAAAAGAGAGTGCCAATTCTTTGACTATCTCTAAATATTTGGTTAGTTTTTCACCTTTAACAGCATAGGATCCATTAAAGTGATTGGTGATCAATAATGAGTCTACATATACTTTAAGATATTTTACCCCCATATCCTTAGCAATTTGCAAGCCAGCAATTAAGGCTTCATATTCAGCCTCATTGTTAGTTGCTTGGAATTCACAGGCTATGGAGTGGGGTATTATGTCCCCCTGTGGCGATTTTAGTAGTATCCCGAGCCCTGTGCCCTTGACATTTGAGGATCCATCAGTGTGTAGTATCCAAGGATCCTTGGTCTCATCCAGCTGTTGGACCTCCAATTCTGCTTCTTTTTGTAGATCACTACTGAAATCAGCCACAAAGTCAGCTAGTGCTTGGGATTTAATGGCTGTTCTTGGCTCATATCTTATATCATGGGCACTAAGCTTTACTGCCCACTTAGCCATTCTTCCTGACATCTCTGGTTTCCTGAGGACATTCTTAATTGGAAAGTTAGTTCTAACAACAATAGTATGGGTTTCAAAATAATGCCTTAGCTTAGTTGATGCCATGATTAATGCAAGAATAAGTTTTTCGAGGTGTGAGTACCTGGATTCGGCATCAAGTAAACTCTTACTTACGTAGTAGATAGGATATTGTGTACCTTCATGATCCTTAATAAGGACAGCACTTACAGCGGTTGAGGATACCGCCAAATATAAGGATAACACATCTCCTTTTTCAGGCTTTGTTAATGCTGGTGCTGAGGACATATATTCTTTAAGGGCTTGTAAGGCATTCTCATGTTTCTCAGTCCATTCAAACTTCTTGTTCTTCCTTAGGATATCGTAAAATTCTTTACATTTTTCTGAGGATTTTGATATGAACCTGTTCAGAGCTGCTATCCTGCCTGTTAGCCTTTGCACATCCTTAGCATTGGCAGGGGACTTGATGTTCACTAGTGCTTTAATTTGCTCCGGACTTGCTTCAATGCCTCTCTGAGTTACCATATATCCTAGGAATTTTCCTGCCTTAACACCAAAGTGGCATTTTGAAGGATTAAGCTTCATGTTATATTTATCAAGGATATCAAATGCTTCTTCCAAATCCCTTAGGTGATCCTCAGCTTTCTTTGATTTGACTACCATATCATCTATGTATACTTCCATAGTTTGTCCAATTTGATCTTTGAACATCATATTCACCAGCCTTTGATATGTTGCACCTGCATTTCTTAATCCAAAAGGCATGGCAATATAACAATACAAACATGTTGGGGTCATAAAGGTTGTATCCTCTTGGTCAGATGGTTCCATCTGAATTTGTTGGAATCCAGATGATGCATCCATAAAGGTTAACAGTTCATGCCCCGCTGTTGCATCCACCATGGAGTCAATGTGGGGTAATGGGAAAGGATCCTTGGGACATGCCTTATTCAGATCGGTGAAATCGACACATACCCTCCACTTTCCATTTTTCTTTTGGACAACAACCACATTGGCTAACCATTTTGGATATTTTACCTCTCTAATCATACCTGTTTTGGTCAAAAATCACACAAGGATAATGTAACCAAACTTTATGTAAACGGGGTATGATGCTTGGTTAATTATGAAAGTAAAGGATCACTTCTGTGATAAAAGATGCAAAGACACGATGATTTATACGAGGAAAAAGCCCTTGATCAATGTATGATCTCCGGCATAAAAAACCTCGGGTGATGGCAACTACCGATCACCAACTTCAATATATGAAAAATATGATTACAACTTTGGATGATAATGAGCTGAGTACAAGGATCGCTATTGCTTTTGGTGTCTAAGTGTGTGAGAGTTGCGTCGTATGTCGTGTGTGTCCTTCCGAATGAGGAAGAGGGGTATTTATACAAGTGTAGGTGACTTATTTTAGGTAAAATGACTAATTATCAGCTCATTACCCCTTTAGAAATAAAGACAATCTAGCCTAAATTGCTGCCCATGAATCAAGCCATGTTTCCATATCCTGTGCAACGTCTTTCTTCAATTAAGCTCTTGCCATAATTGTGAAGACGCGTCCCTGGATCATGATGCCTAGAGCATATCCTGCTAGATATTCCTGCAAAAATAACATTGCATTAAGCGAAGATGATCGTTAGTATGAGGATCCTATAATGTCCCATGATCCTGATCCTGAAGTCCTGCTGAGGATCACTGTCTGCCAAAGAAACAAGGATCACTGGTTAGGATCACGTATAAGGATCACCTATAATGAAAATCCAGCCCTAACAATTGCCCCCAAAATATAAGGAGTTAATTGTAAATAGACGAGTTATATTTTGTTTTGATCTTATCTCTAACGGGCGATTCCGAATAACTAGCCGTTACACATGGACTAGCCGTTGTGATAATTACGTCACAGATGTGACAATCCCTGCAAATCATGATTATAAATAGGAGATAGGGTGAGGATCAGTTTGTATTTAAATTCGAGATACACTCCCTTTATATTCTACACCGAAGATCGATCAGGTACTCTCCTCTTCTCTTTTTCTTCTCTCTACTCTCTTTGCTCTGTTTTCCGTTTCTACTTTGTTTCTGTTCCAAACATGTTGCTCCGGAATTCTCCGCACAAGGATTCCAAGAAGGATAGTCCCTTAAAAAGCCAGGGGATTATCAAGGATTCTCCTACGGAGAGGTGTTGCTTTACTGATGCTCACGTAGACAGAATTCGTCATTGCTTTCCGGCGAATGCCGTTTTTAAATCCTTTGATCCTACTGCTCTGAGTGACTCTGTTTCGAATACCTGGGTGGCTTTTCCTGCTACTCCATTCACTGTAGGGTATTCATATCCTTTTCCATCGTTCACCCAATCTTTCTTTTCCTTAACCGGCATTTCTTATATCCAAGCTATGCCGATGATCTGGAGGGTTCTGTATACTTTTGAGAGGATCATCGAGCAGGAAGGGATTGATCTGGGGATGGCGGAGTTAGCTGAGTTTTACGATCTTACCACCTTCGGTTCTCACCGATATTTGTTGAAACGGAAAGCTGGGGAGGATCACCCAATCTTCAAAGTTACTAAGAATGATACAAACTGGAAACGTCGGTTTTTCTTTGTTAAGAGGGATTCCATCCCGGATGGGAAGGATCTGCCCAAGGAATGGGCCACTCATGGTAGGGTAGAGGATCCTCGAAGGATCACTATCAGTCCTGTCTCATATGATGAGGATCACTGATGTCTTTTTTCCTTTGTCTTTTATGCAGCTATTTCCATTGCTCGTCTGAAATTAACCCCCGCTGCAAAAGAGAGAGTGTTAGCTTTTAAAAAGCTTGATCCTGAAGTTAGAAGCTTCCAAATCACTATCCAAGATTCTCAAGAGATATCCTCTGCATCTGCCACAATGTCAAGTAAGTATCCTCATAGAAAGTAAGTTTTATGTAAAAGTATTTAATTTAACAAGGGAACTTATCTTGTTTTTGAATTGTGTAGGTGCTGGAAAATCTGCCAGGTCTGTTAAATCTGCCTCCAAATTTGGGATAAGTGATCTTGCCAATGTCACGTCTTCAAAGAAGAAGGCTCCTGCTGCCAGTCCTTCAGCATCAGCTCCTAAAGCGTCTATCCGGGGCAAGGGAAAAAAGAGGAAAACCTCTGAAGATCTCCAAGGATTTCCCCTCCTCCGTCAGCAATTCCTTGACTACGTGAATGAGGTAAGGATCACTGCCCCTGTTGGTCATCCGTTTCGAATATCCTGTTTGTGTATCCTGTTTCTTCGAGGATCATCCGGTTCTGAACTTACCTTATTTCCCTCTTTGCAGAAACTTGCCGAGATCGAGACCTATCTTGGCCATGTTGAGGATCAAGAGAGCCAGATTGCTGACCTTCAACAAATGGGCGTGCTTAAGGATCTCAAGATAGCAGATCTTGAGAAGGAACTCCGGGCCACGAAGGCTGAGGCTGCTCAGAGGTTGATTGATATGGATAACGAGAAGCAGGAGATCACCCAAGATGCCAAGGTCTCCGCGGCAATTGCTATGTACAAGATACAACTTCAGATGGCCGAGGAGGCTCAGGATCCTACCTTTGACAAAAGCTCGTGGGACGTTGAAGGTTGGAAGGCAAGGCTGGCAGACCTGGAGGACGAGGATGAGGCTGAGGAGATCCCCATGCTGGAAGGTGGTGATGCTGACAAGGATCAAGGTGGAGCAGCCGGTGGTGATGGAGCAGCAAAGGAGTAGGCTGCATGATTGGGCAATGATGGATATTGTTGACTAGGCCGGAGCCCAATTTTTTTAGGTTTGGTGGTAGTTTTTGTGGTTGTTGATGGTTTGAGACAATTATGGTTTGTAATCTTCGAACAATAGTCTTTAGGGTTAAGGATCCTGGATCCTTAGAACAATAGGTAGGATTGCAAAAGGTGGAGGGATCCTCTGTTTGGGGGATGAAGCCTTTGTGATCCTGCCGCTTTTAATTTCCTGCAAAATGCTAAGACCGCATAGACAATGGACACCCTTTGCCAACCCATGTGGACGGGCCACGTTTTGCTGGTAGAAATGTGGGTTGGCAATTTTGACAATTTTCTTGAAAGGGTTAATGATCCTTTTGTTTAATAATATAACTTTAACTTTCTGGCTTATCTTGTGTTGTTATCCTTTAGTTATCTTCTTATTTCTCAATCTTTTGTAGTGTATTTTAAAGTAGCAAGAGTTGAAAATATGTTATCCAAACTTAGGATATGATCCTAGATCAAATATCCTGATATTGAAAGTTTTCCAAGTACTTTAGTTCAAGGATCATAGGTTTGGTTGTCAAAGTATAAGGGTCGGTTAGGATAATGAATATAATCAAAATAGTCAAGGATCATACCTGAGGACCCAAGTTAGGATCCTTACCTTCAATCAAGGCAATCATAGATAAGACTTTGATAATTAATAAGGATTAAGGACCCTTATGTGTTTAGACTTCCAAAACCTGAAAAGTGAGATATAACTTGGGACTAAGCCAATGTAAAAGATAAATTAGTAACTGGGGACATGCCCAAAGGATAACCGAGAATGATCCCGGAGGATCACTGGGGACAAGCCCAAAGGATAACTGGGGATGATCCCGGAGGATCACTGGGGACAAGCCCAAAGGATCGTATGTAAACTGGAGTATGGCCCTTACTGGCGACTATCCAAACTTAGTGACATGAAAATGTCAAAACCTTGGCTAACGTGAAAACGTTAGAAACCTTAGGAACGGATGTATGGTACGTCTACCATTATACGGAGGATCCTAAATATAGCCAGTACGATGAGGTTGTCAGCCCCGAAAGTGGGTACTGGTCCCAAAGACGTGAACTATACCAGGATCATCGTGCGCTGCTGGCGGAAACTGGGGATAATCCCAAGGATAACTGGGGTTGGACCCAAGGATCTGTGGTGCTTTTGGAGATCTTTGACGATTTGCTGAAGATACCTGAACTATCATAACTCAAATGGTTTGTGAGTAGAGGATGAAGGATACATGATCCTTATCCTTAGGTAAAAAGTAAGAAAGTGCAATAGTTTTAGGATAAGCATATTACCAGAGTAAGGATCACTGATATCTCCGGGATCCTTCAAGGATACTTCAATGTAAGGATCACATGCATGAAGGATCATGTTCACATGAAATATTTCTTTAAGTGAACAGCATTCCAGGCTCTTGGTAACAAGTTTCCTTCCATGGTTAGCAACCTGTATGCCCCCTTTCCTGCTTCAGCTTCAATCAAGTAGGGACCTTCCCATTTTGGTGCTAGCTTCCCGTCAGCAGGATTGATAGTATTTTGAAATGCTTTTCTCAACACCATATCTCCGACTTGGAACTTCCTTATCCTGACATTTTTGTTGTAGGTACCAGCCATTCTTTGTTGGTAGCTTGCCATCCTTATTCTAGCTAGATCCCTGATTTCCTCAATAGTATCCAAATCCTGAGCTAGGATAGCAGCATTTTCTTCAGGATTACGAGCGATTGTTCTAGCAGTTGGGATCACCATCTCTGTTGGGATCACTGCTTCTGCCCCAAATACTAAAGAGAAAGGTGTTTGACCAGTGGCATTCTTGGGAGTTGTTCTATCAGCCCATAGCACATAAGGTAACTCCTCTGCCCATTTCCCCTTCTTGGATCCTAGCTTCTTCTTCAGATTGTTGATGATGATCTTGTTGGATGATTCTGCTTGACCATTGGCTTGTGGATGAACTGGTGTTGATGTTATCATCTTGATTCCCCAACTGTCACAAAAGTTAGTTGTTCTGCTTCCAATGAATTGGGAGCCATTATCACATACAATTTCAGAGGGAATGCCAAATCTAGTTATAATGTTTCTTTTAATGAAGGATATGACTTCCTTTTCTCTGACTTGAGCGAAGGCTTCAGCTTCTATCCACTTGGAAAAATAGTCAGTCATGGCAAGCATAAATACTTTTCCACCAGGTGCTTTAGGGAGCTTGCCAACTATATCCATTCCCCATCTCATGAATGGCCAAGAGGATGGTATTGGGTGTAAAAATTCAGCTGGCTGATGGAGGATATTGCTATGCCTTTGGCAAGGATAACATTTCTTAGCATACTCTACAGCATCCCTTTTCATGGTTGGCCAGTAGTATCCTGTTCTAAGGATCCTTGAGAATAATGCCCTGCCCCCAGTGTGGTTTCCGCAATCTCCTTCATGGAAATCTTTCAACACTTCCTCGATTTCAGGATCCTCGATACATCTCAAATATGGTCCTGCAAGAGATCGCTTATATAATACATTATTCAAAGTTGTAAATTGAGATACCTTAATCCTGAAAGCTCTAGGATTTTCTCCCGTCGGAATCTCCCCATGTTGCAAGTATCTCATGATTGGTGAGATCCATGATCCTGAATAAGATTGGGCTTCTTCACTAGGGATCATTGCAGTATCCTCTTCTATTTCCATGGCCACCTGATTTTCAATAGCAGGAGCCAGGATATGGATGATAGGGATACTTATATCTTCTGGAATCTTCAAGGATGATCCTAGGTTGGCCAATGCATCAGCCCCTGTGTTCTCCTCCCTTGGTACCTGTGTCAAGCTGAAGGAAACAAAAGAGAGTGCCAATTCTTTGACTATCTCTAAATATTTGGTTAGTTTTTCACTTTTAACAGCATAGGATCCGTTAAAGTGATTAGTGATCAATAATGAGTCTACATATACTTTAAGATACTTTACCCCCATATCCTTAGCAATTTGTAAGCCAGCAATTAAGGCTTCATATTCAGCCTCATTGTTAGTTGCTTGGAACTCACAGGCTATGGAGTGGGGTATTATGTCCCCCTGTGGCGATTTTAGTAGGATTCCTAGCCCTGTGCCTTTGATATTTGAGGATCCGTCAGTGTGTAGTATCCAAGGATCCTTGGTCTCATCCAGCTGCTGGACCTCCAGTTCCGCTTCTTTTTGTAGATCACTACTGAAATCAGCCACAAAGTCAGCTAGTGCTTGAGATTTAATGGCTGTTCTTGGTTCATATCTTATATCATGGGCACTAAGCTTCACTGCCCACTTAGCCATCCTCCCTGACATCTCCGGTTTCCTGAGGACATTCTTAATTGGAAAATTAGTTTTAACAACAATAGTATGGGTTTCAAAATAATGCCTTAACTTAGTGGATGCCATGATCAATGCAAGAATAAGTTTTTCGAGGTGTGAGTACCTGGATTCGGCATCAAGCAAACTTTTACTTACATAGTAGATAGGATATTGTGTACCTTCATGATCCTTGACAAGGACTGCACTTACAGCGGTTGAGGATACCGCCAGGTATAAGGATAACACATCTCCTTTTTCCGGTTTTGCTAATGCTGGTGCTGAGGACATATATTCTTTAAGGGCTTGTAAAGCGTTCTCATGCTTCTCAGTCCATTCAAACTTCTTATTCTTCCTTAGGATATCGTAGAATTCTTTGCATTTTTCTGAGGATTTCGATATGAACCTGTTCAAAGCTGCTATCCTGCCTGTCAGTCTTTGAACATCCTTGGCATTGGCAGGAGATTTGATATTTATTAATGCTTTGATTTGTTCCGGGCTTGCTTCAATGCCCCTCTGGGTTACCATGTATCCTAAGAACTTTCCTGCCTTAACACCAAAATGGCATTTTGAAGGATTAAGTTTCATGTTGTAATTATCAAGGATATCGAATGCTTCTTCTAAGTCCCTTAGGTGATCCTCAGCTTTCTTTGACTTGACCACCATATCATCTATGTACACCTCCATAGTTTTTCCAATTTGATCTTTGAACATCATATTTACCAACCTTTGATATGTTGCACCTGCATTTCTTAGTCCAAAAGGCATGGCAATATAACAATATAAACCGGTTGGGGTCATAAAGGCTGTATCCTCTTGGTCAGATGGTTCCATCTGGATTTGTTGGAACCCAGATGATGCATCCATAAAGGTCAACAGTTCATGCCCCACTGTTGCATCCACCATGGAGTCAATGTGGGGTAATGGGAAAGGATCCTTGGGACATGCCTTGTTCAGATCAGTGAAGTCGACACATACCCTCCACTTTCCGTTTTTCTTTTGGACAACAACCACATTGGCTAACCATTTTGGATACTTTACCTCTCTGATCATACCTGCTCGAAGTAGTCTCTCTACTTCTTCTTGGATAATTGTATTCCTTTCTGGTGCAAACTTCCTCCTTTTTTGATGGATTGGTTTAATAGACCTGTCAATGCCAAGTTTGTGAGTAATAATATCCTTAGATATACCTGTCATGTCTTCATGTTTCCAAGCAAAGGTAGATTTTCTTCTTTTGAGGAAGGATATCATGTCTTCTTTCATCTTGCCAAGGATCCCTGATCCGATATAGATTTTTGATTCAGGATCACTAGGATCCAAGAGGATTTCATCTACATCTTGTTCCCTTGCCTCCAAGACATTCCTTAGAGGATACTGTAATTGCTATTGCTCCCTTGGCTTCGAGGTTGGCTTCATAGATGAGGTATAACAATCCTTAGCCTCCTGCTGGTCACTATCGATCTTGATTATTCCCCATGGGCTAGGGAGCTTCACACATTGATGGTAGGTAGATGGGACTGCTTTCATATCATGTATCCAAGGCCTGCCAAGGATAACGTTGCAACAAGATAAACAGTCAATAACACAAAATTTTTGGTAATTATGTAATCCTTCCACGTAGATTGGGAGTTTGATGTCCCCCAGAGTTTTCTTCGTTTCCCCACTGAATCCTACAAGCACGGAGGATCTTGGTGTGATGTCTGATTCTGGGATTCCCATCTTCTTCAAGACATCAAGCTGGATAATGTTCACTGAGCTCCCTCCGTCAATAAGGATCCTGCGGACAAAATGGTTAGAGATAAAGAGAGTGATAACTAAACTATCATGGTGAGGATCCTGAATGTTAATGCGGTCATCCTCATCAAATGTTATCATCTTCCCTTCTGAGACACTTGAGGTTCTAATAGGCCTTTCTCCATTATCCATTTTTGATTCTTTTGCATGTCTTTTGGCCGCTGAAAAGGATGTACCACAGATGTCTGATCCTCCGGATATAAAGTTAATCACTTGTGCGTTTGCCGGAGGTGCTGGAGCCTTTTCAGGGATCCTTTCAGGATCCTGGGTCCTTTGCTTTTTTCTCCCCAACAATTCTTTTAGATGCCCCTTGCTTAGCAGGTATCCAATTTCTTTTCTTAAGGCTATGCAATCTTCAGTTAGATGCCCGAAATCCTCATGGTATGCACACCATTTGGACTTGTCTTTAGTCCCGGATGGTTTATCATTCTTCCTGGGCCACCTAGCTTTTTCACCGAGATTCTGCATTGCAAGGATTAGTTCATGATTATCAACGGAAAAACAATATTCTGAGATTGGAGGATATTCTTCATCATCCTCTTCTTGGTCAACAGCATGCACATTCTTGTTCTCATTTCTATGGTAGGATTTGAACTTGTTGCTTTTGAAGGAGGATCCTTGCTTGTCTTGTTTTGAGGATCCTACTTGTCTTTCCTGGATCCTCTTGTCATCCTCTAGCCGGATAAACCTGAGTGCTCGAGTTCTTACTTCATCTAAATTCCTGCATGGTGTCATAACAAGATCATCATAGAATAATGAATCCTTAAGCAGTCCCATTTTGAAGGCTTCAACAGCCGTAGCCATATCCAAGTTGGGAATGTCCAAGGATTCTTTACTAAATTTAGTTATATAATCCCTTAATGATTCATTATGATTTTGAGTTATCCTGTACAAATCACTAGTTAATTTTTCAAATTTTCTACTACAAGAGAATTGGTTATTGAATAAATTAACTAAATTGGCAAATGAAGTAATAGAGTAAGGGGGAAGACTTAGCAGCCACTTAAGAGCTGATCCAGTAAGAGTGGATCCAAATCCTTTACATAGGCATGCTTCCTTCAACTTTTCTGGGATAGGATTGATTTCCATCCTTTCCCTGTATTGTGCTATATGCTCCTCTGGATCCGTTGTGCCATCATACAGCTTCATGGTAGGGATATGGAACCTTTTGGGTACCTCTGCATCACAAATTGGTGGCGCAAAGCGAGATACCTTGTGGCTTCCATCTGCAATCTCTGGGATAGGCTTGACTACCCCTGGAACACTTGAGATCATGTCCTTTAGTTTCTGTAATTCCCTGGCCATAGTATGATTGGTACCTGCATCCTGCATGAATCCATGGTTAGTGGTAGGATAATTATTTAAAGTGTTACCTCCCATTGGGTTCAAGTTAGGGAATCCATATTGCTGGGTTTCTAGAATAACGGAGTCTGGGATGATCCTGGAACAAAGGAGGATCTGTGAACCTGGGATGATCCTGGAACAAAGGAGGATCCTTGGCCCTGGAATGATCCTGGAACAAAGTAGGATCCTCGAAACTGCTGTGCCCCCGGATAGGCTTGCGGATTCATGAAGGATCCCATGTATTGAGGATAGGATCCTACAGGCTGAAAATGTGAGTCTGATGTCTGAGTCATTGCTGCCGAGTTGAGATGTGATCCTCTTGACTCCCCTATGATTTGCACGTCCGGGATCCCTGATGGCTGGGAAGTGATCATTGGAGTATCAAAGCTCAAGGATTTGGGCATCAGTGGAGAATGATCCTCTGCCGCTTTCTTTTGTCTTTTGAGATCTCCAATTTCCCTGAGGATCCTTTCGTTAGTTTCATCTTGCCGCTGCATACGATCCTTCATCTGCAAAATTAAAGCAAATACATCACTAGTACTGGGAATAGAAGAATTCATAGCAGAAGAAGATAGAGGTTTAGAGAAAGTGGGAGTTGATCTCTTCTCAGTATTTTTCTCAGATCCTGCCGGTGGAGGAGGCAAGGTGATCTGTGATGAAGTGACCGCAGACATCGCCGTGGACGTGTTCTTCAATGATGAAGCCATGTAACTCTTTGAAGTGATTTCGAACAAAAGGTTTTCTTATGAATGAAGCACCAATTGCCCCACGGTGGGCGCCAAACTGTTTTGGTCAAAAATCACACAAGGATAATGTAACCAAACTTTATGTAAACGGGGTATGATGCTTGGTTAATTATGAAAGTAAAGGATCACTTCTGTGATAAAAGATGCAAAGACACGATGATTTATACGAGGAAAAAGCCCTTGATCAATGTATGATCTCCGGCATAAAAAACCTCGGGTGATGGCAACTACCGATCACCAACTTCAATATATGAAAAATATGATTACAACTTTGGATGATAATGAGCTGAGTACAAGGATCGCTATTGCTTTTGGTGTCTAAGTGTGTGAGAGTTGCGTCGTATGTCGTGTGTGTCCTTCCGAATGAGGAAGAGGGGTATTTATACAAGTGTAGGTGACTTATTTTAGGTAAAATGACTAATTATCAGCTCATTACCCCTTTAGAAATAAAGACAATCTAGCCTAAATTGCTGCCCATGAATCAAGCCATGTTTCCATATCCTGTGCAACGTCTTTCTTCAATTAAGCTCTTGCCATAATTGTGAAGACGCGTCCCTGGATCATGATGCCTAGAGCATATCCTGCTAGATATTCCTGCAAAAATAACATTGCATTAAGCGAAGATGATCGTTAGTATGAGGATCCTATAATGTCCCATGATCCTGATCCTGAAGTCCTGCTGAGGATCACTGTCTGCCAAAGAAACAAGGATCACTGGTTAGGATCACGTATAAGGATCACCTATAATGAAAATCCAGCCCTAACAATACCTGCTCGAAGTAGTCTCTCTACTTCTTCTTGGATAATGGCATTCCTCTCTGGTGCAAACTTCCTCCTTTTTTGATGGATTGGTTTGATGGACCTGTCAATGCCGAGTTTATGAGTTATGATATCCTTAGATATACCTGTCATATCTTCGTGCTTCCATGCAAAGGTAGACTTTCTTCTCTTGAGGAAGGATATCATGTCTTCTTTCATCTTGCCAAGGATCCCTGATCCGATATAGATTTTTGATTCAGGATCACTAGGATCCAAGAGGATTTCGTCCACATCTTGTTCCCTTGCCTCCAAGACATTCCTCGGAGGATACTGTAATTGCTATTGCTCCCTTGGCTTCGAGGTTGGCTTCATGGATGAGGTATAACAATCCTTAGCCTCCTGCTGATCACTGTCGATCTTGATTATTCCCCATGGGCTAGGGAGCTTCACACATTGATGGTAGGTGGATGGGACTGCTTTCATATCATGTATCCAAGGCCTGCCAAGGATAACATTGCAACAAGACAAACAGTCAATAACGCAAAATTTCTGGTAATTATGTAATTCTTCCACGTAGATTGGGAGTTTGATGTCCCCCAGAGTTTTCTTCGTTTCCCCACTGAATCCTACAAGCACGGAGGATCTTGGTGTGATGTCTGATTCTGGGATTCCCATCTTCTTC
Organism: Helianthus annuus; assembly: GCF_002127325.2. Classification (NCBI taxonomy): domain Eukaryota; kingdom Viridiplantae; phylum Streptophyta; class Magnoliopsida; order Asterales; family Asteraceae; genus Helianthus; species Helianthus annuus. The sequence goes on along the minus strand of NC_035440.2, from coordinate 19,805,031 downwards.
AGAACATCAAGCTGGATAATGTTCACTGAGCTTCCTCCATCAATAAGGATCCTGCGGACAAAATGGTTAGAGATAAAGAGAGTGATAACTAAACTATCATGATGAGGATCCTGAATGTTAATGCGATCATCCTCATCAAACGTTATCATCTTCCCTTCTGAGACACTTGATGTTCTAATAGGCTTTTCTCCATTATCCATTTTTGACTCCTTTGCATGTCTTTTGGCCGCCGAGAAGGATGTACCACAGATGTCTGATCCTCCGGAAATAAAGTTGATCACTTGTGCATTTGCCGGAGGTGCTGGAGCCTTTTCAGGGATCCTTTCAGGATCCTGAGTCCTTTGCTTTTTTCTTCCCAACAATTCTTTTAGGTGCCCCTTGCTTAGCAGATATCCAATCTCTTTTCTTAAAGCTATGCATTCTTCAGTTAGATGCCCGAAATCCTCATGGTATGCACACCATTTTGACTTGTCTTTAGTCCCGGATGGTTTATCGTTCTTCCTGGGCCATCTAGCCTTTTCACCTAGATTCTGCATTGCAAGGATCAGTTCATGATTATCAACGGAAAAACAGTATTCTGAGATTGGAGGATAATCTTCATCATCCTCTTCTTGGTCAACAGCATGCACATTCTGGTTATCGTTTCTATGGTAGGATTTGAACTTATTGCTCTTGAAGGAGGATCCATGCTTCTCCTGTTTTGAGGATCCTACTTGTCTCTCCTGGATCCTCTTGTCATCCTCTAGCCGGATGAACCTGAGTGCTCGAGTTCTTACTTCATCTAGATTCCTGCATGGTGTCATAACAAGATCATCATAGAATAATGAATCCTTAAGCAGTCCCATTTTGAAGGCTTCAACAGCCGTAGCCATATCCACGTTGGGGATGTCCAAGGATTCCTTACTAAATTTAGTTATATAATCCCTTAATGATTCATTATGATTTTGAGTTATTCTGTACAAATCACTAGTTAATCTTTCAAATTTTCTACTACAAGAGAATTGGTTATTGAATAAATTAACTAAATTAGCAAATGAAGTAATAGAGTAAGGGGGAAGACTTAGCAGCCACTTAAGAGCTGATCCAGTAAGAGTGGATCCAAATCCTTTACATAGGCATGCTTCCTTCAACTTTTCTGGGATAGGGTTGATCTCCATCCTTTCCCTGTATTGTGCTATGTGTTCCTCTGGATCCGTTGTACCATCATACAGCTTCATAGTAGGGATATGGAACCTTCCATCTGCAATCTCTGGGATAGGTTTGACTACCCCTGGAACACTTGAGATCATATCTTTTAGCTTCTGCAACTCCCTGGCCATAGCATGATTGGTACCTGTATCCTGCATGAATCCATGGTTAGTGGTAGGATAATTATTTAAAGTGTTACCTCCCATTGGGTTCAAGTTAGGGAATCCATATTGCTGGGATTCTGGAACAACGGAGGGACCAGTGGAAGCAATGGTCTGCATTGGAATGAAGTCCCCTTGATGGACATCTAGACTTCCTGTTTGCAAACTTTTTAGGGATCCTGGCATCTGGAAGGATCCTGGTGTCTGGGATGATCCTGGAACGAAGGAGGATCCTTGAACCTGGGATGATCCTGGAACAAAGGAGGATCCTTGGCCCTGGAATGATCCTGGAACAAAGTAGGATCCTTGAAACTGCTGTGCCCCCGGATAGGCTCCCGGATTCATGAAGGATCCCAAATGCTGGGGGTAGGATCCTGCCGGCTGGAAGTGTGAGCCTAATGCCTGAGTCATTGCTGTCGATCCGTGGTGCAATCCTCTTGATTCTCCCATGATTTGCACGTGTGGAATTCCTGATGGCTGAGAAGTAATCATTGGAGTATCAAAGCTCAAGGATTTGGGCATCAGTGGAGAATGATCCTCTGCCGTTTTCTTCTGTCTTTTGAGATCTCCAATTTCCCTGAGGATCCTTTCATTAGTTTCATCCTGCCGCTGCATACGATCCTTCATCTGCAAAATCAAAGTAAATACATCACTAGTACTGGGAATATAAGAATTCATAGCAGAAGGAGATGGAGTTTTAGAAGTAGTAGGAGTTTGTCTCTTCTCAGCATTCTTCTGGGATCCTGCCGGTGGTGGAGGCAGAATGTTCTGGGACGAGGTGACTGCAGACATTGCCGTGGACATGTTTTTCAATGATGAAGCCATGTAGTTCTTTGAAATGATTTCGAACAAAAGGTTTTCTTATGAATGAAGCACCAATTGCCCCACGGTGGGCGCCAAACTGTTTTGGTCAAAAATCACACAAGGATAATGTAACCAAACTTTATGTAAACGGGGTATGATGCTTGGTTAATTATAAAAGTAAAGGATCACTTTCGTGATAGAGATGCAAAGACACAATGATTTATACGAGGAAAAAGCCCTTGATCAATATATGATCTCCGGCATAAAAAACCTCGGGTGATGGCAACTACCGATCACCAAACTTCAATATAAGAACAAAATGGTTACAACTTCGGATGATAATGAGCTGAGTACAAGGATCACTATTGTTTCGAGTGTCTAAGTGTGTGAGAGTTGCGTTGTATGTCGTGTGTTCTTCCAAATGAGGAAGAGTGGTATTTATACAAGTGTAGGTGACCTATTTTAGGTAAAAAGACTAATAATCAGCTCATTACCCCTTTAGAAATAAAAGACAATCTAGCCTAAATTGCCGCCCTTAAATCAAGCTAAGTTTCCATATCCTTTGCAACGTCTATCTTTGATTAAGCTCGTGCTATAATTGTGAAGACGCGTCCCTTGATTATGATGCTAAGAGCGTATCCTGCTAGATGTTCCTGCAAAATAATGTTGTATTACACGAAGGTAACTATTAGCATGAGGATCCTTTCAATGGTCCATGATCCTGATCCTGAAGTCCTGCTGAGGATCACTGTCTGCCAAAGAAACAAGGATCACTGGTTAGGATCACGTATAAGGATCACATATGATAAAAATCCAACCCTAACACTACCTCTTCAGTTAGGGGCAATCAAAAGGAGCATAGATCTTGAGCGTTCAATGAAATATCCTTTTGGCAATAATTACCCCCTAATTGAAGATGAAGCTGAACCACCCGGTACAACTAAAGAAGATGACCACTTTGTCGAAGAAGAGATCGCCATAGAACAAACCTTTAAGGTTCTTGATCTAGATGAGCCACAAAATAAGGTGTCTTCTAAAGACCCACCAATTGAGCTCAAAGAACTTCCTAAAGGTTTGGAATATGCTTTTCTAGACAAAGATGGTGGTTTACCTGTAATTATTTCTTCTAAATTAAGTAACATAGAAAAAGAGAAATTAGTTAATCTCCTTAAAAAACACAAAAACGCGATCGCTTGGAAGCTTGTAGATATTAAAGGAATAAGTCCTTCCATGTGCACGCACAAAATTTTAATGAATGATGACTACAAAACAGTAATTCAACCACAACGAAGAGTGAATCCTAATGTTCAAGAAGTGGTTAAAAATGAAGTCATCAAGCTGCTTGACGCCGGACTAATCTACCCTATCTCCGATAGTCCGTGGGTAAGTCCCGTCCAAGTAGTCCCAAAGAAAGGAGGTATGACAGTAATAACTAATGAGAAAAATGAATTAATACCAACAAGAACCGTCACAGGATGGAGAGTTTATATAGATTATAGGCGATTAAATGAAGCGACAAGGAAAGACCACTTTCCTTTGCCTTTCATTGATCAAATGTTAGAACGACTATCCGATCATAAATTTTATTGTTTCTTAGATGGTTTTTCAGGTTACTTTCAAATACCGATAGCACCAGAAGACCAAGAGAAAACAACTTTCACATGCCCCTACGGAACTTTCGCATATCGTCGCATGCCATTCGGTCTATGTAATGCACCTGCAACATTCCAACGTTGTATGGTAGCCATTTTCCATGATATGATAGAAAAGACAATGGAAGTCTTCATGGACGACTTTTCCATCTTTGGAGACTCATATGACCAATGCCTCGATAATCTTGAACGAATGCTATCCCGATGTGAGGAAACAAACCTCGCCCTTAACTGGGAAAAATGCCATTTCATGGTAACAGAGGGAATAGTACTCGGTCACAAAATCTCAAGCGAAGAAATGGAAGTTGATCGAGCAAAAATAGAAACTATTTCTCGATTACCTCCACCATCCTCCGTAAGAGCAATCAGAAGTTTCTTAGGGCATGCTGGATTTTATAGAAGATTTATCAAGGACTTTTCAAAAATTTCAAGACCTCTAACAAAATTACTTGAAAAAGATGCACCTTTCATCTTTGACAAGGAATGCAATCAAGCATTTCTAACCCTCAAAGAAATGCTAGTCAATGCACCTATCACGATAGCGCCCGATTGGAAATTTCCTTTCGAAATCATGTGTGATGCAAGTGACTTTGCCGTTGGAGCAGTCTTGGGACAAAGAAAAGAAAAGCATTTCCACCCAATCTATTATGCTAGTAAAACGCTTAATGATGCACAAGAAAATTATACAACTACAGAAAAAGAATTACTAGCAGTGGTATTTGCTTTTGATAAATTCCGTTCTTATCTTGTTCTTTCTAAAACTGTAGTCTATACAGACCATGCAGCCATCAGGTACCTCTTCAAGAAACAAGATGCAAAACCCCGTTTGATCAGATGGATTCTACTCCTCCAAGAATTCGACATCGAAATCAAGGACAAAAGAGGAGCAGAAAACACTGCTGCAGATCATCTCTCACGCCTAGAAGACCCAGCTTTGGAAGCGACCAGGGATGAGCAAATCAATGAAAAATTTCCCACCGAGTCCTTGGAAATGATGGAGAGTAGACAAGAGCCATGGTATGCCGATTATGCTAATTATCTAGCTAGCGGTATAGTCACCAAAGGGTGGCCGCATCATCAAAGAAAGAAATTCTTTGCTGATGTAAAGCATTACTTTTGGGAAGACCCTTATCTTGTCAAAATGTGTGCCGACCAGCTCATCCAAAGGTGTGTCCATGGTAATGAAGCACGAAGAATTCTCCGTCACTGTCATGAAGGTCCATACGGAGGACATCATGGTGCCGCGAGTACCGCACGAAAGGTATTTGATTCAGGGTTTTATTGGCCAACCATTTACAAGGATGCACAAAACCTTGTAAAGACATGTGATGCTTGCCAAAGATCAAGTAATATTTCTTCCAAAAACGAAATGCCTCAAAATGGCATTCTCGTTTGTGAAATCTTTGATGTGTGGGGACTCGATTTCATGGGACCTTTCCTACTGTCAAGAGGAAACAAATATATACTTGTGGCAGTCGATTATTTGTCTAAATGGGCGGAGGCTGAAGCTCTTCCAACAAATGATGGAAGAGTAGTGGTAAAATTTCTGAAAAAATTATTTTCTCGTTTCGGGACACCAAAAGCTTTGATAAGTGATAGAGGTACCCATTTTTGCAATCATCAACTCGAAAAAAATATTAACAAGGTATGGGGTCTATCACCGGGTCTCAACAGCATATCACCCTCAAACAAATGGGCAAGCCAAAGTGACTAATCGAGGTTTAAAACGAATACTTGAAAAAACCGTAGGACTAAATAAAAAGGAATGGGCCGACAAATTAGACGATGCTTTATGGGCCTTTCGAACTGCTTATAAAACCACTATAGGCACGACCCCATATAAGCTCGTCTATGGAAAAAGTTGTCACTTGCCAGTAGAAATAGCTCACAGAGCCTACTGGGCAATAAAAAATGTAAACTTAGACTTAGAAACTGCCGGTAAAAATCGATTTTGTCAAATGAATGAATTAGACGAACTAAGGAATTATGCATATTCTAACTCCGAAATTTATAAGGAAAGAATGAAAAATTTACATGATAAATATATTAAGTCTAATGAATTTCGGGTAGGAGATCAAGTTCTATTGTTTAATTCACGACTTCGATTATTTCCTGGTAACCTAAAATCTAGGTGGTCAGGACCTTTTTCCGTCACCCATGTTTTTCCTCACGGTGCTTGTAACACCTCGAATTTTTGTGTCCAATGATGTGTTAACACGTGTCATTTGTTTACACGTGGCACCTATAATAAATAAAGGACTAATTTTGACAAACCTTGAAAATATATAAATTCGAGGGTTATAAATGTCAACAAGGGTAATATACTGTATAGCAACCCTAAATAAATGCTTGTACCTTCAAACGAATAAATCATAAAACGTACGGAAGCGAAACGCGGAAGAAAGTGAGAGATTACGAACTACAGGGGTTAACTGTGTCAACATGTTTAATATTACCTCTGAGTGACCCTTTAACGTTCCCAAGACTTCGTAACAATATTATACGCTCACTAGAATATACCGTATAAATTCCGCGAAGTTCTGTTTTAAAACGAAAGAGTTATACTCAAATTCGTATAAGAAGGGTTAAAAGCGTCAACAGTGAAAGTTAAGGCTTTCCAATATAATTAATAAATAAACCGGGGACTTAATAATGCGGGTAAATAACACGAGGCCCCTATCGGTAAATAACCGAGGGCCAAACCGCAAAGTTACCCCTTCAAACCCGAAAGGTCAGGTAAATCATTACGAAAGATTTCGTTATTAATGGCCAGATTCTGTAATCATAACAAAAGATTTAAAAATTCTGAAATCTTAACCTCTCGCGACCCGCGTGAAGGTTATGTTTAAGTTGAGGCGGGCCGCGAGCCACCTCAATTACGCATCTGATTTATTAAACTCAGGCGACCCGCGTTATAGTGCATGGGAACTCCCATGCGGGCCGCGTAAAGTGCCCAGATGCAGAATGTTGATGTTTTCTTGACTTTTGGAGCCTTGAACGATCAATAACCAACAAATGGGGCATGGGCACCCTATGCTCAACCCATAACACTTAGGGGACACCTACCATCACCTCTGGTCTGATTGTAAGTGTTGTAATGATCATGTTTGCTTGGCATTGGCTATAAATAGCATGCCTTAAGCTCATAACAATTCACACAACTCAAACTCACATCCTTGATCATTCTAAGTGCTCTCAAGTCCTCATCTCTGCTCCATAAGCAAGAACACAACCTCTGTAAGTGATCTAACCCTTTGTGGTTCCACATTTGCTTAGTATTTAGCTAAAAACCGAACCGTCGTAAATACGGTTTGACATTTAAATAACTCAGTGATGGTTCAGTCTTATGACGAATCAAAAGTGGTTATGAGTTGGTATTTATGTGGGTAATAAACCTCTAAAATGGTTCCCCCTGATCACCACTCTAACTATGTCAAATGTCGAGTCAAACGTGCGGTTAAAAAAGTCAACAGAAAGCTATTTTAGCGATTTATGCATAATCTGTAATGTATATGTTATGGAACCTGTTTTGACAATCATAAAACATGATAATAAGCATGTAAACTTGTTTGCGCTCGTTTGAATCGATCATTTACTATATTGAACCGGTTCAGAGCCGAAAGTCGCAAAAGTTTGACTTTTGCTTTGACTTCAGTTCTGACCCGTTTTAGTGAGGTATAAATATACCTTAGGACTCTCTTAGGACCAGGTCACATGTTGGTATAAACCTCTGTGGTCGGTTCATGAGTTATCCGAGTCTTTTGCGCAATTCCGTCATTTACCTAAAAGTGACCGTAACGGCCTTTTAAAATTAAAACGAGTATTTCGGACACGTGAATGGACCAAAACCTTGCTTATTAAATTATAAGCATGTCCGTAAAGTTTCACGTCAATCCGAGGTCTAGAATGAGAGTTATGCTAAAAGGCGCACCTGTAAGAAAGTTTTGTAATTAACGGCGCAATTAGCAAAACGCCCATCTAACCCAAGTTTTCGTCACCAAAACTTTTACCCACTGTGGTAAAATAATATTTTGGGAATTTTAAAGATTTTTAATAACTTTTACCTTGCTCATAACCTGCGGTTATGGCTACGGTTCGGTAAATACCGAATATGCCCTTTTTGGCCAAAACGGGAGTTCTACAAGGTCTTTTGACCCGATTCCAGTTGCCACTGGTTTTAAATAATAAATAAAGTATTTTAAGCTTTATAAGCTGTTCGGGAAACTCAGATTTCCTGTAGAACTCGAAAAGCCCTTATAAAGTCTTTAAAATGACCGAAAAGCCCCTACGGGGCATAATATAAACTTAAACTCGTTACGGGCATTACGGAAGGTATCCTACTGATACCAAAATACTTTTAAGGCATATTGACTTAGGAAATAAGCGTAGGACACTTATGGTTAACCGTTTCGCCTATTTGCGCACACGGTACGGCTCATGGAACTAGTTTTCGTGCAATAGCCGATATGGGTCAAATTATATCATTTGAACCCCAAAATCCAGAGTATGAACTATAAACCCTTATAAAACAAGTCTCTGAACTTGTTGGGTCCAAATCATACTCCATTCTCGGTTTTCGCCTTTTTCGTGCGAATTAACCATATCTATGTATCGGAACCAACCGGTCTAGGCTACGGCCATTATAACGACCCGTAGGATTCTAAGAGGTTAATTAAAACCTTCGTTCCAGATTAGGAGCCCCAGTAAAAGCTATCGGTGACTTGATCTAAATTAAGGATTTATACTTGCAAAGGTAAATACTTTAACTTATTTCCCCTATATGGGCTTGGGTTACGGTATACTAATACCGCTTGATTGAGCATTATATAATTCCATCGCTTAGGTGGTAAATTGATTAAATATGATCGGCTCATTTAAACAGTTTTGTTGCTTATAAGCCTTTGGGGGGTTTAATGACCGTTGTCCCGGATATCCTTGGCATCATTTTACGAAATGGCCACGACCATCGACATCCCGGTGTAGGCGTACACCCGGTATAAAGTGTCGACATTAAAATTAAAAGACGTAGCCGTTGGTTTTTATACTACGGTTTTACGCAAACGTGGTGTGTCTATAAATCTTTAACCCGGCACGACCCGGGCTACTGAACGCATAAAAGAACATGTAAAACGTTCACAAGATCATTATGAATTTTCCCAAGTTATAAAAGAGTTTGTGCCTTGTGCATTCAAATCAATTTTAATAAACATTTTCAAATGTGTCAGTTGAATGTATTTACCAGTGTAAACTGACGTATTTTCCCCAAAAAGATTAAGTGCAGGTACCTAAACGTAAATTGGCTGGTATTAGCTCCCTAGCGTCGGGATAAGTCTCGCAAGCTTGATTGCAGTATCTGATGGAACAATACTTTATGTTTATTTACGATCCACTGTGGATATATCCAACCCCTGTAATACATTTTGATATTACAATCAGAGGTTGAAATTATATATTTATCTTATGCTTCCGCTGTGCATTATATAATTGTGTGGTTTGACTATATTGTTGCCAACATCGTCACGGTAATCCCCCACCGGGCCCACCGGTGAGACACGTGGAAATCGGGGTGTGACAGGTTGGTATCAGAGCCAACATTGAGTGAATTAAACACTATCCTATTGTGTTTAATCTCAATGACACAATTGCACATACTTGAGTCTAGACAAGAACTTAGGACAAATTCGGATTATTACTCCTTTTTGTCTTTATTTTCGATTTGATTTTTAATAAGTTTTGGAGCAGGAAAATGCCACCTGTTATCTTCCGAGGAAGAGGAAGGGGAAGAAGAGGCCGAGGAGAAATCGTGACACATCACGATACCGAAGCTGGACCATCTGGTACAAGACATCCTTCGATGACAAGGAGCGAAGAGCCACAACGACGAAGAGATCTTTACGAACCCGCGAGGCATTCCACTTCGCACAGCTCGACGCCATCCTACCGGCACTCCTTTGGGCCAGATTCAGAAAATGATCCCAACAACCCACAACCTTCCTTCATACCTCTACAACGTTCGGTATCGCACCGAAATTACGACGACCCTACTCCATACTACATAGGTCAGTTTAATCCGGCTGACTACATACAGGAACCTTCAGGTTTTGTTCCACTAGGGCCACAAGACCATTTTTCTGAAGATCCCATGGAGGAGGATGAGGATCCTACTGAACCAGCTCGTGGTACGCCCACGCATCCGATAGAAGTTTCTGATGGGTCATCCTTCCATGGAACGCCCTATCAAGGACCTGACAGTTTCCAAGCGATGTTTGACCGACATGAATGGTACTACACGCCATCTCGACAGACATCTCAACAACCGAGACATCCACAGGATCCCTCTGAGGATTCACGCTTTGAGGCAGTTACGCCACCACCTCCGCCACCGGCACAACCAGTAATACCTGATCCGCCAAGGCGTAGGAGGACAAATGCTCGTATGTCTACACGAGGAGGAGGGGGTATCCACTTCAGCACTCCTCGACACTCTAGTAGTAGCCACTATCCGCCACTACAAGAAGAAAGACCTTCAAGTCCTATACAGGAGGCGAACTCCGCACCAGCTGCACCAAATTCGCCACCATTTGGGTATGACCAACCCATACCTGCTTATACGGGTCCGACGGCTTACAACCCGTTCGAACCGTCACAAGCACAATACAACTACGGCTATGAGCGCGACCCATATGTGGTGTCGGCAAGATATAATGCGCGCTACCCTGACGGAGCACATGGAAACATGGGACCACCGGACTACTCAACTCATGGGTATCCAATACCTCCCAGACCTCCAGTTCCGCATCAAGCGCCACAACCACGTTTCTCTCCTCCTGAACAGGAAGAAATACTCCATCGACTAGATCGTGTGGAGAGAGAGTTCGAGGAAGAGAAGAAAAGCCACCGAGGATTTCTCAAAGGCTTGGCGAATCTACTAAAGGGCAAAAAGAAGAAACGTGACCATTAGCCCTTAATAGTTGTACGAATGTAATTTCTACTATAGAATAAGTCCCTGTGTGGACAACCTATCATATTTCGGTCCCTACGTGGACTTATCTTTAGTCCTTGCATGGACACCCACCTTGTATTAGTCCCTGCGTGGACTTGTCACTTATTTTAAAAACCTCTATGGAGGTATGTACTATTTGAAAGACCCGTTTAGGGCAATATGTAATTGTATTTGAGATTTTGGAATGTATGTTATGAGTTTTGTTTTAATATATAAAAATAAATCAAAACCATTCCTTTTATATTGATCTGCCTAAATAAAGAATCTTAAAAGGTGAAACCTAGCTTGGTGTCTGTTAAGATCCAGCCAAGATGGTACGGCCTAATTGAAAAGATTCTGATTCCCTGTTAACCTCTGTACGCATGTTAACATTCATGGCAGATGTGATTCGTTAAAATCACGCACGTCATTCTTATACAATAATCCTTTAAGGATTTCAAACCCCACTAAATGATTATAAATCGTGGGTTAAATCACCAATAAAGGTGATCAATACTATTAAAACATCCGTTAGCGATGCAGTGCCTACGGGCCAGTATTATAAAGACATCCATTAGTGATGCAGTGCCTACGGGCCAGTATTATAAAGACATCCATTAGTGATGCAGTGCCTACGGGCCAGTATTATAAAGACATCCATTAGTGATGCAGTGCCTACGGGCCAATATTATTAAAACATCCATTAGTGATGTAGTGCCTACGGGCCAGTATTATAAAGACATCCATTAGTGATGCAGTGCCTACGGGCCAATATTATTAAAACATCCGTTAGTGATGTAGTGCCTACGGGCCAACCTTATTAAACACATCCAATTGAGATGTAGTGCCTACGGGCCAATATTATTAAAACATCCATTAAGAGATGTAGTGTCTACGGGCCAACCATACTAAAACATCCATTAGAGGTGTAGCGCCTATGGGCCGAAATAATTGTCTTATAACGACAAAAGACAGTGGTGGTCTATGACTCCCTGTCAAGAAGAGATAAAAGAACTACGGTTCAATTCTCTATGCCTTGGATTCTCTGAAATCTCGGCTAATATTATAAAACATCATCATGATTAGGCTTTATGCCGCCAATATTATCTATATAGCTGAAATAGGATATATTCAGATCCTAATATTTAATGACATAAAAAGTTAACCAAATATGGTCTCTGTACCATGGTTGACGAATTGTCATAAAAGACAATTATATAATAATCTTCTAAATAAAATTTTGTTATCTTCTGTAACAGAATCAAGTTACAATGGCGGATCCCAATGGAGAGAACAGCCACACAAATGAAGATGACTATGACAATGCGTCAGTGCATTTGACAGGCGCACAACTGAAGGCTCTGATTGACAATGCTGTCCAGGCAGCTATTGATCGTCAACATACTGAGTCTCAAGGCAGAACTGTGTCAAAACCACCCTTTAAACCAAAGACACACTCCAAACCACCCTCTGAACCCAAGAAAGATGACGACAAACATTCGTCTACTGAGCACAGCGTTCATCGCGATAGAGAATATACTGATGCGTCCAGTGCTAAGGGTTGCACCTACAAATACTTTGTATCATGTAAGCCCCGTGAATTTACAGGGGAGAAAGGTGCGGTTGACTGTATCACCTGGCTAGACGAGATGGACACGATTGTGGACATCAGCGGGTGCGCTGAGAGGGACGTGGTTAAGTTTGTGTCCCAGTCATTCAAGGGCGAGGCCCTGGCATGGTGGAGAGCTCTGGTGCAGGCTTCAGGTAAGTCTGCCTTATACAAAATGTCATGGGGGGAGTTTATTACCCTCATAAAAGAAAACTACTGCCCTCAACACGAGGTTGAGAAGATTGAGGCGGATTTTGTCTCACTGGTGATGACAAACCTGGATTGTCAAGCATATCTGACAAGTTTTAACACTATGTCACGCCTGGTGCCATATCTTGTGACACCAGAACCTCGAAGGATTGCCCGTTTCATTGGGGGCTTAGAGCCGGCGATCAAGGCCAGTGTGAAGGCCTCTAGGCCGACGACCTTCAGGTCAGTTACTGACCTCTCCTTGTCTCTTACACTTGATGCTGTCCGTCTGAGGGCACAAAGGAGCAAGGAGGCTGAAAAGCGAAAACGTGAGGATGATACCTCATGAAAGTCTGGGAAAAAGCACCGTGGAAACGGTGAGGGCAAGAGAGGGTCGGAAGCAAAGAAGGAGGGGCAAGCTGATGGAAGACCTCACTGCAAGATCTGCAAGAAACCTCACTCCGGGAAGTGTAGGTTTGCGTCTGGTTCACAGTCGCAACAAAAGACTCCATCCTGTGGGCTATGCAAGTCCAAGGATCATAAGACAGTGGAGTGCAAAAAGATAAAAGATGCAACCTGCTATAATTGTAATGAAAAGGGGCATATAAAGAGTAATTGCCCAAAATATGCCAAGAAGGCGGAGGAGACTAAGAAATCAAATGCGAGAATTTTCCGCTTGGATGCAAAGGAAGCGGTTAAGGACGACAATGTGCTTACAGGTACTTTTCTCGTAAACAATATATTTGCAAGAGTACTATTCGATTCTGGCGCTGATAAGTCCTTTGTAGACCAGAAATTTTGCCAACTACTAAATATGCCAATCAAAACCCTTGACGTGAAATACGAAGTAGAGTTAGCAGACGGCACGATGGAAACCGTCTCTACTGTTCTAGAAGGATGTGAAATATCCATTAGGAACCATTCTTTTCCTTTATCTCTACTTCCTTTCAAACTGGCGGGTTTTGACATCGTGCTAGGCATGGACTGGTTATCCCATAATCAGGCCCAAATCATCTGCGGCAAAAGGCAGATAGTTTTAAAGACTCCGAGTGGTGAATCTCTTACCATTCGAGGAGATACACATTACGGATTGCCCGAAGACGTATCAATGCTGAAAGCTTCAAGGTGTTTGAACAGAGGCTGTGTAATTTACATGGCTCAGGTAATAATAGAAGAACCAAAGCCGAAGATCGAGGATCTTCCTGTCATTTCTGAATACCCCGAGGTTTTTCCTGAAGAACTACCTGGTTTGCCACCAGATAGACAAGTGGAGTTCAGAATAGACATCATTCCTGGAGCAGCTCCGATAGCCAGAGCACCTTACAGATTAGCTCCAACGGAAATGAAAGAACTGAGGACCCAGTTGGATGAACTGCTGGCGAAAGGTTTTATCAGACCTAGTTCATCTCCCTGGGGAGCGCCAGTTCTGTTTGTAAAGAAGAAAGACGGATCAATGCGGTTGTGCATTGATTACCGTGAGCTGAACAAAGTTACTATAAAGAACAGATATCCTTTGCCAAGGATCGATGATCTGTTCGATCAGCTGCAAGGAGCGAGCTACTTCTCAAAGATCGACTTAAGGTCGGGTTATCATCAACTAAGGGTCAGAGATGAAGATGTACACAAGACTGCATTTAGGACTCGCTATGGTCATTACGAGTTCCTAGTGATGCCTTTTGGGCTCACAAATGCACCGGCTGCGTTCATGGACCTCATGAACCGCGTTTGCAAGCCGTATTTAGATAAATTCGTCATAGTCTTCATAGACGATATCCTGATCTATTCTAAAAACCAAGATGACCACGAGAAGCACCTCCGTTGCATTCTCGAATTACTACAGCGTGAGAAACTCTACGCCAAATTCTCGAAATGTGAATTCTGGCTACGAGAAGTTCAGTTTTTAGGGCACGTTGTGAGTGAGCGTGGTATCCAAGTGGATCCCGCTAAGGTAGAGGCAGTCATGAACTGGCAAGAGCCAAAGACGCCTACCGAAATCCGTAGTTTCCTAGGATTAGCAGGATACTACCGGAGGTTTATTGAAAATTTTTCGAGGATTACTGCGCCCTTGACTTCTTTGACTAAGAAGAAAGAAAAGTACATTTGGGGCCCAAAGCAGCAAGAGTCCTTCGAAATACTGAAGCAAAAGCTAAGCAATGCACCTGTGCTGACATTACCAGAAGGTACAGATGAATTCGTAGTCTACTGCGATGCATCACACACGGGCATGGGGTGTGTGCTTATGCAGAAGGGCAAGGTGATTGCCTATGCTTCAAGGCAATTAAAGGTGCATGAAAAGAATTACACCACCCATGATTTGGAGTTGGGTGCCGTTGTATTTGCACTTAAGTTGTGGAGGCACTACCTTTATGGTATTAAATTTGTGATTTATTCTGATCACAAAAGCCTCCAGCACCTGTTCAACCAGAAAGAGTTGAACATGAGGCAACGCCGTTGGATGGAGACCCTGAATGATTATGACTGTGAAATCAGGTACCATCCCGGCAAGGCGAATGTGGTCGCCGATGCCTTGAGCAGGAAGGAAAGGGTAAAACCCATTCGAATCAATGCCAAGAGCATTGAGGTTAAGAATAATTTGATGGAAAGGATATTAGCTGCGCAGCGTGAGGCTGTGTTGGAAGCTAATTATCCTAATGAAAAGCTGGGAGTAACTGAGGAGCAGTTGACTCTTAGCAAGGATGGAATTCTTAGGCTGAACGGACGTATATGGGTTCCGATTTTTGGAGGACTACGAGATGTTGTTCTCCAGGAAGCCCATAGTTCCAAATACTCAGTCCATCCTGGTGCTGACAAAATGTACCAAGACTTAAAGGCAAATTATTGGTGGATAGGCTTGAAAAAGTCTGTAGCCGCCCACGTAGCAAAGTGTTTGACTTGTGCTCAAGTCAAGGCCGAGCACCAAAAGCCGTCTGGCTTGCTACAACAGCCTGAACTTCCCGAGTGGAAGTGGGAATGTGTAACTATGGACTTCATAACCAAGTTACCCAAAACCAGGAAAGGAAACGATACAATATGGGTCATAGTCGATAGGCTGACTAAATCAGCTCATTTTCTACCCATCAAGGAGACGTATAGCTCCGATATGTTAGCCCAACTTTATGTTGATAAGATTGTAGCCTTGCACGGCATACCTGTGTCTATTATCTCTGACAGGGATACTAGATACACATCTCACTTCTGGAAAAGTTTCCAGCAATCTTTGGGCACGCGTCTAAACTTTAGTACGGCTTACCATCCACAGACGGACGGTCAAAGTGAGCGTACTATCCAAACGCTAGAAGACATGCTTCGTGCATGTGCGATCGATTTAGGTGGTAACTGGGATAAAAACCTACCCCTGATCGAATTCTCCTACAATAATAGCTACCACACCAGCATAAAGGCTGCGCCTTTTGAGGCATTATATGGTAGGAAATGTAGATCGCCTGTTTGTTGGGCGGAAGTAGGAGAGGTCCAATTATCGGGACCAGAGATTGTTTTCCAGACAACGGACAAGATTGTCCAGATCCGGGAACGTCTCAAGGCTGCCCGCGATAGGCAGAAAAGCTACGCTGATCCAAAGCGTAAGGATTTTCACTTCGAAGTGGGTGAAAAGGTATTACTTAAGGTATCACCCTGGAAGGGGGTGATGCGTTTCGGCAAGAAGGGCAAACTGAGTCCGAGATACATAGGACCATTTGAGGTCATTGAACGGGTCGGATCAGTTGCCTATAAGTTGAACTTGCCTGAAGAGCTCAATGGAATTCACAATGTGTTCCACATCTGCAATCTCAAAAAGTGCTTCGCCGACGAATCGTTGGTGATTCCACACACAGATGTGCATATAGATGAGAGCTTAAAGTTCATAGAAAAACCTTTGTCGATTGAAGATCGACAGGTAAAGAAGCTTCGCAGAAAGCACGTACCGATTGTAAAAGTCAAATGGGATGCTCGTAGAGGTCCTGAATATACGTGGGAAGTCGAAGCTACAATGAAAGAAAAGTACCCCTATTTATTTGAGTAAATCTCGGGTCGAGATTTATTTTAAGGGGGTGAGGATGTAACACCTCGAATTTTTGTGTCCAATGATGTGTTAACACGTGTCATTTGTTTACACGTGGCACCTATAATAAATAAAGGACTAATTTTGACAAACCTTGAAAATATATAAATTCGAGGGTTATAAATGTCAACAAGGGTAATATACTGTATAGCAACCCTAAATAAATGCTTGTACCTTCAAACGAATAAATCATAAAACGTACGGAAGCGAAACGCGGAAGAAAGTGAGAGATTACGAACTACAGGGGTTAACTGTGTCAACATGTTTAATATTACCTCTGAGTGACCCTTTAACGTTCCCAAGACTTCGTAACAATATTATACGCTCACTAGAATATACCGTATAAATTCCGCGAAGTTCCGTTTTAAAACGAAAGAGTTATACTCAAATTCGTATAAGAAGGGTTAAAAGCGTCAACAGTGAAAGTTAAGGCTTTCCAATATAATTAATAAATAAACCGGGGACTTAATAATGCGGGTAAATAACACGAGGCCCCTATCGGTAAATAACCGAGGGCCAAACCGCAAAGTTACCCCTTCAAACCCGAAAGGTCAGGTAAATCATTACGAAAGATTTCGTTATTAATGGCCAGATTCTGTAATCATAACAAAAGATTTAAAAATTCTGAAATCTTAACCTCTCGCGACCCGCGTGAAGGTTATGTTTAAGTTGAGGCGGGCCGCGAGCCACCTCAATTACGCATCTGATTTATTAAACTCAGGCGACCCGCGTTATAGGGCATGGGAACTCCCATGCGGGCCGCGTAAAGTGCCCAGATGCAGAATGTTGATGTTTTCTTGACTTTTGGAGCCTTGAACGATCAATAACCAACAAATGGGGCATGGGCACCCTATGCTCAACCCATAACACTTAGGGGACACCTACCATCACCTCTGGTCTGATTGTAAGTGTTGTAATGATCATGTTTGCTTGGCATTGGCTATAAATAGCATGCCTTAAGCTCATAACAATTCACACAACTCAAACTCACATCCTTGATCATTCTAAGTGCTCTCAAGTCCTCATCTCTGCTCCATAAGCAAGAACACAACCTCTGTAAGTGATCTAACCCTTTGTGGTTCCACATTTGCTTAGTATTTAGCTAAAAACCGAACCGTCGTAAATACGGTTTGACATTTAAATAACTCAGTGATGGTTCAGTCTTATGACGAATCAAAAGTGGTTATGAGTTGGTATTTATGTGGGTAATAAACCTCTAAAATGGTTCCCCCTGATCACCACTCTAACTATGTCAAATGTCGAGTCAAACGTGCGGTTAAAAAAGTCAACAGAAAGCTATTTTAGCGATTTATGCATAATCTGTAATGTATATGTTATGGAACTTGTTTTGACAATCATAAAACATGATAATAAGCATGTAAACTTGTTTGCGCTCGTTTGAATCGATCATTTACTATATTGAACCGGTTCGGAGCCGAAAGTCGCAAAAGTTTGACTTTTGCTTTGACTTCAGTTCTGACCCGTTTTAGTGAGGTATAAATATACCTTAGGACTCTCTTAGGACCAGGTCACATGTTGGTATAAACCTCTGTGGTCGGTTCATGAGTTATCCGAGTCTTTTGTTCAATTCCGTCATTTACCTAAAAGTGACCGTAACGGCCTTTTAAAATTAAAACGAGTATTTCGGACACGTGAACGGACCAAAACCTTGCTTATTAAATTATAAGCATGTCCGTAAAGTTTCACGTCAATCCGAGGTCTAGAATGAGAGTTATGCTAAAAGGCGCACCTGTAAGAAAGTTTTGTAATTAACGGCGCAATTAGCATAACGCCCATCTAACCCAAGTTTTCGTCACCAAAACTTTTACCCACTGTGGTAAAATAATATTTTGGGAATTTTAAAGATTTTTAATAATTTTTACCTTGCTCATAACCTGCGGTTATGGCTACGGTTCGGTAAATACCGAATATGCCCTTTTTGGCCAAAACGGGAGTTCTACAAGGTCTTTTGACCCGATTCCAGTTGCCACTGGTTTTAAATAATAAATAAAGTATTTTAAGCTTTATAAGCTGTTCGGGAAACTCAGATTTCCTGTAGAACTCGAAAAGCCCTTATAAAGTCTTTAAAATGACCGAAAAGCCCCTACGGGGCATAATATAAACTTAAACTCGTTACGGGCATTACGGAAGGTATCCTACTGATACCAAAATACTTTTAAGGCATATTGACTTAGGAAATAAGCGTAGGACACTTATGGTTAACCGTTTCGCCTATTTGCGCACACGGTACGGCTCATGGAACTAGTTTTCGTGCAATAGCCGATATGGGTCAAATTATATCATTTGAACCCCAAAATCCAGAGTATGAACTATAAACCCTTATAAAACAAGTCTCTGAACTTGTTGGGTCCAAATCATACTCCATTCTTGGTTTTCGCCTTTTTCGTGCGAATTAACCATATCTATGTATCGGAACCAACCGGTCTAGGCTACGGCCATTATAACGACCCGTAGGATTCTAAGAGGTTAATTAAAACCTTCGTTCCAGATTAGGAGCCCCAGTAAAAGCTATCGGTGACTTGATCTAAATTAAGGATTTATACTTGCAAAGGTAAATACTTTAACTTATTTCCCCTATATGGGCTTGGGTTACGGTATACTAATACCGCTTGATTGAGCATTATATAATTCCATCGCTTAGGTGGTAAATTGATTAAATATGATCGGCTCATTTAAACAGTTTTGTTGCTTATAAGCCTTTGGGGGGTTTAATGACCGTTGTCCCGGATATCCTTGGCATCATTTTACGAAATGGCCACGACCATCGACATCCCGGTGTAGGCGTACACCCGGTATAAAGTGTCGACATTAAAATTAAAAGACGTAGCCGTTGGTTTTTATACTACGGTTTTACGCAAACGTGGTGTGTCTATAAATCTTTAACCCGGCACGACCCGGGCTACTGAACGCATAAAAGAACATGTAAAACGTTCACAAGATCATTATGAATTTTCCCAAGTTATAAAAGAGTTTGTGCCTTGTGCATTCAAATCAATTTTAATAAACATTTTCAAATGTGTCAGTTGAATGTATTTACCAGTGTAAACTGACGTATTTTCCCCAAAAAGATTAAGTGCAGGTACCTAAACGTAAATTGGCTGGTATTAGCTCCCTAGCGTCGGGATAAGTCTCGCAAGCTTGATTGCAGTATCTGATGGAACAATACTTTATGTTTATTTACGATCCACTGTGGATATATCCAACCCCTGTAATACATTTTGATATTACAATCAGAGGTTGAAATTATATATTTATCTTATGCTTCCGCTGTGCATTATATAATTGTGTGGTTTGACTATATTGTTGCCAACATCGTCACGGTAATCCCCCACCGGGCCCACCGGTGAGACACGTGGAAATCGGGGTGTGACAGTGCTGTAGAAATTAAAACTCGAAATGGGATACCATTTAAAGTCAATGGCCAACGGCTGAAACTCTACCGAGGATCCATTGAGGATGAGGAAGAGGAGATCTCGCTTCAAACGGTTAACGAATAAACTCAACATCATACCCGACATGTTACGAACATATGTCAAAGTTCACAAGGTTCAACGCAAGCGAACTCGATGGGCGCGATATGAAATACTCCAAACAAGACCCGAGGAGTACCCTAGGCGAGCATGTACGGACTTGTTAACCATGGTGAACCAACTAGACCGATTCAACAACATCGTGACAGGGCCACTAGCAGTTGCATTGAACACTCGGCTTCGGTCGGTGCATCAATGCACAATGGAGTTTTATAGTACTTTCGCTTTCAATTCAAGGTGTGACCCATTTGACAATGAAGGGGTCACATTTCGGTGTGGCGGGACAACGTACTCAATCTCCATGGCACAGTTTGGATCTATAATAGGACTATACGGTGAAGAGGAATCGGGAAATGAGGAGAACACTGGGGGATTACGAGACTTGGATGAGACCAAACGTCAAGCCGCATGGACTCAAATCGGTGAAGGAATCTACAACCCTAGCAGCACTAAGAGTACCAAACTGAGGGACCCGCTATACCGCTACATTCACAGGCTCCTCACCTACTCGCTGAACCAGCGTCACGACAGTAGTGGCGTTGTGGGGTTGAAAGATTTGGTTGTCCTTCACTGCATCCACAACCGGAAGCCTCTCGATGTTCCATATCTCCTGTTGCGAAACATGCATCTCAATCGCCTTGCTCGAGCTCCAACACCTATCTTCTTTGGGGGATGGGTGTACCGTCTTTTCAAGCACTTCACGAACATTCCAAGGTCCTTTGAAAGAAGTCTGTGGTCGGGACGAGTTGACTACCACATTTGCCGAGCCATGAACTTGCTTTATGAGGCGGAAGACGGGACCGTGAGCTTCCAAAGAATGCAAGGCTATGCATGGAACCCACAGGAGGCCCTAGTTCTTCATGCACCACCTCCCCAATACCAGTACCAACCCCATGGCGATCCGGGTCAATCCTCCTCACAAGGAGGCGGTTTTCCTAACTTTCAAAGTTTACATGATCTTTTGTAGGAAAACCTCATGTGTACCAGGAACACATACAATCTCGCCAACAACACATACCACCGGGTCGGAGCTATTGAGCGCAACATCAACGATATACAAGATGATATCGGTAGCATCCGGGAGTATATGGCGGGGCATGGGGGTGGAGGTGAGGATAGCGATGAAGACATGGAGTAGGAGGCTTGAAGGAACAAGGAGCGGGTTGGTGGTGAGCCCACAGGTTTAAGTACCCTTTTCTATCGAACAATTTATGGCCTGTGTGCCACTTGTTGAACAATTTACTTTCCTGAACTACTTTTTATTTCCGTTTCATTTTTCTACTTTATGCTTGGAGACAATTAACTGTGGTAATGTAGGATGTTTTATGTTTGCTTGGTGTGGTATTGAGTGATGAAACAGGTACAATGCAAGGGTTAGAGTGCTAAACCTTAGCACTTACAGGCCCAAAATGGAGAAACCGGGAGATGAAACCTGTTTTTCAGGCTCACAGACTTTCCACACGGGGACGTGTCCAGCCGACACGCCCCCGTGTTCATCTCCCAGACCTGTTGTTTGGTTACTGACCTGCAATTATTTGCCAGACACAGGGCCGTGTCTAACCAACACGCCCCCGTGTTCATCTTCTGTAAGTTTTCGATACTGGCAGTTCACCACGGGGTCGTGTCCAGCGGACACGGGGCCGTGTCCAGACTGCCAGTAACATAAATCTTTGCTTTTTAACACCACATTACACATCCAATCAACCTAAAAATTTATTTTTGGGACACATTGAGGACAATGTGTAATTTAAGTGTGGGGGGGAAGCTAACACTTTGAAATTTTGCAAGTCCTAACAACAAGCCTTACACAAAACTCTATTGGAACCGCTAAACACCCCAAATTTTTTACAAAAATTTTTATTTCTTTTACTTCTCTGAAGTTTAAGTTAGGAATCCCAAGATTAATAAGGTTATATTTTTATAAAATTTACAACCGAGAGCGTCGTGATAACAAGAACCAACATAAGAAAATTATGAAATGGCATAACAAGTCTAGTTAAAATTTGATTATATATGCTTGATCACATTAAAAAAAACCCATTCCCACAAAAGTGAGTTTTGAGCCTTTATTGAGCATACAAATTTACATCTTTAGACTAAATGCACATTTTTCGTTTCTTGTGTGAATAGCCGCTTGGTTCTTACAACTCTAGAACTTGCCACGACGATTCATTCCCGGTCCTTACCAACTTAAACCCAAGTAAGTAAATGATGGAGGCATTAGGACTAACCATTTTTTTTCTACACCATTATTTTTCATTTTTTTTACCACTTACCCAAAATCCCCCTAGTTAACCCCTTTGAGCCTAAACCTTTCGTTTCTTTACCCTAAACTCTTTTTACCCACCAAAAACCCTTTTTATTTTTCATCCTTTATTTTAGTAACAAGCTCGGTTTTTCGCAAAGCTCGTTCTTTTATGTGACTAAATATATATATATATATATATATATATATATATATATATATATATATGATGAAGTTAAAAACAAACAAGGTATGCAAACAAAAGCTTGTTTGAAGAAATACTTCAAAATAAAAAGTCACTAAAAACAAAGTGTGTTACGAAAACCGACGCTTTTTACGCTTTTCGCCCTTTTACTAACCACTAACCCAACCACCTACCTTTAGCCCAAGCCTAACCCTTCACCCAAAAAGTCCTCTTGATATTTTACAAAGGTATAAAAGTTAAAAAGGAGGAGGATTGATTGCTTGGCAAGCCTATGGAAGGCGTAAGTTCCATGCCGCTCTCGAGTGATTCACTAAAAAAATACACCTTCGACGAGTGTTGAGTGATTTCTCCCGTGAGGTATGTGAACTTGTATATAAATGGAATTTTAAAAAGGCATGTTATGCCCAAATAAGTAATTTATCCTATGAAGCGTTCTAAATAAATCATAACGAATAGGATTGCAAATAAATAAAAATAAAACCCAAAAAGATCTTGGATTCCCGACACTCTATGACAAGCCAAAAACCTTCTCTTCTACCCATTCCATTTGGGAGTGTAAGCCACATTTAAAGAGTTTTGCTTGAGGACAAGCAAAAGTTCAAGTGTGGGGGTATTTGATGTGTGTAAAATGCAACATATAAATAACATCAATTAAGGCATAAAACTAACCCTTTTTAAGTACTAATGTTGGAAAAAGAGTGTTTTTGTCTTCCTTTTGTATTTTCAGGATGAAATGAGCTCAAATTCACAAAAGAAGCAAAAAGACAGCTAATTCTAACAAAAATACAAGAAAAGGAATAAAAGTAGACTGCCCGAACCCTCAACGGCATCTTCCCAAGCAAAGAAGAGAAAACAGAAGCCTGAACACGCCCCGTGCTCAGCCAGCACGGGGCCGTGCCCAAGAAGCAGCAGAAAAGACAAACCTGTAGAAGCTTCTATTGCCCACCACGGGGCCGTGTCCAGTGAGCACGGGGGCGTGGCGAAAGTACAGCAGGCGCATTAATTGTAATTGCGAATTACAATTAATGAAGAGAGAGAGTGTCAGACGGGCACGGGGGCGTGTCCAGCGGACACGGGGCCGTGCCCAGCCTTCTGTTCAGCCTATAAATAGGAGTGCTTGGTTTCATTCCAATCCATCCCTTGGCACACCACCTCTCTCACACTTCATCCACCACCCACCACCACCATAACACCATCATCCACCACCATCATCCATTGTCCATCGTAGAGTGTGTGAGTCGTCTCGGGATCCAAGATTGATAGTAAGAGTTCTTGACAATCAAGGCCATGTTTGCCTAAGTCTCTTACATCACTTGGTGAAGACAAGTGTTTAGTATAATACTTTTTATTTTTAATCTTTTGCACTTTTTATTTGGTTTTGTATTAATGACTTTAATAACTAGTTGCTTATGTTGAAGGTGATCTTTCCTTATCGTTTGTCCGTGGTGTCTTGGCATTATTTTACTGTCTATTTTAAAATAAAAGATTTTCACCATTCATATCTCCACGGTCTATATGGAGGTATGTTGGCTACCTGGTCGGGGGTTAAGGGAACGGTTTGGTACGGGTCTTGCCCTTGTTCAGCGTTTAGAGGTCCTGCATTTAGTCTTTTTGGGAAAATACGTCAGTTTACACTGGTAAATACATTCAACCGACACTTTTGTAAAATGTTTATTAAAATTGATTTGAATGCACAAGGCACAAACTCTTTTATAACTTGGGAGAATTATTTAAATTTATAATCTTGTGAATGGATTACATGTTCCTTATGCGTTCAGTAGCCCGGATCAAGTCCGGGTTAAAGATAAATAGACACACCACATCGACTATTTATGCACTGCCGAGTGTACGCCTACACTCCGCGCTTAGGTCGTGGCCATTTCGTAAAATGATGCCAGGGATATCCGGGATATGGTCATTAACCCCCCAAAGGCTTTTAAGTAACAAGACTGTTTAAACGAGCCGATCAAATTTATTCAATTACCCACTCAATCGATGGAGAATTTGATGCCCGATCAAGCGGTATACTATGTACCGTAACCCAAGCCCATATAACGGAAAATAAGTTAAAAGTATTTACCTTTGCAAGTATAAATCCTTAATCGAATAAATTGTAGATAGCTTTTACTGGTCTCCTATTCTGGAGTGAAGGTTTTAAAATAACCTATTAGAATCCTAACGGGTCTTTAATTTAGCCGTAGCTTAGACCGGTCAGTTTCAAGGGTAGTTACGGTTTAATCGCGTGAAAGGCGAAAACCGTGAATGGAATGTGATTTGGACCCAACAAGTTTGAAGACTTGTTTTATATGGGTATAATAACCACACTCTGGATTTTGGGGTCAAAACAATATGGTTTGACCCGTTTCGGCTAGTTTATGTAAACTAGTTACATAAGCCAAACCGTGCGCGCAAAAGGCGCAACGGGTAACCGTAAGAGTCCTACACTGGTTTCCTAAGTCAATATGCTTTAAAGAGGTTGTGGTATCAGTAGGATACCTTCCATAATGCCCGTAACGAGTTTAAATCCATTTTATGCCCCGTAGGGGTATTTCGGTCTTTTTAAAGATTATAAAAGAGGTTTCTGAGTTCTACAGGAAATCTGAGTTTCCCGAACAGTTTATAAAGTATAAAATACTTTATTTATTATTTAAAATCAGTAGCAACTGGAATCGGGTCAAAAGACCTTGTAGAACTCACGTTATGGCCGAAAAGGTTATATTCGGTATTTACCGAACCGTTGCCATAACCGCAGGTTATGAGCAGGTTAAAAATAATTAAAAATCTTTAAAAATCCCAAAATATTATTTTACATCAGTGTGTAAAAGGTTTGGTGTCGAAATCTGGGTTTAGATAGGCGTTATGCTAATTGCGCTACTTAATTACTAAAGTTTCCGTAATTTGCGCTATTTAGCATAACTCCTATTCTGGACCTCGGATTGACGTGAAATTTTAGGGACATGTTTAGAAATCAGTAACTAAGGTTATGGTTCTTTCACATGTCCAAAATTCTCGTTTTAAATTAAAAAGGGCGTTACAGTCAACTTTTAAGCATTTAACGGAAATGTGTAAGAGACTCGGACAAACAACGAACCGGTCACAGAGGGTTATACCATCATGTAACCTGGTCCTAAGAGAGTCCTAAGGCATATCTAAATCATACTTTAACGGGTCAGAACTGAAGTCAAAGCAAAAGTCAAAGTTTTGCGACTTTCGGCTCCGAACCGGGTCAAAACAGTAAATGGTCGGATCAAACAAGCTTAGACTAGTTAATATACTTATTATCATGTTTTATGAGTGTTTAAACAGGTTACACACCATCTACATTACTGATTATGCATTAAATCGCAAAATAGCATTTCTGTTGACTTTTTCTAAGCACGTTTGACTCGACATTCGGACTAGTTAGAGTGGTAATCAGAGGGTGCCCTTTTAGGGGTTTAAAGCCCACATGATTACCAACATATAACTACCTTTGATATGACAAACCACTGGACCATTTGTGATTTATCGTAAAGTCAATCGTTAGTTACGACGGATTGACTTTTAAGCTAAACTAAGCATAAACTAAGCCACAAAAGGGTAGGCATACTTACAGAAGCTTGGTGCACGACTAGGGATGTTAGAAGAATGCTTTGGAGCTCCTGAGATGAACTAGATGGCAGGTTTGAGGTGTGTTTCAATTGTGTGCAAGGCATTGCCTTTTATAGTGAAAATTTTGGCATAAGATCATTACAACTCACTCTACAATGGCTCATGGATGATCAGCAGGTGTCCTATAGTGCTAGGGGACATGTAGAGGGCGCCCATGCATCAATTAATGCACACAAGATCGTTCACAAGCTCAAACATTGAATCTGTCCAAGAATTCTGCATCTGGGACTCGTACGCGGCCCGCATTAGGATTCAAGCAACTCGGACGCGGGCCGCATGAATCCTAAAGTCAGTAAACGAATCCTCAACTGGCGCGCGGCCCGCATTAGCTCAACCATATCCTTAACGCGGCCCGCCTGAGGGTTGATTTCCAAGATTTTCAAATCTTTTGTAATCATTAACCTGACCTTTCGGTTTCGAAGGGGTAACTTTGTGATTTGGCCCTCGATTATTTACAATTAAGGGCCTCATTACTTTTACCCGCATTGTTAAATCCCCGGTTAGTTTAATTACTATCCGAAAAGCCTTAACTTTTACTGTTGACGCTTTTAACCCCTCGCATACGAATTTGATCATAACTTTCTCGTTTTAAAACGGAACTTCGCGAAATTTATGTCGTATATTCTAGTGAGCGTATTTTACTGTTACAAAGCCTCGGGTTCGTCAAAGGGTCACTCAGAGGTATAAATTAAACATGTTGACACAATTAACCCCTGTAGCTTGTAATCTCTCACTTTCTTCCGCGTTTCGCTCCGTACGATCCATGATTTATTCGTTTGAAGGTACGAGCATCATTTATGGTTACTATACAGTATATTTACCCCTCGTTGACATTTTTAACCCTCGAATTTACATACTTTCAAGGTTTGTCAACTTTAGTCCTTTATTTAGTATTTAATGCCACGTGTAAACTCATGACACGTGTCAACACTTTATTGGACACAAAATTTCGAGGTGTTACACTATGCGAAGGTTTGTGGAGTGGTAGGGTGGCGGTGGTGGCCGACCGCTCCTCTGGTGGTTGTACTTAAAAGCTCTGATACCAAGTTAAACTTTGTAATCAGACTTGTATTAGATTATAATTGTGTGATTAGGGTTAGATGAGGTCGGTGTTTATATAGAACACATTACACATCTAGTCCCTATACTATAATACTTTGTCTAATAAGTTAAACTTTGTAATCAGACTTGTATTAGATTGTAATTGTGTGATTAGGGTTACATGAGGTGGGTGTTTATATAGAACACCATATTACACATCTAGGCCCCATACTATGACACTTTGTCTAATACTCCCCCACAAACAAAGCAAGGGATCAACTTTGTTTGAAAAATGAAAACATAAAACATAAAGATAGTGGTCTTCATTCTTCTCCGCCTTGCTTTATTTTGCTTTTCATGAACCCCACCATTTTTTTCGGTGACACCTCGGTGTTCGCTACCGGTGACACTAACTAGGGTTTGTTCCCCTTCTTTAAACGACACATTTCCTTGGGCTTTTGTTTCCCTTTGTCGTTCTTCTCTCGGATTGTATAAACAGCCACCGTTGTATGGTGGTAGGGAGGAAAATAGTATGGCTACTTGTTTGTAGCAGCGACGACTGAAACCGGATCTAGGGTTTCGTATTTGCTAGGGTTTGCAGTGGCGGCGGCTAGGGTTTGTGGTGATGGTTGTAGGTAGAGGTGTACAAATCGGTTTTTTTTCAAAAAACGGTTTCAGTTATTAACCAAACCGGTTTTTTTCACCTAAAACGAAAACCGGTTTTTTTTTATAACCGGTTTCGGTTACTAACCGGTTTTTCAAATCCAAAACAATAACCGGTGTAACCGGTTAGGACCGGTTTTTAACCGGTTTTTCCCAAAAAAAAAAACGGTTTTTTCCGGTTTTAACCGGTTTTTTTAAAACCGGTTTCGGTTATTAACCGGTTTTTCAGATCAAGATTAGTAACCGGTCACAAACCGACGGTTCGGTTATAAAACCGGTCCGGTTATAAAAAAACCGGTTAAAAAAAAACCGGTTTCGGTTTTTTTCCCGGTTTCGGTTCTAAAACCGGTTTTTTTGTACACCTCTAGTTGTAGGTGTGGCGGCTATGGTTTGGGGTGGTGGTTGTAGGTAGGGATGAGCAAAATGAACCCGGTACCGGTACCGAACCGGGTACCTTTTCGGAACCGACTTTTAACATTTTCGGTACCGGTCCGGTACGGTACCGGTTCAGTACCGGTTTTTACCCTCAAATACCGGTACCGAACCGGTACCGGTACCGAACAGTACCGAACCGGGTATATTCGGTACCGGTACCCACTTTTGAGGTCTTTGGTACCGGTTCTTTCGGTACCGGACGGTACCGAGCTCATCCCTAGTTGTAGGTGCGGTAACGACTAGGATTTGGGTTGTGGTTGTTGAAGATGGTATTTGGTGGTGGCCACAGGCAGTAATAGAAAGGAAGAAGAAGAAAAAAACGAACGGCGTTGTTTGTGGTGGTGGTGGGGCGGTCGGCCCTAACCTCTGGTACCAAGTTAAATCAGAGAAGTGTATTGTATAAGTTGTGATTAGGGTTATATTAGATGGTTTATATAGACCACGGAGACTTCAGCATTCCGGGCATGCCAAATCCTCCAAGTTGTTGCCGATGCCACTGTGTACACGAGCCGCCTCCATATTTTGTTGCAATGGTTGTTTTTCACCGCATCCAGAACATCCTTAAGGTTATCGTAATGCTCGGGAGGTTTTAGCCAAAGCCACACAAAGACGTTCCACCATAGGCTTTTCGCCAATACACAGGAGACAAAAATATGGTTAGGGTCTTCATCCATGATGCCGCATCTCGGACATAAAGTGTCCGGAAGTCCAACTCCTCTCGAAACAAGGCCTTTTTTAGCTGTCACTTTTCCCATAATGGTCCGCCATTGTTGTTTGCCTAGCACCAATCATCCTTTCCGCTTGTTAAACTTTGATGTCACTGACCTGCCCCCACTCAGGTGCAGAACCCGGAGGTTTACTCCACTCCCACCCCCACTGACTAATCACCTGCGAGCCCAAACAACAGTCTGCAACAGTAATGTTTCTGTTCTTAGCGATATTGTAAATATCCTGGTACACTTCTAAAAGCGGAACTGATCCAACCAAATATCTTTCCGGAATTTTGTGTTTGCCCCATTGCCCAATTTGACACGCATCTTCTCTTTAACATTGACTCCATACTTGAGCAATTCCACATCCATGTTACCGATGTCTTTCCAAATGCCTGTAATTGTTTTCTTTAGCGGGATCAATTTATTATCCTATTTGGTCATATGTATGGCGGCCACCAACTCCGCCCAAAGTTGTTTCGGGTTGTCTTTGTATCTCCACCACCTTTTCGAGAGCATGGCCAGGTTGAAATCCTTCATACACCCATCCCTATGCCATCCGCTCTTGGGTTTTGTTATCAAGTCCCACAGAATCCACCAAATTTTGTGCCCATTGCCGTGTTTCCCCAAACAAAATTGCCTCTTTTTTTCGAGCTTATTAATTCTCACTTTGGGAGCCATGAAAAGTGATAAATAATAGGGATGGTAAACTACCCAAAATAGTTTTCGCCAGTGTTACTCTTCCGGCGAATGAAAGGTGTTTGGCCTTCCACTTAGAAAGCTTGTTATTGAATCCATCAAATCACCGGTTGCCAATGCCTAGCTCACTTCATGTTAACACCGATCGGGATTCCAAGATATGTAAAAGGGAACGTTCCTGCTTCACATTTTAGCATATTTGCAAACCGGTCGATCTGATGTTGCTCCACACCGACTCCAAATAATTGACATTTTTTGTGATTTAGACCCATAACGAGATTTACCCACCTTAGGAGCCGTGAGAGACTAACCCGGCTTTATTATCAACATTACAATAAGATTAATCATGGTTAGCGTTAATTGACTCGATAATATACATTGAGCTCGGGTTGAGTCGACTCGAATAGATAGCAAGGAAATTATGCAAATATGCATGTACACCAGGGTAAAAAAATGAAAAGGTTCCATCTAAATAAGGCTAGAGAAAGCTTTATGAGACTTTTAAGTGTTTTAAACTCGAGCTTAAGCCGATTTTGAACCATAAACTCCTAGTATTCTCCAAAAGCAACCATAATATTCACTATTCAGATCAATCTCTCGTCCTCGTCGTCTTCTTCCTCGGGTATTTCTGAACTTTGCGCTTTGCCTTCAGTGGCAGGAGTTACTTCATGGATTTTCATGGTTTCTACAAGAATTTCTTCTTCAACCCCGGATTCTACAAGAATGTCTTCTTCTTCAACCCGGTAATAAACCTTGCATAGATCAAAAATTAATTAACGAGAGGTGAACATATCATGAAAAATAGGCGTATATACAAAGAATGTGAATGGATGTTTTACCACACAAGTCCGTGGCGGTGAGAGAACTTTGAACGAGTTAGGACGGTTATTGAAGTTTGTTTCCGGAACTCCTGGTAGTCCTTCGGGCGAAGTGAAATGATCAACATCATGACCAACCTAACCAAGAATAGTGAAACGTCTAGTTAACTTAGACTGCGTTTTATTTAAATGGGGTGCAAGATTGACTTTTCAAAGTTAACGGGCTTTCGTTCAAAGTTCAAAATCCCCAAAACCGTATTACCTACCAAGAAAGTTTTTGACTTTTGATTGTTACAATATTATATCACAAGTATCTAGTGGTGGTCATAAAATGTTGAAACCGACTGAACCGAAGCAAATCGACTAGTTCCGACGGTTTGGGATATATACAGTTCGGCCCACGGTTTACAATTTGAAAAACCGGGTTTAACGAGTCAGCCGACAGTTAATGTTTTCGGGACAAAGTAATGAAAACAACTGAGTTAACTATGTATCTAAAAATAATAGATTTGCTTACTCTTCCATGCCCACCGAATTCCCACGCATCGCTGTCCAGAGCAACTCTATATTTCCCCGGTAAATCGCAACCAACTTTGTACCTGTTGTATCATATACTTTTAAATTACCAATTTACCCACGGTATTGATTCTGTAAGTTTGGTCAACAAGAATTCCCTATATTGTTAAAGGTAGGGGTGTGAATTTCTGACATGAACCTAACACGAAATTCGTGGGTTTGGATTTAGTCTAAACGGGTTCGGGTCAGTTTCAGGTTGAAACCGTTTAGTTAAACGGGTCAGGTTCGGGTCAACCCGGTCGGGTTGGCAGGTTGACCCGTTTAACCCATTTATATTAAAATTATATTTTTACAATATGTTTTATTTCATAAGTTGATTAGGTGTGTAATTTTATGTCATAAATATAACTTAAAAAGGGAAATTGACATAATATTTCATAATTTTAATGTAATTTTATTATATAAATTTGTGTTTTCTCGTAGTAGATGTTA
This sequence comes from Helianthus annuus, assembly GCF_002127325.2. Lineage (NCBI taxonomy): Eukaryota > Viridiplantae > Streptophyta > Magnoliopsida > Asterales > Asteraceae > Helianthus > Helianthus annuus. The sequence goes on along the minus strand of NC_035440.2, from coordinate 19,773,360 downwards.
ATTTTAATATATTAATTTTCTGAAAAAAATTAAAAAATAAAAAATTTCGGGTCGAATGGGTCGGGTTCGGGTCAGACTGAGAATATTCGGGTCGGGTTCGGGCTCATATGTATGACACAATTTTCGGGTTCGGGTCAGGTTCAGGTTCGTCTAAAATTTTCGGGTTTGGGTCGGGTTAAACCCGCCAACCCACGAACACGACCTGTTTAACACCCCTAGTTAAAGGGACGTTTTTGACATTTGACTAACGATCAAACCCTTTATTAAACTACAAATATTGCAATATGCATGCATAGGGTAAAGATGTACATACCCGTCATACGTGTTATCGGGATGGAAATTGAAAACAAACACTAGATCTCCCCTTTCAAACACGATAACCTTGTCTTCTTCATCCGCGCTGCTCACGATCTGTTTGGTTGATGCGAGGAAGGAAAACTTGTCATCGAGCAAGTTCATAGCTCTATCAAATTCGTTCATAAACTGCATTTGAAAACTCACGGGATGGATTTATAAATGTGATCAACTTTAATCATACAATTAGATAAAGAAAAATACAAACCTTGTATCTTAAGTGCTCTGTATCAACAAGTTCCCATTGGCGTCTGCACTTATCGTAGCTCCAATCATTTCCTACTCTCGGGAAATCGATCCACTCGGGATGACCAAACTGTAACAAAACTCGAAAATATTAATACGTTACACATGAGCAAGAAATACATAAATATATACATATATGTTTGTAAATTTACCTCATTTCCCATGAAATTAAGGTAGCCTTCTCCTCCCAGTGCCATTGTTAAAAAATGAACCATCTGCAACACACAATCTAGATATGAATTAGTTCGAATATATATATATATATATATATATATATATATATATATATATATATATATATATATATATATATATAGAGAGAGAGAGAGAGAGAGAGACCGGTTATTGTACAAATTGCCTTAACGTACGCTGCGTACGAGACACAGTATCAACATGCGCTTTTTTTTGAACATGCGATTTTGGTTTTGCGATATTTTCTTTAACATACAAATTTTTTTAACATGCGAACTTTTTTTATAACATGCGATCTTTGGTTTTTTACAACATGCGAGATTTCCTTTCTGGGTTTGTAACGTGCGAACTTGCCATAGTGTACGCCAAGTTCTCGAAGTGTGAATTTTGGCTACAAGAAGTGCAATTCTTAGGACATATGGTGAATCATGAAGGTATTCACGTAGATCCTGCTAAGATAGAAGCAATTACCAATTGGAAGGTTCCGCAAACCGCAATGGAAATTAGAAGTTTTATAGGTTTAGCTGGATACTATAGACGGTTTATTAAAGATTTTTCCAAAATAGCTGTACCATTAACTAAGCTAACCTGTAAAGCCATTAAGTTTGAATGGGGACCTAAACAAGAAGAAGCCTTTAGAATCTTGAAGCAAAAATTAACAAATGCTCCAATCTTAGCCTTACCAGAAGGAACTGAAGATTTTGAAATATATTGCGATGCTTCAAAACTAGGATATGGATGTGTGCTTATGCAACGCAAAAAGGTCATTGCATATGCTTCAAGACAATTGAAAAAGCACGAAGAAAATTACACGACTCATGATTTAGAATTAGGAGCTATAATTTTTGCCCTTAAGATATGGAGACATTATCTGTATGGAAGTAAGTTTACTGTTTATACAGATCATAAAAGTTTAAGGTATATATTTGGGCAAAAAGAGTTAAATATGAGGCAAAGAAGATGCATGGAAATCCTGAGTGATTACGACTGTGATATTCAATATCACGAAGGAAAGGCAAACATAGTCGCAGATGCCTTAAGTCGTAAGTATCATGAGAAGCAAAAGCGAGTCCGTGCTCTTAGAATAAATCTACAAGTAGATTTAATGGAACAATTGAAGGAGATTCAGGAAACAGCAATCAAAGATGATGATGAAGGAATGAAAGGTTACATAAAAGAATTGGAACAAGGAAATGATGGAATTTGGAAATTCCACAAAAGCAGAATTTGGGTACCTAAGCAGGGAAATTTAAGATCTAAGATTTTAGAGGAAGCTCATAAATCTAGGTATACTATACACCCAGGAAACAATAAGATGTACCAAGATTTAAGAAAGAATTTCTGGTGGATTGGAATGAAAAAGGATATAGCTAGATATGTTTCTAAATGTTTTACTTGTTCACAAGTTAAAGCAGAACATCAGAAACCTTCAGGTCTACTACAACAATTAGAAATTCCAGTATGGAAGTGGGAACTTATAACAATGGATTTTGTTACTAAGTTACCCAAAACCAGAAAAGGTAACGATGCGATTTGGGTAATTGTGAATCGATTAACCAAATCTGCTCACTTTTTACCTATGAAAGAAACCTTTAGCATGGAAAGATTGGCAAAGTTGTATGTAGATAAGGTCGTATCTTTACATGGAGTTCCACTCTCCATTGTATCAGATAGAGATAGTCGGTTCACTTCCCATTTTTGGAAAAGCTTCCAAGAAGCAATGGGAACTCGACTAAACCTCAGTACTGCATATCATCCACAAACAGACGGGCAAAGTGAAAGGACGATCCAAACTCTAGAAGACATGCTCCGAGCATGTGTAATTGATTTTGGTGGTAATTGGGATAACCATTTACCCTTAATTGAATTCTCCTATAATAATAGTTATCACTCAAGCATCGAAGTTGCTCCATTCGAAGCACTGTATGGACGCAAGTGCAGAACTCCAGTTTGTTGAGCAGAAACAGGAGAAAGTCAATTATCAGGTCCAGAGATTGTACAAGAAACCACAGACAAGATAACTCGAATCAAAGAAAGACTGAAGACGGCTCGAGATCGCCAGAAAAGCTATGCAGACAATCGCCGCAAGCCACTAGAATTCCAGATAGGAGACAAAGTACTTTTGAAAGTCTCTCCTTGGAAAGGAGTAGTACGATTCGGTAAGAAAGGAAAACTAAGCCCAAGATACGTAGGACCATTTCCAGTAATCCAACGTATAGGACCAGTTGCTTATCGATTACAACTACCAGAAGAATTAGCTGGAGTACATGATATATTTCATGTATCCAACCTCAAGAAATGTTTATCAGACGAATCCCTCGTAGTACCTCTTCAAGATATAGAGGTAAATGAAAAGCTGAAATTTGTAGATAAACCACTGCAAATAGAAGACAAGAAAATCAAGTTTCTCAAACACAAACGACTAGTGCTAGTCAAAGTCAAATGGGATTCAAAGAGAGGGCCAGAATACACTTGGGAGTTAGAATCAGAAATGAAGCGGAAATACCCTCATCTATTCCAATAAATCTCGAGGACGAGATTTTTCTTAAAGGTGGGGAGGATGTAACAACTCTCACAAAAAGTAATAATTAGGATATAATTAGTTAATAAGAAAACCCTAATTGAGACCCCCAAGTGATTCTGTATAAACCCTAAAATTTTCAGAACAATCGGAATCAGGATCAGGGCCCCTAAAACTCAGGGGGGGATAAACCTAGTGATAATTATCAATAAAAATTCGTTGTCCAAATTGAATTTCGTTTAAGAGTTGAGTCAGCAAGGCTAGTCCCGAACCCAGCTAGCCTATATAATTAGACTGCTTCCCTTACGGACCGTAAGGGAAATGGCATACGGTCCGTAAGCGTGTCCAAAAATCAGTATAAATAGCAGACATTGGCACTTGCTTTCTGAAGTTAAAACGACGTAAGAATTCTCTGTGTACGTCGAATTATAGCAACAACAGTCCACACCACACACTAATTTACGAAGTGCTGCCACAAAACAGGGTAATAACTCGATCGCTATTACGATTCATTTTCCGACCGATCAATATATCCAATGGATGTTTAAGTGCCGCCCACATTAGGGTTATACTTTGTCGTTTGTCGTTAATTCGATGAATGTTTAAGTATCGCACTTTGTCGTTCGTTGTGAGAATTTGATCTCGTGAGTTATCGTAAATGCTGTATTGATCACTAACCCGGTTTTGTGTGCATTGTTATTTAAATTAGGTTAACAAGGCTAATCCATACTCTGTCCGTGTTAAATCTGCAATGTGAGTCATTCTCTTTTTATTAAATGTTTTACAATACTCCAAATTATTTTCAGAATTATAATTACAGTGATTAAGTTTATGTAATCACCAAATTACAGCCGGTATGTGGGGTATTGTGCACAATACTACTGTTGTTATCACTTTAGGTGGGCGAACCTAAAATTTAGTGATATTTGTCATTCATTGGGGCAGCCAATGGTGATATGACCACAGTCACAGATTCTGTCAAGTGACAAATATTGTGGGTAGTTGGTTGATATCAGAAACATTGTAATCTCTCTTAATACTGTAAATTATAATAAACGAGTCATTTTAAATAGGATGATTCACTCAGTATTTCCCGCTGACAAAATCTTTTTCAAACATGTTTCAGGTGATCTATTGTAATGCAGGAAAAATGCTGGGGAGCATTTCAAGCTTAAGAAAGTGGCTCATAATAAAATAAAGAAATATGTTTTGTAAAAATAAAGATTTCTCAGTGAAATCCTGTTATTGTAAATTACCGGGTTTATATCCCGAGTTGTGAAATAAAATAATCAGGAAAAGTTTTTAGCTTTAAAAAGATCCTGATGATAAACTTCCGCTGCTAAAATCAATTAAATGGATATCACGGGATTTCTGTCCCGCGACTCCTGAAACGGGTCAAACCGGGTCGGGGCCGTGACAGAAAAAAGGTGGTATCAGAACCACTGAGTTAAGCTAATTAAGTATTTAGAAATACTTAATTTTCCTGATTACTATTATGTGATTATGTGTTTTATTAAACTGACTATTTGTTAGTTACAGTATGGGTAAGCAAAAACTGCTAAATATCTATCTTAAATTAGATAGGTCAGTCAACGAAGAGGGAAGTTCATCCCAAACCAAATCTTCAAAACTCCCTGCAATTTCTGAAGAAGGAATATTTATGCGAAAAGCACAATATGAGAAACCACTTTCTCCTAGAAAAAAGAGTATGATTATTAAGAAAAGTAAAGAGCAAATCCGAGAAAAGAAGATTAAAAAGGAAACCCAGGAATTAATCAATAAATCACCTTGGGAAGACAAGCTAGATGAGAAATGGGCAAATTTGTATATGCTAGCCACTGTAGCAGAACATGCAGATCTTTAAACACCCTAAGTCTAGTAATAACATTTCCCAGTAAATAAATAAATAAATCTGAGTGTGTTCTTTCCTGTTATTTTGTACAAATAGTGTGCAATAAAACTTTAGTGTTTATTTGTTAAACTTTGTTCCAAAATTTTGCCTTAGCATTTTTGTGCATTTTGTATATATGCTACACAGCATGAGTGGGATATCTGAAGCCTTTCAGAACCTCAATCTTTACCCGGTGAATATAGAAGTTTCCAAAGAAATTACTGAATATTTTCCTGATGTGGAACAACCTGTAGAATTCAATGCTCCACCTTTGACAAAGCCAAAACGAAAGAAAAGAAAGAATTATGTATGGGGGAGTTGTATACGTAGGAAAAAGCCAGCTACAAAACTTCCTAAAATAAACAATCCTTTGGAAAAAGGAAAAGAAACTGTAACTAAGGAAAATTCTAAACAGCAGGAGATGGAAACTGAAGTCAAGGAAGATTCTAGGCAAATGGGAATGCAGTTTGAGGAATATTCTAAGGAAATAGAAATGGAAGTTGGACAAGGTTCTAGACTAACTCAGATGGAAATTGGAGAGAGCTCCAATCAAAACCAGGGAATAACTTTTCAGGAGGAAATAGATTTTCTATTAGCAAGCTGTGAGACTATTCAGCCTGTTAATACTAATATTTTTACCTATCCTATTGAAAATCAACTCCCTATGAATTTTGAACCAGCAATCCCAGAACCAATAATTCATTCCCAACCTGTAGGAATGGACGAATGGTGGACGAATGATTGGCAATTTCAAAATATTATCAACGATCCTTATTCCTTTCTTCCACAATTCGATCCAGAACCCCTACTAATCCACCAATGAGTAATGAAAATATGGCTGAACTTCGCCATTATGGTGAAGAATTGATGGATGCAGGAAATAGAATCAGGGAGATAGGGGGACAAATTGCCTGGAAGTATGATGAAAGGGAATTTCGTTTTTAGGACGACAAGTGATGAAAGATAGTAGGATGGTAAAACTATAGTTATGTAGCGAAAGTAATAGTAAAATCAGTCTGTAAATAACTACGAATAAAACTTTGTAAGATATGGGTGTGTAGTGATGCATATTATAACCGATATAAAATGGAACCGAGAAATCGATAGTTTTGACTATACGTGTATTGTAAATTATTTGATTGTTTTTTTTATAATTGCTATTTATTATCTGATTGTTTTCTTTATAGTTGCTATTTATCAGATACTAATAAAAAAATTATATATATTATCAGATGGCAAATATTGGTAATGAATCGGTAAATGAGGTTAATCAATTAGAGCAACATCCAGGGGATCAATATATGACTAGGCAAGATATTGAAAATATTGTTGCTCAAGGGATAGCCAATGCTATTCCAACAATCGTTGCTGCTGTGAAAAGTCCAATCGAACCGCAACACATCGTTCCTAGTAAACGTATTTCTGAAGATAACTTCAGTAATAGTATAAACGGGGGCAATAATCATGTTAATCATGATAATGAATCCCAGCACACGCCGCTCCCTAAGAAACTGAAAGCTGCAACACCTGGTTGCACTTTCAAAGAATTCCTTGCTTGTAAACCCACTGAATTTGCAGGCAATGAAGGGGCAACTGCCTCACTGCGTTGGTTAGAGAAAACCGAAGCAGTAATTGCAATAAGTAAGTGTGCCAAAAATGATCAGGTTATGTACGCATCAAATCTTTTTAAAGAAGGAGCACTCGAATGGTGGAACACTGTGTTACAAGCTAAAGGAAGAAATAGGGCTTATGCTATGACTTGGGAAGAATTTAAGAATCTGGTAGAAAGAAAATTCTGTCCTGAGTATGAAAAGGAACAAATGGCAAATAAGTTCCTAAATCATCGGATGATAGGTGTAGATTGTCGCGGTTATACTTCGACATTCTTTGAATATGCTAGAGTGGTACCAACACTGGCTTCGCCAGAACCGGTACTCATTTCTCGCTATATTTGGGGATTAATTAGCGAAATTCGCAATATCGTTAAAGCTGCGAGACCTCGCACTATTGACGATGCAGTAGAATTAGCTAACACCCTAACTGATGAACTGGTACGCACAAGAGATGAAGACAGGAAAAAGGAACTAGCTCAGAAAATTACCCAAGGATTTCGGGTGGGTAATAGTGGTAATTTCAAGAAAAGAGGAGCAGGGCAATCTTCAACTCTGCCATTCTGCAAAACTTGCAAAAAGAAACATTTCGGAAGATGTAATATAACTTGCAATTTTTGCAAAACTATAGGACATCGTGAAGAAAACTGCAGAAAGAAATCCATAATTTGTTACAATTGTGGAGAAGCCGGACATTTCAAAACAGAATGTCCTAAATTAGTCAAACCAGTAGACAACAAACCCAAGGCAACCGAAGGAGTTACTAAGAAGAATGTCAGGGCATTCCAGCTAACCACTCAAGAAGCCGAGCTCATTCCAGATGTGATAGCTGGTACATTCCTAGTTCACAACGTATACGCAAAAGTATTATTTGACTCGGGTACAAATCAAAGTTTTATAAATACTTTATTCTGCCAAGCTCTTAAGTTACCATTAACATACATTAGGCAGATTTTTACAGTCGAAACCGCAGATGGGAATTCAGTAAAAATCAATCAGGTTTTGCAAAAAGTAGAAATAGAACTTTCAGGTCATAAATTTGCTGCAAACCTATTACCTATGAAATTAGCTGAATTTGATGTTGTGTTAGGAATAGATTGGTTAATAGCCAACCATGCTCAAATCATTTGTGATAAAAACTCTATAGAAATTCAAACACCTACTGGAGAAGTAATCATGATTACAGGAGATAAACCGCGTAAACCCATGAAGTTCATATCAGTAATGAAAGTTGCTAATTATGAACGAAAACAAGGAATAGTATATATGATTTCAGTAATCATTAGTACTAAGGGTAAAGAACTTAAGGAAATTCCTGTAGTCTCAGAATACCTAGATATATTCCCAGAAGATTTACCTGGATTACCACCAGATAGGGAAGTAGAATTTAGGATTCATCTAATTCCAGGAACTACACCGATAGCCAAGGCACCTTATCGGTTAGCTCCTACCGAAATGTTAGAACTAAAGAAGCAATTAGATGAATTATTAAGCAAAGGATTCATACAACCTAGCTCATCCCCTTGGGGAGCTCCAGTGTTGTTTGTGAAAAAGAAAGATGGATCAATGAGAATGTGTATCGATTATAGAGAGCTAAATAAGGTTACAATTAAGAATCGATACCCATTACCTAGGATTGATGATCTTTTCGATCAATTGCAAGGCGCTAGGTACTTTTCTAAGATAGACTTGCGCTCCGGATATCATCAATTAAAGGTTCAAGAAGAAGACATACCTAAAACTGCTTTTAGAACTAGGTATGGACATTATGAGTTTACAGTCATGCCCTTCGGCTTAACTAATGCACCTGCAGCATTTATGGACATGATGAACAGGATCTGTAAACCATATTTGGATAAATTTGTAATTGTTTTCATAGACGATATACTTATTTATTCAAAAAGTCAGGACGAACATTGTCAGCACATGCATGCACTCTTAACTTTGTTAAGAAAAGAAAAGTTGTACGCCAAGTTCTCGAAGTGTGAATTTTGGCTACAAGAAGTGCAATTCTTAGGACATATGGTGAATCATGAAGGTATTCACGTAGATCCTGCTAAGATAGAAGCAATTACCAATTGGAAGGTTCCGCAAACCGCAATAGAAATTAGAAGTTTTATAGGTTTAGCTGGATACTATAGACGGTTTATTAAGGATTTTTCCAAAATAGTTGTACCATTAACTAAGCTAACCTGTAAAGCCATTAAGTTTGAATGGGGACCTAAACAAGAAGAAGCCTTTAGAATCTTGAAGCAGAAATTAACAAATGCTCCAATCTTAGCCTTACCAGAAGGAACTGAAGATTTTGAAATATATTGTGATGCTTCAAAACTAGGATATGGATGTGTGCTTATGCAACGCAAAAAGGTCATTGCATATGCTTCAAGACAATTGAAAAAGCATGAAGAAAATTATACGACTCATGATTTAGAATTAGGAGCTATAATTTTTGCCCTTAAGATATGGAGACATTATCTGTATGGAAGTAAGTTTACTGTTTATACAGATCATAAAAGTTTAAGGTATATATTTGGGCAAAAAGAGTTAAATATGAGGCAAAGAAGATGCATGGAAATCCTGAGTGATTACGACTGTGATATTCAATATCACGAAGGAAAGGCAAACATAGTCGCAGATGCCTTAAGTCGTAAGTATCATGAGAAGCAAAAGCGAGTCCGTGCTCTTAGAATAAATCTACAAGTAGATTTAATGGAACAATTGAAGGAGATTCAGGAAACAGCAATCAAAGATGATGATGAAGGAATGAAATGTTACATAAAAGAATTGGAACAAGGAAATGATGGAATTTGGAAATTCCACAAAAGCAGAATTTGGGTACCTAAGCAGGGAAATTTAAGATCTAAGATTTTAGAGGAAGCTCATAAATCTAGGTATACTATACACCCAGGAAACAATAAGATGTACCAAGATTTAAGAAAGAATTTCTGGTGGATTGGAATGAAAAAGGATATAGCTAGATATGTTTCTAAATGTTTTACTTGTTCACAAGTTAAAGCAGAACATCAGAAACCTTCAGGTCTACTACAACAATTAGAAATGCCAGTATGGAAGTGGGAACTTATAACAATGGATTTTGTTACTAAGTTACCCAAAACCAGAAAAGGTAACGATGCGATTTGGGTAATTGTGGACCGATTAACCAAATCTGCTCACTTTTTACCTATGAAAGAAACCTTTAGCATGGAAAGATTGGCAAAGTTGTATGTAGATAAGGTCGTATCTTTACATGGAGTTCCACTCTCCATTGTATCAGATAGAGATAGTCGGTTCACTTCCCATTTTTGGAAAAGCTTCCAAGAAGCAATGGGAACTCGACTAAACCTCAGTACTGCATATCATCCACAAACAGACGGGCAAAGTGAAAGGACGATCCAAACTCTAGAAGACATGCTCCGAGCATGTGTAATTGATTTTGGTGGTAATTGGGATAACCATTTACCCTTAATTGAATTCTCCTATAATAATAGTTATCACTCAAGCATCGAAGCTGCTCCATTCGAAGCACTGTATGGGCGCAAGTGCAGAACTCCAGTTTGTTGAGCAGAAACAGGAGAAAGTCAATTATCAGGTCCAGAGATTGTACAAGAAACCACAGACAAGATAACTCGAATCAAAGAAAGACTGAAGACGGCTCGAGATCGCCAGAAAAGCTATGCAGACAATCGCCGCAAGCCACTAGAATTCCAGATAGGAGACAAAGTACTTTTGAAAGTCTCTCCTTGGAAAGGAGTAGTACGATTCGGTAAGAAAGGAAAACTAAGCCCAAGATACGTAGGACCATTTCCAGTAATCCAACGTATAGGACCAGTTGCTTATCGATTACAACTACCAGAAGAATTAGCTGGAGTACATGATATATTTCATGTATCCAACCTCAAGAAATGTTTATCAGACGAATCCCTCGTAGTACCTCTTCAAGATATAGAGGTAAATGAAAAGCTGAAATTTGTAGAGAAACCACTGCAAATAGAAGACAAGAAAATCAAGTTTCTCAAACACAAACGACTAGTGCTAGTCAAAGTCAAATGGGATTCAAAGAGAGGGCCAGAATACACTTGGGAGTTAGAATCAGAAATGAAGCGGAAATACCCTCATCTATTCCAATAAATCTCGAGGACGAGATTTTTCTTAAAGGTGGGGAGGATGTAACAACTCTCACAAAAAGTAATAATTAGGATATAATTAGTTAATAAGAAAACCCTAATTGAGACCCCCAAGTGATTCTGTATAAACCCTAAAATTTTCAGAACAATCGGAATCAGGATCAGGGCCCCTAAAACTCAGGGGGGGATAAACCTAGTGATAATTATCAATAAAAATTCGTTGTCCAAATTGAATTTCGTTTAAGAGTTGAGTCAGCAAGGCTAGTCCCGAACCCAGCTAGCCTATATAATTAGACTGCTTCCCTTACGGACCGTAAGGGAAATGGCATACGGTCCGTAAGCGTGTCCAAAAATCAGTATAAATAGCAGACATTGGCACTTGCTTTCTGAAGTTAAAACGACGTAAGAATTCTCTGTGTACGTCGAATTATAGCAACAACAGTCCACACCACACACTAATTTACGAAGTGCTGCCACAAAACAGGGTAATAACTCGATCGCTATTACGATTCATTTTCCGACCGATCAATATATCCAATGGACGTTTAAGTGCCGCCCACATTAGGGTTATACTTTGTCATTTGTCGTTAATTCGATGAATGTTTAAGTATCGCACTTTGTCGTTCGTTGTGAGAATTTGATCTCGTGAGTTATCGTAAATGCTGTATTGATCACTAACCCGGTTTTGTGTGCATTGTTATTTAAATTAGGTTAACAAGGCTAATCCATATTCTGTCCGTGTTAAATCTGCAATGTGAGTCATTCTCTTTTTATTAAATGTTTTACAATACTCCAAATTATTTTCAGAATTATAATTACAGTGATTAAGTTTATGTAATCACCAAATTACAGCCGGTATGTGGGGTATTGTGCACAATACTACTGTTGTTATCACTTTAGGTGGGCGAACCTAAAATTTAGTGATATTCGTCATTCATTGGGGCAGCCAATGGTGATATGACCACAGTCACAGATTCGGTCAAGTTTCAAATATTGTGGGTAGCTGGTTGATGTCAGAAACATTGTAATCTCTATTAATACTGTAAATTATAATAAACGAGTCATTTTAAATAGGATGATTCACTCAGTATTTCCCGCTGACAAAATCTTTTTCAAACATGTTTCAGGTGATCTATTGTAATGCAGGAAAAATGCTGGGGAGCATTTCAAGCTTAAGAAAGTGGCTCATAATAAAATAAAGAAATATGTTTTGTAAAAATAAAGATTTCTCAGTGAAATCCTGTTATTATAAATTACCGGGTTTATATCCCGAGTTGTGAAATAAAATAATCAGGAAAAGTTTTTAGCTTTAAAAAGATCCTGATGATAAACTTCCGCTGCTAAAATCAATTAAATGGATATCACGGGATTTCTGTCCCGCGACTCCTGAAACGAGTCAAACCGGGTCGGGGCCGTGACAGAAAAAAGGTGGTATCAGAGCCACTGAGTTAAGCTAATTAAGTATTTAGAAATACTTAATTTTCCTGATTACTATTATGTGATTATGTGTTTTATTAAACTGACTATTTGTTAGTTACAGTATGGGTAAGCAAAAACTGCTAAATATCTATCTTAAATTAGATAGGTCAGTCAACGAAGAGGGAAGTTCATCCCAAACCAAATCTTCAAAACTCCCTGCAATTCCTGAAGAAGGGATATTTATGCGAAAAGCGCAATATGAGAAACCACTTTCTCCTAGAAAAATGAGTATGATTATTAAGAAAAGTAAAGAGCAAATCCGAGAAATGAAAATTAAAAAGGAAACCCAGGAATTAATCAATAAATCACCTTGGGAAGACAAGCTAGATGAGAAATGGGCAAATTTGTATATGCTAGCCACTGTAGCAGAACATGCAGATCTTTAAACACCCTAAGTCTAGTAATAACATTTCCCAGTAAATAAATAAATAAATCTGAGTGTGTTCTTTCCTGTTATTTTGTACAAATAGTGTGCAATAAAACTTTAGTGTTTATTTGTTAAACTTTGTTCCAAAATTTTGCCTTAGCATTTTTGTGCATTTTGTATATATGCTACACAGCATGAGTGGGATATCTGAAGCCTTTCAGAACCTCAATCTTTACCCGGTGAATATAGAAGTTTCCAAAGAAATTACTGAATATTTTCCTGATGTGGAACAACCTGTAGAATTCAATGCTCCACCTTTGACAAAGCCAAAACGAAAGAAAAGAAAGAATTATATATGGGGGAGTCGTATACGTAGGAAAAAGCCAGCTACAAAACTTCCTAAAATAAACAATCCTTTGGAAAAAGGAAAAGAAACTGTAACTAAGGAAAATTCTAAACAGCAGGAGATGGAAACTGAAGTCAAGGAAGATTCTAGGCAAATGGGAATGCAGTTTGAGGAATATTCTAAGGAAATAGAAATGGAAGTTGGACAAGGTTCTAGACTAACTCAGATGGAAATTGGGGAGAGCTCCAATCAAAACCAGGGAATAACTTTTCAGGAGGAAATAGATTTTCTATTAGCAAGCTGTGAGACTATTCAGCCTGTTAATACTAATATTTTTACCTATCCTATTGAAAATCAACTCCCTATGAATTTTGAACCAGCAATCCCAGAACCAATAATTCATTCCCAACCTGTAGGAATGGACGAATGGTGGACGAATGATTGGCAATTTCAAAATATTGTCAACGATCCTTATTCCTTTCTTCCACAATTCGATCCAGAACCCCTACCTAATCCACCAATGAGTAATGAAAATATGGCTGAACTTCGCCATTTTGGTGAAGAATTGATGGATGCAGGAAATAGAATCAGGGAGATAGGGGGACAAATTGCCTGGAAGTATGATGAAAGGGAATTTCGTTTTTAGGACGACAAGTGATGAAAGATAGTAGGATGGTAAAACTATAGTTATGTAGCAAAAGTAATAGTAAAATCAGTCTGTAAATAACTACGAATAAAACTTTGTAAGATATGGGTGTGTAGTGATGCATATTATAACCGATATAAAATGGAACCGAGAAATCGATAGTTTTGACTATACGTGTATTGTAAATTATTTGATTGTTTTTTTTATAATTGCTATTTATTATCTGATTGTTTTCTTTATAGTTGCTATTTATCAGATACTAATAAAAAAATTATATATATTATCAGATGGCAAACATTGGTAATGAATCGGTAAATGAGGTTAATCAATTAGAGCAACATCCAGGGGATCAATATATGACTAGGCAAGATATTGAAAATATTGTTGCTCAAGGGATAGCCAATGCTATTCCAACAATCGTTGCTGCTGTGAAAAGTCCAATCGAACCGCAACACATCGTTCCTAGTAAACGTATTTCTGAAGATAACTTCAGTAATAGTATAAACGGGGGCAATAATCATGTTAATCATGATAATGAATCCCAGCACACGCCGCTCCCTAAGAAACTGAAAGCTGCAACACCTGGTTGCACTTTCAAAGAATTCCTTGCTTGTAAACCCACTGAATTTGCAGGCAATGAAGGGGCAACTGCCTCACTGCGTTGGTTAGAGAAAACCGAAGCAGTAATTGCAATAAGTAAGTGTGCCAAAAATGATCAGGTTATGTACGCATCAAATCTTTTTAAAGAAGGAGCACTCGAATGGTGGAACACTGTGTTACAAGCTAAAGGAAGAAATAGGGCTTATGCTATGACTTGGGAAGAATTTAAGAATCTGGTAGAAAGAAAATTCTGTCCTGAGTATGAAAAGGAACAAATGGCAAATAAGTTCCTAAATCATCGGATGATAGGTGTAGATTGTCGCGGTTATACTTCGACATTCTTTGAATATGCTAGAGTGGTACCAACACTGGCTTCGCCAGAACCGGTACTCATTTCTCGCTATATTTGGGGATTAATTAGCGAAATTCGCAATATCGTTAAAGCTGCGAGACCTCGCACTATTGACGATGCAGTAGAATTAGCTAACACCCTAACTGATGAACTGGTACGCACAAGAGATGAAGACAGGAAAAAGGAACTAGCTCAGAAAATTACCCAAGGATTTCGGGTGGGTAATAGTGGTAATTTCAAGAAAAGAGGAGCAGGGCAATCTTCAACTCTGCCATTCTGCAAAACTTGCAAAAAGAAACATTTCGGAAGATGTAATATAACTTGCAATTTTTGCAAAACTATAGGACATCGTGAAGAAAACTGCAGAAAGAAATCCATAATTTGTTACAATTGTGGAGAAGCCGGACATTTCAAAACAGAATGTCCTAAATTAGTCAAACCAGTAGACAACAAACCCAAGGCAACCGAAGGAGTTACTAAGAAGAATGTCAGGGCATTCCAGCTAACCACTCAAGAAGCCGAGCTCATTCCAGATGTGATAGCTGGTACATTCCTAGTTCACAACGTATACGCAAAAGTATTATTTGACTCGGGTACAAATCAAAGTTTTATAAATACTTTATTCTGCCAAGCTCTTAAGTTACCATTAACATACATTAGGCAGATTTTTACAGTCGAAACCGCAGATGGGAATTCAGTAAAAATCAATCAGGTTTTGCAAAAAGTAGAAATAGAACTTTCAGGTCATAAATTTGCTGCAAACCTATTACCTATGAAATTAGCTGAATTTGATGTTGTGTTAGGAATAGATTGGTTAATAGCCAACCATGCTCAAATCATTTGTGATAAAAACTCTATAGAAATTCAAACACCTACTGGAGAAGTAATCATGATTACAGGAGATAAACCGCGTAAACCCATGAAGTTCATATCAGTAATGAAAGTTGCTAATTATGAACGAAAACAAGGAATAGTATATATGATTTCAGTAATCATTAGTACTAAGGGTAAAGAACTTAAGGAAATTCCTGTAGTCTCAGAATACCTAGATATATTCCCAGAAGATTTACCTGGATTACCACCAGATAGGGAAGTAGAATTTAGGATTCATCTAATTCCAGGAACTACACCGATAGCCAAGGCACCTTATCGGTTAGCTCCTACCGAAATGTTAGAACTAAAGAAGCAATTAGATGAATTATTAAGCAAAGGATTCATACAACCTAGCTCATCCCCTTGGGGAGCTCCAGTGTTGTTTGTGAAAAAGAAAGATGGATCAATGAGAATGTGTATCGATTATAGAGAGCTAAATAAGGTTACAATTAAGAATCGATACCCATTACCTAGGATTGATGATCTTTTCGATCAATTGCAAGGCGCTAGGTACTTTTCTAAGATAGACTTGCGCTCCGGATATCATCAATTAAAGGTTCAAGAAGAAGACATACCTAAAACTGCTTTTAGAACTAGGTATGGACATTATGAGTTTACAGTCATGCCCTTCGGCTTAACTAATGCACCTGCAGCATTTATGGACATGATGAACAGGATCTGTAAACCATATTTGGATAAATTTGTAATTGTTTTCATAGACGATATACTTATTTATTCAAAAAGTCAGGACGAACATTGTCAGCACTTGCATGCACTCTTAACTTTGTTAAGAAAAGAAAAGTTGTACGCCAAGTTCTCGAAGTGTGAATTTTGGCTACAAGAAGTGCAATTCTTAGGACATATGGTGAATCATGAAGGTATTCACGTAGATCCTGCTAAGATAGAAGCAATTACCAATTGGAAGGTTCCGCAAACCGCAATAGAAATTAGAAGTTTTATAGGTTTAGCTGGATACTATAGACGGTTTATTAAGGATTTTTCCAAAATAGCTGTACCATTAACTAAGCTAACCTGTAAAGCCATTAAGTTTGAATGGGGGACCTAAACAAGAAGAAGCCTTTAGAATCTTGAAGCAGAAATTAACAAATGCTCCAATCTTAGCCTTACCAGAAGGAACTGAAGATTTTGAAATATATTGTGATGCTTCAAAACTAGGATATGGATGTGTGCTTATGCAACGCAAAAAGGTCATTGCATATGCTTCAAGACAATTGAAAAAGCACGAAGAAAATTATACGACTCATGATTTAGAATTAGGAGCTATAATTTTTGCCCTTAAGATATGGAGACATTATCTGTATGGAAGTAAGTTTACTGTTTATACAGATCATAAAAGTTTAAGGTATATATTTGGGCAAAAAGAGTTAAATATGAGGCAAAGAAGATGCATGGAAATCCTGAGTGATTACGACTGTGATATTCAATATCACGAAGGAAAGGCAAACATAGTCGCAGATGCCTTAAGTCGTAAGTATCATGAGAAGCAAAAGCGAGTCCGTGCTCTTAGAATAAATCTACAAGTAGATTTAATGGAACAATTGAAGGAGATTCAGGAAACAGCAATCAAAGATGATGATGAAGGAATGAAAGGTTACATAAAAGAATTGGAACAAGGAAATGATGGAATTTGGAAATTCCACAAAAGCAGAATTTGGGTACCTAAGCAGGGAAATTTAAGATCTAAGATTTTAGAGGAAGCTCATAAATCTAGGTATACTATACACCCAGGAAATAATAAGATGTACCAAGATTTAAGAAAGAATTTCTGGTGGATTGGAATGAAAAAGGATATAGCTAGATATGTTTCTAAATGTTTTACTTGTTCACAAGTTAAAGCAGAACATCAGAAACCTTCAGGTCTACTACAACAATTAGAAATTCCAGTATGGAAGTGGGAACTTATAACAATGGATTTTGTTACTAAGTTACCCAAAACCAGAAAAGGTAACGATGCTATTTGGGTAATTGTGGATCGATTAACCAAATCTGCTCACTTTTTACCTATGAAAGAAACCTTTAGCATGGAAAGATTGGCAAAGTTGTATGTAGATAAGGTCGTATCTTTACATGGAGTTCCACTCTCCATTGTATCAGATAGAGATAGTCGGTTCACTTCCCATTTTTGGAAAAGCTTCCAAGAAGCAATGGGAACTCGACTAAACCTCAGTACTGCATATCATCCACAAACAGACGGGCAAAGTGAAAGGACGATCCAAACTCTAGAAGACATGCTCCGAGCATGTGTAATTGATTTTGGTGGTAATTGGGATAACCATTTACCCTTAATTGAATTCTCCTATAATAATAGTTATCACTCAAGCATCGAAGCTGCTCCATTCGAAGCACTGTATGGACGCAAGTGCAGAACTCCAGTTTGTTGAGCAGAAACAGGAGAAAGTCAATTATCAGGTCCAGAGATTGTACAAGAAACCACAGACAAGATAACTCGAATCAAAGAAAGACTGAAGACGGCTCGAGATCGCCAGAAAAGCTATGCAGACAATCGCCGCAAGCCACTAGAATTCCAGATAGGAGACAAAGTACTTTTGAAAGTCTCTCCTTGGAAAGGAGTAGTACGATTCGGTAAGAAAGGAAAACTAAGCCCAAGATACGTAGGACCATTTCCAGTAATCCAACGTATAGGACCAGTTGCTTATCGATTACAACTACCAGAAGAATTAGCTGGAGTACATGATATATTTCATGTATCCAACCTCAAGAAATGTTTATCAGACGAATCCCTCGTAGTACCTCTTCAAGATATAGAGGTAAATGAAAAGCTGAAATTTGTAGAGAAACCACTGCAAATAGAAGACAAGAAAATCAAGTTTCTCAAACACAAACGACTAGTGCTAGTCAAAGTCAAATGGGATTCAAAGAGAGGGCCAGAATACACTTGGGAGTTAGAATCAGAAATGAAGCGGAAATACCCTCATCTATTCCAATAAATCTCGAGGACGAGATTTTTCTTAAAGGTGGGGAGGATGTAACAACTCTCACAAAAAGTAATAATTAGGATATAATTAGTTAATAAGAAAACCCTAATTGAGACCCCCAAGTGATTCTGTATAAACCCTAAAATTTTCAGAACAATCGGAATCAGGATCAGGGCCCCTAAAACTCAGGGGGGGATAAACCTAGTGATAATTATCAATAAAAATTCATTGTCCAAATTGAATTTCGTTTAAGAGTTGAGTCAGCAAGGCTAGTCCCGAACCCAGCTAGCCTATATAATTAGACTGCTTCCCTTACGGACCGTAAGGGAAATGGCATACGGTCCGTAAGCGTGTCCAAAAATCAGTATAAATAGCAGACATTGGCACTTGCTTTCTGAAGTTAAAACGACGTAAGAATTCTCTGTGTACGTCGAATTATAGCAACAACAGTCCACACCACACACTAATTTACGAAGTGCTGCCACAAAACAGGGTAATAACTCGATCGCTATTACGATTCATTTTCCGACCGATCAATATATCCAATGGACGTTTAAGTGCCGCCCACATTAGGGTTATACTTTGTCGTTTGTCGTTAATTCGATGAATGTTTAAGTATCGCACTTTGTCGTTCGTTGTGAGAATTTGATCTCATGAGTTATCGTAAATGCTGTATTGATCACTAACCCGGTTTTGTGTGCATTGTTATTTAAATTAGGTTAACAAGGCTAATCCATATTCTGTCCGTGTTAAATCTGCAATGTGAGTCATTCTCTTTTTATTAAATGTTTTACAATACTCCAAATTATTTTCAGAATTATAATTACAGTGATTAAGTTTATGTAATCACCAAATTACAGCCGGTATGTGGGGTATTGTGCACAATACTACTGTTGTTATCACTTTAGGTGGGCGAACCTAAAATTTAGTGATATTCGTCATTCATTGGGGCAGCCAATGGTGATATGACCACAGTCACAGATTCGGTCAAGTGACAAATATTGTGGGTAGTTGGTTGATATCAGAAACATTGTAATCTCTCTTAATACTGTAAATTATAATAAACGAGTCATTTTAAATAGGATGATTCACTCAGTATTTCCCGCTGACAAAATCTTTTTCAAACATGTTTCAGGTGATCTATTGTAATGCAGGAAAAATGCTGGGGAGCATTTCAAGCTTAAGAAAGTGGCTCATAATAAAATAAAGAAATATGTTTTGTAAAAATAAAGATTTCTCAGTGAAATCCTGTTATTGTAAATTACCGGGTTTATATCCCGAGTTGTGAAATAAAATAATCAGGAAAAGTTTTTAGCTTTAAAAAGATCCTGATGATAAACTTCCGCTGCTAAAATCAATTAAATGGATATCACGGGATTTCTGTCCCGCGGCTCCTAAAACGGGTCAAACCGGGTCGGGGCCGTGACACCCTATACTATAACACTATGTCTAATATCCCCCCACAAACAAAGTGCATGAGCAACTTTGTTTGAAAATTAAAAACAGATAGTGGTCTTCATTCTTCTTCGCCTTGCTTCAGCCCGTCATAGGGCTGTTCATGAGCCGAGCCAGGGTAAGCTCGGACTCGGCTCGATTATAAACCGAGCTGGCTCGGCTCGGATTTGAAACCGAGCTGAAAATCTAAGCTCGGGCTCGGCTTGGTTTGGCTCGATTTTATAAAGAAAAATATAATATATATAACTCTCAAAATTAGCCTAAAATATTATTCAATACTTCAAAAAAACATATTGAAAATAAGTTTATCATAATACATTACAAGTTAAAATCATATTTAACAACGAAAAATAAGTTTTACAATTTCAATAAAATACAATATTAGTTCATTAGTAAGGTAATTACAAGCCTAAATATATATAAATAATAACAAGTTTTTTTGTAATATATTATAATGTATATAAAAATAAATATATTATGAAGAAAATAATCCGAACTAAGCCGAGCTGAGCTACCAAGCAAGCCAAACCGAGCCGAGCTGGCTCACTTTCTAACCGAGCCGAGCTGGCTCGGCTCACTTTTAAACCGAGCCATATGAACAAGCTTTTTCCGAGCTAAATCCGAGCGAGCTTCGAGCGAGCTGCGAGCTTTTTGAACAGCCCTAGCCCGTCACACGCCACATCCTATCATCGGTTCATTTTATCTTCACCCTTTTATTTTGCTTTTCATGAACCCCGCAATTTTTTTTCGGTGACACCTCGGTGTTCCCTACCGGTGACACTAACTAGGGGTTGTTCCGCTTCTTTAAACAACGCATTTCCTTGGGGTTTTGTTTCCCCTTGTCATTCTTCTCTCGGATTGTAGAAACAGCCCCGTTCTATGGTGTCAGGGAGGAAACTAGTAGGGCTACTTGTTTGTAGCAGCGACGACTGAAACCGGATCTAGGGTTTCATATTTGCTAGGGTTTGCAGTGGCGGCGGCTAGGGTTTGTGGTGATGGTTGTAGGCGTGGCGGCTATGGTTTGGGGTGGTGGTTGTAGGTCCGGCACTGACTAGGATTTGGGTTGTGGTTGTATTAGATGGTATTTGGTGGTGGCCACAGGCAGTAATAGAAAGGAAGAAGAGGAAAAAAAACGAACGCTTGTTGTTTGTGGTGGTGGTGGGGCGATCGGCCCTAAGCTCTGATACCAAGTTAAATCAGAGAAGTGTATTGTATAAGTTGTGATTACTGATTAGGGTTACATTAGATGGTTTATATAGACCATAGTGTTACCCTTCTAACCCTATACTAACACGTTATTATATATTGTCTAATAGCAGACTACCTTGAAAAGACATTTGCATTACATATCTTCAAAGACTTTAGCATTCCGGGCATGCCAAATCCTCCAAGTTGTTGCCACTGCCACTGTGTACATGAGCCGCCTCCATATTTTGCTGCCCGGGTTGTTTTTCACCGCATCCAGAACATCCTTAAGGTTATCATAATGCTTGGGAGGTTTTAGC